>NC_054824.1:136530645-136840260 GCF_018345385.1 Vulpes lagopus
GATGCTTAGCCAACTGAGCCACCCAGGCACCCTGAAAGCATTAAAATTAAAAATGAGAATAATTAAAATAGATTTTTATTATTCTATTATTCTACCACATGGTTTGCCTGCTGCACCCATATACACACACTGTAAATCTAAGCCACTTATTGGGAACTACTGGTGGAGGAGTAAGGGAAAGAAATGCCTCCTTCCTTCTTTTCTTTTTTCTTTTCTTTTCTTTTTTTCTTTTTTCTTTTCTTTCTTTTTTTCTTTCTTTCTTTCCTTTTTTCTTTCTTTCTTTCTTTCTTTCTTTCTTTCTTTCTTTCTTTCTTTCTTTCTTTCTTTCTTTCTCTTTCTTTCTTTCTTTCTTTCTTTCTTTCTTTCTTTCTTTCTTTCTTTCTTTCTTTCTTCTATACTTCCTAGAAGTGGATCAGCATGAATGCTAAAATATTAGAAGGGCACATCAAATGATTTGGGTCATATCTTCATTTTTTGACAAGTCATTTGCATTTTCTGTTCCTCAGTTTCCCAAAGTCTCAAATGGGAATAATGCTAATGTCTCAAAGATATGTAATGAAGGAGAAATCAGATATTATATACATGAGCCATTTAAAAATATAAAGAAGGAATGTTCACTAAGCTATTATTAAGGTGACTAAGACTTTAATGTAGGTAACGGTATTCCAGAAGATTAGAAAAAGGTATAGATCTGAACCTCTAATGCTACCCTTTTTATTCACCACTAAATTTCATCAAATGGTTTTACTGAACATCAGTGCCCAAGAATTTCTGGTTTCTTTAGTTATCAGCTATCCCCACCACCATTTAATATTTTATCCTGTTCAGGGCAGCCCCAGTGGCTCAGTGGTTTAGCACCACCTTCAGCCCAGGGCATGATCCTGGAGATCCAGGATCAAGTCCCACATCAGGCTCCTGGCATGGAGCCTGCTTCTCCTTCTGCCTGTGTCTCTGCCTCTCTCTCTCTCTCTCTCTGTCTCTCATGAATAAATAAATAAAATCTTTAAAAAAATTGTGTTTTTTTTTAAATATTTTTATTTATTTATGATAGTCACAGAGAGAGAGAGAGAGGCAGAGACACAGGCAGAGGGAGAAGCAGGCTCCATGCACCAGGAGCCCGATGTGGGATTCGATCCCGGGTCTCCAGGATCGCGCCCTGGGCCAAAGGCAGGCGCCAAACCGCTGCGCCACCCAGGGATCCAAAAAAAAAATTGTTAAAAAAATTTTTATCCTGTTCAAGCATTGCCTTATGAACATGTAGAAGTTGTCTTTTTCTACAGCAGACACTGGTAACAATTTGGGCTCTGTATAGGGCTGTAAATTCCACCTTTGTCACTTACTTGGCTTTGTAACCATATGTAAGCAAAAACAACAACAACAACAACAAAAAACAACTCACTAAATCTCAGACATTATCTGTCAAACAGGATAATAATCAAAGATAATTTACAGGGTTCTTTTTATAGTAAAATTAAATGTTGATGGTTTTGTATAACACGTGGCATCAAAGTAAGTAATTAAAAGAAATTTAATAAATTGGGTGGCTCAGCGGTTTCGTGTCTGCCTTTGGTCTAGGGCGCGATCCTGGAGTCCCGGGATCGAGTCCCATGTCAGGCTCCCGGCATGGGCCTGCTTATCCCTCCTCCTGTGTCTCTGCCTCTCTCTCTCTCTCTATGTCTATCATGAATAAATAAATAAATAAATAAATAAATAAATAAATAAAATAAAATAAATTAATTGTATATAAATATTTATATTTATAAAAATGGGAACATATAAATATGTATAGGTATATACATATAAATTTATATAAATAAATATATAAATATGAATATATTATTTAAATATAAATATATAATTTAAATATGAATATATAAATATTTACATTAAATTATAAATAAATTTTAATAAAACAAAAAGATATTAGTTATCTACAATCTTACTAGATATCTAGAATATCTTCTGTCATCTACCAACATAATAGAAGTTTTGATATTATAACTTAACATCTTTGAAATATGTGCATAGTAAGGAAAGCATAGGATCCAGAAACAGACCCAAGTCCAAACACCTGCTCTCCCTCTTGCTAATGTATAAACTGGATGATAAGTAGAAATACACACCACAAGACATTGTTCAGATAAAATAAGCAGTGTATAGACTTTATACAACATCAGGGATACAATAATAATAATAATGCTGATAAAACAGTAATATTTAACACATGTGGTGAGACTTATGACTCTGACTCTAAATACTGTACATATATTAGCTCATTTATTCCCTGCAACAACCCATTTTACAGATAAAGGAGCTCAGGAACTGGGAAGTTTAGTGATTTGCCTGGAGTCTCACAGACAGCAAGTGGGAGATTCACATTCAAAACCAGGTCTTCGGGATCCCTGGGTGGCGCAGCGGTTTGGCGCCTGCCTTTGGCCCAGGGCGCGATCCTGGAGACCCGGGATCGAGTCCCACATCGGGCTCCCGGTGCATGGAGCCTGCTTCTCCCTCTGCCTGTGTCTCTGCCTCTCTCTCTCTCTGTGTGTGACTATCATACATAAATAAAAAATTAAAAAAATATATATTTAAAAAAAAAAAAAAAACCAGGTCTTCATACCCCAGGGTCCATGTAGGCAGTGAATGCTAATGCACCTGCATTTCCTTACAACCCTTTTCTGCCTGATGTATTACAAGAAATTCCCCAAGTTCTAGATCTAATACCCTCTCCTCTCTGAAGGCTCCTTAGATTTCTAAAACAGTATCCATTGTTCATCCCTCATGGTTTCATAGCCCATTGTTATCCTCACAATAAATGGTAACTATAATTGGGATGAAACCTTCCTGCGATATTCAAATATTCATAAGAGGGCTAGCACCAACCTAGTTCCAGTTCAGGTAAAGCATTCTGGAGAGTCTCTTATCAGTAGGCATTAGATGGACCTGAAGTAGAGAGCTGCCCAAATGCTCCAAAGTTAGGGAGAGATGAAATGGTAGGTGAGGGGTTTACAAAAACCTAAAAGCTAACTTTGAGTGTATTCTAATTTCCTTCTCTCTTTACTACTATTAATTCCACAGATTAGAAAGTAAGTGAGAGCCTTTCAGACTGGGACAAAATAACTTATCAAATTGGCCTACAAAGCCATGCATCAAGCCCCAAGCAGCGTGACTGCACCCCTGAGATATGACCATGGACACAGTGGGACCACATCATAGTCACAGGTTCTTGCCTTCTCCAACTGCCCAAGACTCTGAACAGTTTGTGGAAAAAAAGTGAGGGATGTAGGAAGAAAAGGCAAGAGTAGGAAGGTGGCCACAGACTACTTAGAACATTCCCTGCCTCAGTTTTTGTGGCTTTTATGATGCCCTATTCCTGTAATTAAAATATTGTTCCCACAACAAAGGGCCCAGGGCAAGGCTCTGGCAGCTGAACGTGCAGTCTACGAGAGCACAGCAGGCTCTATCTCAGCATGCGCTCAGGTGGCACTGCAGGGTCAAGGTCCTTGGGCCCCTTGCCATAGGGTCTAACACATAGGTCACCTTCTCTGGTTTGCTCCAGAGAAGCAGCAGCAGTGTGACTACTGAGGCGGCTTCGACAATAGACTACCCATGGATAAGTGCAAACACTGGTCTCCATGATTAATATAAATTTTCAAAATACTCAGTTCTTGAGGGTGAACACATTATTAGTGGTAAGAGCAGCCAGAGGAATAATAAACTATTTAATTTAAGTTTGCTTTTAGGTTTGAAGCCCATGCACTAACACAGTGTGTTCTTACTAATATCTCTCGCTCAGGTTTTCACTTCTTTAGTGGTGACCTGCTATTCAGTCTATTAAATCTCCTTCCTAAATCCCCAAACTCATTCAAGGCCTCCATCACTTTCTCCCCCCACACTCCTGTCTTCAAATCTACCTTTTTAAAGTTCCTTTTCCTCCATTTGTTCTCTAAACAAAACTCCGCAGCCGTTGTCACACTTCCTTTCCAGATGCTGCTAACAACAAATTATTCCCCACGGGTTTTAGCTAGGATTTCACCCCTGTTGCATTTGGCTCTCAGGACACATTTGTTGAACTCAAAAGCCTTTTAACTGCCTTTTTTTTCCCCCTCCTCGGGGAAACTCATAACAGCACACTGTTTCTCTCCCCAGAGCAACTGACAGGCCCCAGAAATAATGAAACATTGAAAAAAAAATCTATCAAGCAGAGCTTTGATAGTTGCCCTATATGGTCACTGTCTTTAACAACAACTTCATATTATTTTTATTTTCTACTTTTTTGCTTCATTTAAAGATCTACATTTATATTCATCTGGTAAATAATAACGATAGGATACCATCTGATCAATACTGAACATACGGTGATCCTGAATTTAACTTCAACTGAATAATGATTTATGTTTTAAAAATCTGAGTATTTGTTTATATTTTACAAATACTCAGCTGTGTTTTAATAAGTCTGTTTTCCGGGGCAGCCTGGGTGGCTCAGCGGTTTAGCGCCGCCTATGGCCCAGGGTGTGATCCTGGACACCCGGGTTCAAGTCCCACGTCAGGCTCCCTGCATGGAGCCTGCTTCTCCCTCTGCCTGTGTCTCTGCCTCTGTCTCTGTGTGTCTCTCATGAATAAATAAATAAAATCCTTAAAAAAAAATAAGTCTGTTTTCCCCCTAACATCCTCATAGTGTTGTGAATAGACAGATAACTCCACAAAAAGTTTGTTATTATTCCTGTAATTGTTATTATGTATTCATTTTGCTTTATTGTGTTATTCTGCATTTTAGGTACAAAGGAAAAAAAAAGCCACAATAAAGAAAGAACTACTTACTTGTATAAGCAATTATTGGAAATACAGAAGGTGCTGTTCATGTTCACCTTCTGTTGTCATGGATCTGTGCAGCTCCTATTACTTAGCTTTTATTTTCTGATAAAAGCCACGAACATCCTCACTCTCAAAATTTTACCATGCATATTAATTGGCCTATAACTTGGTGGAGGGCTAAAGCACAAAACCCAACTGGAGACATAATATGGATCTGTGGCCACTGGCTTAAGGATTCTGATACAGCCAGATATAATCCCTGTTGAGTGACAAATTCAGGGTCTAAAGTCAATATGGTCAGATACCTGGCTTTTTCTCTAAGGTTAAAATATTCAGTCATATATGCATGTGTACAATGGGAAATGATAGTATGGTTGTATCTTAAAGAATATTTAATTAAAATATCTGTAACCTAAGCCCCAGAGATTTCCAGAAACGATATATTGTTGACCTCAGCAGAATGGTTCATATAAAGATTCAAAGAAGACTAAGAATGAGAAATTGGATGTCGTGTTCTATATTCTTCCTTTCTTTCTCTTTAATGCAAGACTCTGAAAAAAAAGAGCTGTGACTTCCATGGTCACTGTTGGCTATTATTTCCACTGAGCCCAGAACAGAGCTCTGTCACAGCAGGCATTCTGTAAGTGTTGATTAACTGACACAAACTAGGAAAGTAAAACTTGTCAATGGTCAAGATAAAACAGGCAAGTTAATTACCAAAGGGAGTAAGTTAGAGCTTCTAGCAGTACAACAGAGCAGAAACTTGCACAGGGAGTCCCTGACTGCTTTACGGACTATTAGCCTCTGTCCCTTACTTTGGGTCACATAGAAGCAAAAATAGGGTAGGTACTCAGCCTACTTTTAGCACCCCAACTTTGAAGTTTATCTCAATAATCTTTTTCTAAGGGGAGAGTTCAGATTTCCCTAAAAAACTCTGCAACTTGATACGTATTAATTATTACTTATTCTAATGATTTCCCAGCACCAGAAGTTATAAGACAGATTGAATTAATATAAAAACAACTTTAAAAACATTAAGATGCTTTAAAATATCTTGACATCTCCCTCACTGGAAGCATTCAAATAGAGCATAAAAACCTTGTTAGGGATGAAAAGAAGTCTGTGGTAAAAATGTGGGGTTCAGTAACCTGCAAAATCTTTTCAAAATCCCCCAATTCTATGAGCCCCAATTAGTTCAACCTGAAATCTGAATCTTCTATGATATGATTCACAATTCCTTGTAGCTCCACACTACAATGGAAATATGTAACCTTCAAAAGTCCTTCCTTCATCCCTTATTTCTGCTTCATTTACCTGGAAAAAGAAAAAAAAAAATGGCTCGTAACAGCTGACTCCAAAGGAAATGGCCTAGAATACAAGGAACAAGCAAGGTTTTTGAAGAAATAAGGGATAAATGGAAAGATCTGGATTATGCACTCAAAACTTACTTAATGAACAAATGATTTTACAAACCCTCTGAAACGTAAAGTGCATTAGAGGATGGTAGTTTGATATTAATATGCTCAGAATCAGGAGCCCATAAAAATATACTTATTTAATTAATTTATAAATTGATTATAAATTAGGTAATTACTAAGAACTTTATTAAATGTTAGGTCCCTGGGACATAGGGATGATTTTGACTAGGGTCCATCATTAAGATATCCATAGTCTAGTGGGGAAGTAATATACGAAAAATTTCACTGGAGTATTATGTGCTCACCATGGTATCCCAAGTGGTGGTAATAGTGTATCTGACATGTAATGGTTGCTTAAAAAATATCTGCTAAATGAATGAAATGATAAAATTAGATACAAACATGGTTGTGTGGAAGCAGTAGTAAGCCTAATTAAGAGCCAGAGGTATTCTTTAAAATGGAAGTAGCCTTTGAACTGAATCCTAAAGATAAGCTGGAGTTTGATAATAGAAGAGAAAAAAAAAAGAATTCTGAGCCAAACGAACACTGTGTGAAAAGCCATGGGAGTCTGAAAGTACACATGAATTAAAATGACAGCAAAAATTTCATTAGAACTGGACCATCGATACAGTAAGGGCAGAGGCCATAGCTGAGGTTAAAGGGATAAGACAAGGTTACCTGGTGAGAAGCCTTGAATAATGTTAAAATTGGATTTTTAGTTGAAATGCTGTGTAGAATTGTTTGCACATGATTAGGAGCTGCACTGGTCACAGTGAACAGGGGTTAAATCTGTCTAATGTAGCAACATGGTGGCCATTACAGTTATATTTACTGTCATTTGAGTTCTCTCCAGACCATCTGGGCTACACTGAAATTCCAATCAGCATAAGGATCTCATTTATATACTAACAATATGGAAGTGTGCTCAGATCCATTGTATCAGATTTTGACTCAAATCTTGTCATTGTGATTTTATGAAAACAAAGCTGGAATATGGCTATCTCTTGTTCAAAAAACATGAAGGGGTCTCTGTGGCCTTCCGAGTACACTGCAAACCCCTTGATATGGCTACTCCTAAATAAACCGTTTGTCTCATTCTCACCAATGACCCCTATGTATCAAATCTGTACACCACTTCTTACTCCAATGATGAAAAACAGGTGCCAAGGGATAATATATTTCTCACATATAAATCCTTCTGTAAACTCCCCAAATCCCATAAAAATAATCTTTTTTTCTACCCCAGTTTATATAAACAGGTACTTGTGTCATGGTTGTTCTGTTAAGCCATCTAGAGGCCTTCTGTTATAAACCAAACCACATCACTGAGGACAGGTAAGTAAATGTGCCCACTGTTTTCCGGACAGTGGACAGTTATTCCTAAGTATGAGTAAAATTAAGTGAATATAGAAAGTCCAGATCCAGGCATATGGATGAGTCATTTTAAGGAAGCAAAACCTGCCTTCTGGACAAGATATACACACCCAGAACTCCCCTGAGCCCCCTGTCTTTTTCTTTTGTTAGGAGAAAAGTACATTCCTGGTTTAATCTCTCTAATTAAATAGCAACTTCTTCCACAGCTCTGGAGGTGGTTACATCCGAAAGCAATAAAACCCAGGATTCCTTCACTCAAAGAATCCTCCTAGTTATCTGTCTTCTAGGTCACATATCACAGGAGAGACCCTTAGGGCTGAATTTTTAAAAGGCAACCGGGCTTTTTCCTGTGAAGATGACAGGTGTGTTATGTATTACATTGGACAATGACATAAGAATTTCCAGCATGAAAGACTCCTCCTATCCCGTTCTACCCTCTTGAAATGATCAAAGGTTTAAAGAATATTCATGTCCAATCCCTTAATGGTGCTGAGGCTGAAATATATGTGGAGATACCCAGGAGATTTTTTTAAAGTGCTGCGAGTAAAGTTCTCACTGTCAAAGCTTGGTAAAGCTTGCGTGTGGGATGATATTCTTGAAGTGAAGAAGAAAGTTCAAGATTGATATTGGCTCCCCACAATTGCCAGGAAGTTGAAACTTTTTCTAACTAAGTTCTCAGGCATTGTTCCTGGACTTTTACTAAGATCTACCCTCAAAGATAGTTTCAAGTTTTTCCTGGCTTCTAAGAGCAAGCTAGGATTCCCTTTTATATGCTCTGACATGCACTAGTTTCCAAGCCAAGTACTCAGATTGTAAACTTCATGAGGGTAGAAATTCTTTCTACCTTGACTGTCAACATCAAACATGTGGCATGTGATAAGTGCTTTGACAAATGAAATGGGTTTTTTTTGTTGTTTTTTTTTTTTGACAAATGAAATGTTAAACAAATTAATGATGTAGGTAAGTTTTCCAGTTAACTATAGCTATTTCCAGCATGGAGTAAGAGGTAAACAAATTTTTTTTTTTCCTAATAGAATCACTAGCATGACTTTTTGTTCTTCCTGTAACATGAAAATAAAAGGGCATTACCACCAAAGCTATTGAGGGCACACTTGGACATAAGCTACACAGTAATTGAAAGGTCCTCACTTCTGAATGACCAAATGATTTACATAAAGCTTTACCAAATGTATTATCTCTTCCCCACATCTGATTTTTTAAAGTTCCCAATGGTTCGATTTAGTCAAGGGTTTCTTATAATTCAGGACACTAGAAATACCTTCAACTCATACATATCCAACTGAGGATCTGACATAAATCATCACTGATCATAACCCAGCTCTACTCCACACATATGAAGCTCAAGGGGCTGGCTGGTGATCATGAAAATCCAGGCTACAATTTTCCTTCTAGAACCTTGAGTAGCTGCATCTTCTTCATCTGTCTATAATTGCTTTAATAGAGTTTTTTGCTTTACTTTTTAAACACTTGAAAAGAGATGTTCCATATGGAATTTCTCCGTATATTTCTATATTTTAAGAAGTTTGAGAAATTGTATGGATTTGCTTATCTACAGATAAAGCTTCTACTAAAACCTAGACATTTGTCTATTCTCATTAATAATTACATCTTATGGCCACAAAAAGATTCTCCTTGGGGCACCTGGGTGGCTCAGTTGGTTAAGCGTCTGCCTTCAGCTCAGGTCATGATCCCAGAATCCTGGGATCAAGCCCCATGTTGGGTTCCCTGCTCAACAGGTTGCCTGCTTCTCCCTCTCCCTCTATAGCTCTCCTGCTTGTTCTCTGTGTGTGCGTGTGTCAAATAAATAAATAAAATATACTTAAAAATTCTACTTTGTTGTTGTTGTTTTATTGAATCAATAAAACATACTTAAAAATTCTACTTTATTGTTGTTTTATTGAATCAAATAACACAATTATTTATTGTATGTAGGGAATGAAAATGAAAAAACAATTAAAAAAGCCAATGTTCTGATATATTAGGGGATTATCTACCAGATGAATCCTCTGCACCTTTGGAATCTCTATCAACTCTGATAGTAAGAATTATAGAACTAGATTTAGGGACAGCCTGGTGACTCAGAGGTTGAACATCTGTCTTCAGCTTAGGTCATGATCTTGGGGCCCTGGGATCAGAGTCCCACATCAGGCTCCTCGCATGGAGCCTGCTTTTCCCTCTGCCTATGTCTCTGCCTCTCTCTCTCTGTCTCTGTGAATAAATAAAATCTTAAAAAAAAGAACTGTAGAGCTATATTTAGAGAAAATGGATTTAAAATTTCAGTTTTTGAGGTGAGGAAACTAAGGAATAAAGATATTATCAAGTTGAACAAAATTGCAAAGTTACTTCTAGCTTAGCTGGCACTTGAACTCACAACATCCAATGGTTATGAGGCTGTGGAAAGTTCAAGGAGTCTTTACCAAATGCCCTTGTATGAAATGCTTACCCTTGCACTGAGGCCAATGCCTCCAGGGTGACTACCACAAGACCCTGCTTCCTTAGGCTGCCACATCTTCTCCTCTTCCTTCCATTCTTTGGTACCCTTTACTTTGCATTGCTGTCATGCTGGCTTTCCATTGTTCTTGGAAAATCCCTAATCACCTGGCTGCCAGACCAGCAACATACTCTGCTTAGAACCTACCCTCAATGCCTCTCTTGATCTAGTCAATGCTTGGTCGTTACTGAGATCTCTCTTGTTTCCAAACACTTCCACATCATTTATAACCACACATTTATCTAGAAAATGATAAAATGAGCAAATGAACAGTCAAAAACACTAAAGTAAAAAAAGGAGAGTGCTTACAGTTGGGGTAATTGTCTCTGGATCTTTATCCAGCCTAAGTCCTATCTAGTCACCCTGAGGGCAAAGGATAAAATTATGGCCACATCATTTATACTGCATAGGCCAGAGATGGGAAATATTGCTAACTATTCACCCATCTCTACCAGGTCAAAAACAAATTATACTGTCTCATGGCTTCTTATACGTATCTTTGTACTTCACAGAGTCAGGCTTTTACCTTTAGGCTATTAGTCTCATGCCACCATGAGACTGTCCATGTCAATTTCCATACTTGGAAATTGTCAATTTCAATTGACACTGTCAATTTTTAGCTCTAGAAAACATTATATTCTTAGTAATTAGTGAATAAATTAATGAAAGGTCAAAATACCTAGGGTCCTACAATGAATTAGATGGAAAATGTGGGATATACCCAGATTTGTCTAGGTCTATTTGTCTAGATTTGTCTATTGTCTAGATTTACAGACAATATCCTTCAAACTATACTGCTTCTATCCAAAAATTTTTTTTTTTAATTTTTATTTATTTATGATAGTCACACACACAGAGAGAGAGAGGCAGAGACACAGGCAGGGGGAGAAGCAGGCTCCATGCACCAGGAGCCCGATGTGGGATTCGATCCCGGGTCTCCAGGATCGCGCCCCGGGCCAAAGGCAAGCGCTAAACCGCTGCGCCACCCAGGGATCCCTATCCAAAAATTTTTTAAACATTATTAGGGAAATAATGAAATACATAGTTTTGATGTGATTTTTTATCTTTTTAAGATTTTATTTATTTATTTGAGAGAGAATGTGAGAGAGAGCACAAGAAGATGGGGCAGAAGGAGAGAGAAGTAGACTCTGCGCTGAGCAGGGAGCCTGATGTGGGGCTCATTCCCAAGACCCTAGAATCATGACCTGAGCCAAAGGCAGATGTCTAACCAATTGAGCCACCTAGGCACCTCTCAATGTCAATTTTTAAAATCTGATTATTCTTCAGTTACTTTGGAATTTAGATAACCAGAAAATCCCATCTGTTAATACCTCCAGCCCTCAATATGTACTTGTACAATTTAGTTTTGCTTTCTCCTGAGTCCCATGCAATGTGCTATACTATGCATCTACAGAAATTTGCGTCATGAATAACTCGCTGGGCATGTACTTCTGTCCATCACTAACTGGACTTTATTGGTAGGACCAATCACTAAGCAAGTGTGATATATACCCCTTCCACCAAATCTGAAGACTGGCTTTATTGGAATTTATTTTCAGAGCTCTTACTTAGCCCCAATATGAAGTATGGAAAGTTTACTTTTTGCCCTCCCTACCCTCCCTGCTTTTTTGCACTATCATTCTGTTGAGGATAGATCTTGCCTGGACCCTAAACCACTCCATTCTCATTCATTCTATCAGTATTCTCCTGCTCTCTAAATCTGACTATGACTGCAGAAAGAAATAGAGTGTATTGTAGATGACTGATTAACATAAAACAAATATTTTTAAAGAACACATTAAAAAGATGATGCTTAATACAAAGATGTAAAATGGACTAAAATCTACTGTGGAGCTGTGCTTATTATGGAGACTGGTTTAGGGATTCATTTTGGGGTTTAGGGTTGCCTCCCTAATGCCTCTCAAATCAAACTGCACCAATGGCTGACTACCAGAGGTCATATCAGTGCTATGCATGTCCTAGAGATAATAGGAAATCTTATAGTGCGTTCCCCAGACTCTTCAAGAGAGCTCAGATCCATTGTATTCCTTCTTTGTCTATTGCTTACTTTCAAATTCTCTTTTACACTTTAATTAAGCTCCTTTTGGGCTCTGAGGAGTTAAAGAGCTTTGCTAAGGAATAATGACAGAAACGAGTAGAAAAGGAAAAGCTCCTTTTGAAGAGAACTTTTTCTGCTTTTTTTTATTATCATTATTCCATCGGAATCCCAGCTGTATCCATACTCTGTGTCTACATATACACATGTGGGAAAAGGGCAAAGATAGATGTTGGTATGAGCAGAAAATGGTGCCCCCTGGGGCAATGAGACAACTTTAATAAAGGCCATTATGTTTAGGGATGAGCATATGTGTGTGTGAGAGAAAGAAAAATAGAGACAGAAAGGCTGCAAATGGAGAGATGAAAAAGATTAAGACAAAGAACGAGAAAAGGGGAAGGAAGGAGGAGAAAGGACAGAGGGAGCCAAGGATGGGGGAGAAGACAGGGAGAGAGAGAGGTTAGCACTAGCTCACCTGGGATGCCCCTAATGGTAAATTTATAATACGGAGATGAGGCTGCTGAATGATTTACTGCTAATCCCATAGCAAGAGCAGGAGGAGGTGAAGGAACAAAGGTTTACAGTCCCTTTGGAGATTTGTTTCATCTGCACATCAGCCCACAATTAATGGCCATTTAGCTGTTGTTCTCCTGCTGGACACTGGTGGATTGATTCAGTAAATAAAAGTGACAGAGCGATGTCCCATGGAGGCAGGCAGCAGAGTCTCTGCACCTGTTATTTGTGAATCTCCGCTTGCCAGGTCGTTGACCTTTAGAAGCTGGTAGAAAATTAATAAGTGAAAGCACAAAGCTGCTTGCTTAAAAAAAGGGGGGGTCTCCAGAGGACCCAGGCAGTAGTTAGGCTACCTTTCTGAAGAATTGGCCAGTAACCTCTGAAGAATTATCACCTCTCAGTCTTCAGACCAGCAGCCTCCATGGGAGGTGAGACTACTGGTCAAGCACCTCTTAGCCAGTTTCACTAAGTGATCCAAAAAGGCTCAGGAAAACAGAAACAGTGAGATTCTCTGGGAGTGAAAAACAATAGTTCATCCTGCCAGTTTAGGGTTCAGCCTGCCCTGTTCTTCCTTGAGGCAGTTTGGGGGCAATTGGGGGTGGGTGGTGAGTGGCCCAGCCAAACTGGGCCGGCACATCTGAGCAGCTGTGCTTGGCATGGCTATCCGGTGAGCAAACAGCTGCAGTGAGTAACTGATCATTTGCAAATAGTTAATGACAGATTTGTCCTTTGTGTTCACTGCCATAGGAGGGGAGGAAAATAAAAGAGAGGGAGAGTCAGGCCAGGGGATTTTATGACTGCTGCTACTGCAACTGCTGTTGTTATTGTGGTTGTTTCAAAAGTGATAGGAAGGTCAACCGAAGTTAACAGGGTTTGATTCTTTCCTGGACAAGCTGCCTCTAGACCATAGGCTGTGGGCAGACCATGGTGATCAAAGCACATGAAACCTATAAGGCCTAAATCAGGATGTGTCAACCTGGTGTACTTTTGTTTTCTTCTTTCTTTATTTCTCTCTATTCCCATATTTTTTGTAACTTGGCTTTTGTTTTGTTATTTATTTCTCAGTAAATTACAGTCATTTAGCAAGCATAATTAGCCTTTGTTTGCCATGCTGATGAGGAAAAGGCTGGATTTAGTTAAGTGAGTTACTGAGCATTAAATAGCGCACTTGAACTCACCTATGGATGTTAGTTGAGGGATTATAAAAGACACCTGCCATCATATGACCCTAAATAGAGTTGTAACATTAGCAATGCATTCATCTGCATTAAGGCAATTTAGGTTTAAAGAGTCTTCCTTTAAATGGTTCGTTCTACCACCATGTAACTTCCCTTGTTTTGCTGTAGTGCATCTAACCCATTAGCAGGGCCTGGAAACCCCATCACCAAAATATGTGTGAATCTGGCCACTTCCGTTTCCACTGCCATCAAACTAACCAGGCCATCATTGGGTCTTCCCTGTATTTTTGCATTATGCTCCAAACCAGTCTCACACTTTTACTCAATTTTTCCTTTGCCATCCTCCTCCACCAGTAACCAGAGTGATCCTTTAAATCAAATCAGGCCACTAGCTGAAAACCTACAACGGTTCTCCCAAGTACTTAGAATAACATCCAAATTACTTACCTTGACCTGCAGCCTGAACCTTAACTCTTCTACTCCCTCATCTCAACCTACTCACTGTTCTCTAGACCCTTACAGGCTTTCTGGCTATTCTTTTAACATGAGAAACTTGTTTCTGTCTCAGCAGCTTTGACCTTGCTATTTTCTCTCCCTGGAGTTCTTTCCCCAAGGTGTCCACTTGGCTGAATCCTTTTCAACATTCATGTCTCATCTCAAATATCATTCTAGAGAAAAGGCCTTCCCTGACCACCCTGCATAAAGCAGATTTCTCCCTGCAGTTAGTGTTACAATGCCCTGATTCTCTGAGTATCCTCAAGACTGAGAAAACTACACTATACAAAATGAGGCCCAATATGTCCTACGTAATGAATAAATAGGAAAACTATTCTATTAGAGTTAACAAAACTGGCCCTGAAGGATGGAGAAAAATAATTAATCCTTTTGATAGCAATCAGGGGAAAGAAGGAGTCTATAGGATATGGAATTTATCAGAAGGAGGTGGGTGTCAAGGGGGACTGGCCATGTACCACATTTCTAGATAGGAAACCTAGAAGTCCAGGTGCCTTCAAGAGAAATTATAATGTGTAAGAGGAAATAAAAAGTGAGAAGCAAGGAGAAATAACATGTGACAATCACTAACTTCTTTTTGAGTTTTTATGTTGTTATTATTTTGTTTCATTTTGTGTGTGTGACAAAAGTAATGTATATTCAAACACTAAGTGTTGAATGGCTTCTCAGTCCTTCTTACAAAGCAAGAATTAACAATCTCTAGGTTATGAAAGGTGTAAAAAATACCCAAATTGTTTTCCAGACTTCTTCAATCCCCAATTTCCCATGTTCTTTAATGGCATTATCAACCAACAATCTAAATGGGAATAGGCTCATAAAACCTGTCCCAAGCCAAGAAGAATGCGATCATTTCATGGCTTACAAGTAGCTCAACTGCATCATCTACCCCAAAGTGCCCTTAAAAGTAGTTGTGAGATCCTGGCTTTCTAGTTCAATGATGCCAGATGGTTTATAGAACCCCAGAGAAAGTGAGAAGCATCTCTGTAAGCCTCAGAGCCTAATACCTGGTAATTATCAAGGCTAACTCAAGAATATGTATAGATGGAAAAGTAATTTTTTTAAATCCAAATCAGCTGAGGTCTGAGCTCATAAGAAAACAGGGTAGGCAATTATTTGTTCTATATAATATATGATGTGTAATAAATTTTTCAACTATACCATTATCACAGACACAATGATAAACTACACTCTCACACACCCACACATACCCACATCAAACATCCTTTATTATCATACTATGATTTCCCCCAAGAATGCTGGAAATCTGAAGGCTTTGATTTGGCTCGAGCAATGTTTAAAGGCTTTATCAACCACAGATTATCAGGGAGTTATTTTCAAAGTAGCTGAGGTAATATGCAAATACAGTGAGCCAAGATGAGGAGATGGGACCTAGTGAATTCTTCAGTAAGAAAACAGATTCCAAAATATGGCAGGAAATAAACATCCTTATAGTTTCTACTTTAATATGTATGGGGTAGGATCTAAGAATGAGCATTTCTAACAAGTTTGCTAGTGATGCTGATATTGTTCTTTTCCTGGTTTCAGACTTTAAGAATTGCTGGTCCTAAGCTCTCATTTGACAAATGAAGTAACTAGAGCCTAGAAAGATTCACGGTTTCTGGAAAGATTCAAATATATGTTGGATAAATACTTTTATCCCAGGGATATTTATCAACCACTCATTAGTGCCAAGGGAATGTTCTTTCTACCCTTCTCACTAATAGAATGTGGCACAAGGACCATCCAAAATTCTGAGAAGGCTATTAATGCTTTTGCTAAATGCCCCGTATGGATACTCAGAGGACTTTCAGGTTAAGTGGGGAAGAACTGGCACCCAGTAACTGGCCTGGCCTGGTCTCCTACCACTGACTCATATGCAGATGAACATGGCTGTGCTCTGCCTGGTCTGGCTCCAGTACATTCTCCTTTCTTGGATGCCCCCACTTGGGCTAGAGAATTTGGGTGACAAAATAAACTTTGTTTAACTTCCTCTTTGAATATATTGTCTTTGTTTTTTATTATAGAACTTAGTCAGAAAACTCAGCTACGAACAGAAAATATGACCCAGACCCCCAGATGTATGATCATTTTCCTCCTTACACAAAACTGCAGAATGACTTGCTAAGTAGCTGGGCAGCTTTGGGCACTTGTATTGGCCCCCAGTAGAAAGAATATAAAGGCAAGGTTATGGTCAGCAGAGCTCATGCTTAACTAGGGAAATTGCATCCAAGAAGGCTTCACTGTGGGGTTTCCTATTAGGATGGTTCCAGACAACAGGTCAATTATTTCTCACTCAGATGCTGAAGCCAGAGGAAGGGGGAGATCAAAGGGTTACAGCAAGAGGTTAATGACTGAAATAAGTTTAACAAATAAAGAGAAAAAAAATGTTCTCTGCACACAGCATGGAGTCAACCCCTAAGAGTCACTTTAAGAGTAGGTCACAGAGTCAAATGCTGCAAAGCCATGCTGTGGATGGGCTGGGCAATTTTATAATGAATAATGGCATTTCTATAATATGATGGGTTAGAGCTGGAAGCTGAGGGCTACTAAGATCAACAGTAAGTACTGACCCCACCACCCGTGAAAGAGTCTTGTTTTTTGACCAGAGTGGGAAGCTCAGTATTCATGCAGGCTTATCCCCAGATCTGCATTAATCTGCTCTCATTATCCAGGCTTCCTTTCTGATTAGTGAGAGGTCAAAGAATCTGGACTTGGGCATGCTGACTATCTGGCCTACTGACATGGTTAGCAGGGGCAGCACAGCCCTCAGACCTAAGTTAGAGAAAGTCCTGAACAGTGTCCTCACGGGCTTTACAAGACTTCACTGACAAATTGCAGGGTTAGGATCTGATGATTGGAATAAGGTGGGATTCCAGAGCAAATGAGTTTGCATGAGATTCCGACACAAGTACTCACATACTTTGACACAGAGAAATGGACTGGAGTGGAGTGTGTATGTGTTTATGTGTCTCTGTGTGTATGATGGGATTGAAGGATGAAGAGGTAGTCTGGTGAAGGACACTTTATCCAGAAAGAATCACTTGTACAAGCATTAGAGGAATGAAAAAGGTGATACTGCTTTTGTTTTTGAAAAGCAAATGAAAACTTATGCATCCATAGGAGTATTGTTCTTTAAAAAATGTGAACCTGAGAGGATATAGACTTCTCAATATCCTACCTTGTTCCAAAAATAGAATGCCTCTTGGGTGTAGCCTTCAGAGGTGGCAATATATTACCTTCAAATATTCCTTATTATAACAAAGTTTCAACTCCTTTTGAAAAATAAGTGAAAAAAATCTGTTTATCCTCTCTCTAAAATTTGGATGAACTTGGGCAAGTCACTTACTTCCTGTATGCTTCTATTTCCCCATCTGTAAAGTCAGAATAAAATATTATCTGCCTCCAAGAGTCTTGGGAGAATTAAATGAATTAATATGTTTTAAAGGCTTCAAATAATGCCTGTAATATAGCAAAACAAAACAAAATACTCTGTAGAAAGTTAGGTAATACTAGAATTGAGACAGTTGAAAAATATACAGGTAATGAAATTGAGCAGTACATTTTTGTTGTTGTTGTTGGGAAACAATGAGGCATATGTTATGAGGTACAAACTGTTGGTATTTATGTGTATATAGCATCATCATCCACCACTCTCTCCACTATTTTTACCAGAGTCCTTTCTTCTGACTTAACCATCACTTTACAGGGTGAAAAATTTTCTAGCTTGGGGGAAAGTACCTCCCAACTTTGTAAATTTACAGAATACTCTCTTCAAATTCATTCAGGAAACAGCTTCATAGGACGCTCAGAATTCAAATTTTTCCCTTTTCTCACAAATAATTAAATAACTTAAAATTCAGGAGGAAACAGAAGTTTATTGTTTTTGCTTTTCTTTAAAAGCCATGGGAGTTAAGCTGACCCACTATTTTAAAACTTATTTACCATGTAAAAAGGAGCTAAAGTCACGGTCCCCATTTTGTATAGCGAATTCAAAAGAATGTTCTCTATCTTTAACAACGGGCATATTCCTAGGACAGAGGGCTAAATCACAAAATTTCGGTTATCCAGGCTACTAAATAACCTTAGTAAATAAGAGCAATTAAAAACCAATGCAAATCTCATATGCAGTCAGCTATTTTATATACATGTACATACACAGTTTAAAAAGAGAAGTAAAAATAAACAACTTAGATGAAATTTGGCTGGCTTTATAGTATACTCTGACCTAATCTCCTGCAGTAATAACTTCAAATCCAGCCTAATAGAATAGCATGAGTAACAGCATTTTATCCCAATTAACTCAGCTTGGCACTAAATAAGCTTCGGTATCTTCTATAAAATTTCAAATACTTCCTCTTGACCACCTGCACACATTCTCATGATTTGCAGTTATTTGATTTTAATGTTTTTGTTTTGTTTCATTTCATTTTATATTTTTGCTTTCTAATAGAGAGGGATGAGAAGTATGGAGTGGGAAATTGTTCCAAATATGTCCCAAATCTCATTCCCTTTGTATAGCTCTGAGTTTACTCAGTGGGAGAAACAATTGCTGAGGGCTGCAGAATTGATTCATGCATTTGCTAACCCTTCTTCTTTCCTTTTTAAAGCTAATACATGAAAATTTGGCAAACAAACCTCTTAAAAAATTTAAAAAATGATTTAGGGATAAAACTTTTGGGATACAGTAGTATCCTTCATGAGAACGGAAGTCAGTATCCTAGAACCAAGCAAGGAAATAAGCTATAGGAATCCACACAGTAAGAAATTACACTAATGACTTCCCAATTTAAAGAAATGTCAAAGGCAAACATATAAATGGAATGCAATCAATATGAATAATAATAAATAACTACCATGGGTACTGAACCTTACATCAAAATTTTGTTTTAGGATTCTGGCATATTCCAACATTTAAATAATTCTAAAACTTTCAAAACATGATAAACAGGGGTTAATTAAAGTACCCCCCCCTTTTTTTTTTCAGGAGGTTGGAGGGTGGGTAGGTATTACAAAAATGAAAGAATAACACAGACAAAAAACATTCATATGTCATAACATGTTGGCAAATTTTCAAAAAATAATATATATATATATTTTAGATTGCATATGTTTATTTAATAAAAGATATTAACTAACCCCTGTGAAGCTGATTCACTGAATTTACACTTAACCTTTCACTAAGTATTTGAAGAAAGATGATTAAAAAAAAAAATCCAGAATGCTATTGCCCTGATGTCTTTTCAAAGTTGTACTAGATTAACAAAGAATAGTTACCAAAAATGCCAGCAAAAAAACAGCATCTATATACCTAATCTTTAAATTTACCCCTCTAAACTTCTAGGAGTTTACTATTGTTTCTGTGAGCTAGTTTATTATGGAATGGATCAACATGGAGAAATTAGAAAAAGAAATGGAGAACAAAGAACAGAATACTTTCCGTTGCCTCCAGTATTCCCTCTCTGCATTAATAAAGCAATATAATCCAGTGTGGAAGAAATGAACATAGGTAATTTGGAATCTGAGTCTTGACACTGTATTGATTGATTATGTAATTCTAAGTGAGAAAAATAACTTCTCTGTGTCTTACTTTAATTCTGCCTAGTATGTGCATTTGGAACCTAACATTATTACTGTTTCACATTTTAATTATGAAACATTTTAAGAATATAGAAAAGTACACCAAATGGTATTTCAGTCATAGATATTTAACACATATATTTAGCAAATGCTAATCTTTTCTTATATAATGTGCACATCATAAAGTTAATCGATTTTAACTTTACAACTCAAAAATTTTTAGCAAACTTGCAGAGTTATGTAAACATCACCAAAATCCAAGTTTAGAACATTTTCATCAACCCCAAAGCATCCCTTAAAAGCCTTTCATAGTCAATCTCCATTCCCAGATATGCTTTCTCTGGGCATCTCATATATGGAATCATACAGCAAGTGGTCTTTTGAATCTGGCTTTTTCTACTTACTACAGAAATCAGCAAACTGCAGCCCTCAGGCCAATCCTACATGACTGCTATTTTTGTAAATAAAGTTGTGTTTCGAATAACTATACCCATTCATTTCTATATCTATGGCTACTTTCCTGATAAAAGGTCAGAGTTGAGTAGCTACAGCAGAATTTTTAAAATATTTCTGCAACAATATTAATATTTGAGATTTGTCATCAGTTTTATCTTGTGTTCATTCCCAATCACGTTTTTGTATTCAAGATATAATTACTTTGTATAAGAATCTGGAAGTATTTATTGTTTTTCTCCTCTCTGGATCATCTAATATTTATAGAATTGATAGCATTTCCCACTAAAACTGTTCATGGAATTTGTGGGAGATGTCTTTTACAGTATAGTTTCTCAAAATTTTTCTGATTATTTGTCAGTTTAGATTACTCCACTGGGGTTAGTTTTTGACAATTATACTTTCCTAGAACAAAATCCAAAGTATAAGTAGAATTGCACAAAGAATTAGTGCTAATTTTTTTACAAAGAGTTTCCCTTTTGTAGTTTATTCAAACTTCCTCTGTTTAAGTTGTATATTCTCTTTATTTTGTCATTATTTAAACTGAAGTTTTGTATTTGGTTTATTTTTATTTTTTTATTTTTTTGGTTGATTTTTTAAATGTCATCTTTTTATGAAGTTATGGCATTTAAGCTTTATATTTTTCTAGTCACAATGTCAGCTTTTGTTTTTAATATATTCCTTCTGCTTCCTTTTTGTTTGCCATTTTGCTCTTCTACAAATCTTTGAGTTGTACAGTTAATTTTTTTTTTACTCTTCAAATATTTAATGCTAGGAATTTTCTGCTAAGAATTATTTTAGCAACATCCCATAGATTTTATTTTATTTTTTTTTAATTTTTTTTTATTTATTTATGATAGTCAAAGAGAGAGAGAGGCAGAGACACAGGCAGAGGGAGAAGCAGGCTCCATGCACCGGGAGCCCGATGTGGGATTCGATCCCGGGTCTCCAGGTTCGTGCCCTGGGCCAAAGGCAGGCGCCAAACCGCTGCGCCACCCAGGGATCCCCATCCCATAGATTTTAATATGACTATTTTATTGTCATTATTTTCTAGAAATTCTGACATTTAGTTTTTATTTTCCTTTTATCTACAGAGGGTTTCTTTTTTAAGATTTTATTTATTTATTTGAGAGAAAGAGAGCACAAGCAGGGGGAGTAGCAGAGGAATAGGGAGAAACAGAATCCCTACTAAGCCCACCAATCTGGTGCTCAGTCCCAGGACTCTGAGATCATGACCTGAGTGAGTCAAGGGCAGATACTTAACCAACTGAGCCACAAAGGCACCCCACTAGAGGGTTTAATAGAGATTTTATATAGTTTTAGAAGAAGGGTATTGAAAATTTGCTATTAATTACTATTTTTTTCTGATTGCTATTTTCATTTTTTTTTTTTTTGCTATTTTCATTTTTAATATATTGAGGCTTTCTTATAGTATAAGAAGAGCAGAATTTTTTTGTAAACATGTTCACATATGTCAAAAAGAGATGTTCTATTTTTGGACTTCTAGGTTTGCTATATATTTAAATGGTATCAGAGGAATTAAGTTGAATGGAAAATGATTTAACATGAGAAAATACATTGTTATAATTCAAAACATGAAAAGTTTAAGGCAAATGACTAAAAGATAAGGAGATATAGAAAACTATTTGATAAAATACAAATACTTTCATGTAAAACAACATCTATCTGTCAATATAGCAGGAAACAAATTCTTAATATGGCAGAGGGTATTTACTATTTTCAACTATTTTATTTTATTTATTTTTAAAGATGCTATTTATTTCTTTTACTTCAGAGAAAGAAAGAGTGTGAGCCAGGGGAGGGACAGAGAGAGAGGGAAAGAATCTCAAGCAGACTCCACACTGAGTGCAGATCTTATGACCCCAAGATCATGACCAGAGCCAAAACCAAGAGTTGGATGCTTAATCAACTGAGCCATATAGGTACCCAATTTTCAACTATTTTAGATACAACTTGCTTAATCATTCTCAAATTTGTCATTATTATTACATGTGGGTGGGGTTTTTGCATCTAATAACATATATTTGATACAATAATGTCTTCATTAGTATAACTGCTTTAATTCACCCTTAGTTTTGAGCATGATTATTTAGTAGAATTGAGAAGTGAGAGGGTCACTCACAATTTTAAAGATTTATTCTAATGCAAATTATCTTATCACTTAATTGCTGTCTCCTTGTAAATAATGTCTGTCTCTGATACATGATAAATTTTCAGGATTTCTTTTTTGGTTTGTTCCTTGTTTTGTTTTGGTTTAGTTTTTGCCTTCACAATTTTTACTCTGCAATTTTACACTACTATAGTGCATGAGGCAAAACAAAACAGGGTTGCCTGCATGGCTCAGTGATTGAGTGTCTGCCTTCCGCTCAGGGGCTCAGGTCATGATCCTGGGATCCTAAGATCAAGTCCCACAACGGGCTCCCCACAGGGAGCCTGCTTCTCCCTCTGCCTATGTCTTTACCTCTCTCTCTCTGTCTCTCACGAATAAATAAATACAAAATCTTTAAAATAAAAACAACAACAACAGAAAAAAAAAAACAGGGATGCCTGAGTGGCTCAGTGGCTGAGTGTCTGCCTTTGACTCAGGTCATGATCCCCGGATCTGGGATCAAGTCCCACATCAGGCTCCTTGGGGGGAGCCTGCTTCTCCCTCTGCCTGTGTCTCTGCCTCTCTCTCTCTCTGTGTGTGTGTGTGTCTCTCTCACGAATAAATAGATAAAATCTTTTAAAAAAAAAGTCACTTCATTAAAAAAAATCCCCAAAACCAACCTTGGTATCCACCCAAATCTATTATTTCCTGTTTCTCTAGAAATAATACTACAGCCACACACATGGATAGTTCATATTTCCCAGCCTTTCTTGCATTTAAGTGTGGCCAAGGGGCACATTTCTCTGCAGTAAAACAGCTTTTAAGAAAGTAGGTATGGTAATGTACAGTGTGGTGACTATAGTTAAAAATACTGTATTGAATATTTGAAAGTTGCTAAGAGAATGTATCTAAAAAGTCCTTATCAAAAGAAAAAAGTTGTAGCTATGTATAGGGACAGATGTTAACTAGACTTTGTGGTGATTAACAAAAAAAAAAAGAAAAAAAAAGAAAAAAAAAGAAAAGAAAGAAAGTAGGTATGTTGTCAAGAACTTTCTCATTCCATTGCCTAACTAGGGATGGCAATAGGTCTGTGGAAAGGTGCAAAATGGCAGGATTAAAAGTCTATAAATTGCCACAGCGCAGTCATTCATAAACTTGACTACCCGTCCTAGATGGTTTTGTGAGGAGAAATTTCCTCTTTTATAAAGACACCAGTCAAATTAGACTAAGGCCCACTCTAATAATCACATTTTAATCATCTTTTTAAAGGCCCAATCTCCAAAATGCAATCACATTCTGAGGTACTGGGAGTTAGAGCTTCAACATATGAATTTTGGGGACTCAACTTAGCACATAACAGTCATACACAGAGGGAAAACCATGAAAAAACAATGGAAGAAGATGGCCAAGGAGAAAGGCCTTAGAAGAAATCAACCCTACCAACACCTTGATCTCAGACCTCTAGATTCCAGAATTGTGAAAAAGTAAATTTCTGTTGTTTAAACCACCTAGTCTTGGGTACTTTGTTATGTAGCCACCACTGACTTACAGGAAGAAAGTCAGTTTTGGGTGAAATCATAAGCAGATTACCACTATAAACAACAAGAGCTCAATACTGCTGGGGGAACACAAAGGAGGCATTGTTGCACATGACTCAAAACATGGGGCATTTATCTACCAAGTGCATACCAATATAATACATATTGAAGTTACTCACAAGGACATTAGTTCCTTGACACTTGCAGCATTTTCTGCATGTGGTTAGGTACACTGTAGGAGCCAAGAATGCCCTCAGGCAAAGAGCCAGAGGAAATTGCAATTAAAAAAAATCATCCACATAAATGAATAGTGTTTGTGAAGGAGATATAACAAAGGACTGATGGTGTAGGCTTCGCCAGTCTCTAAATGTTTCTGTTACATTTGAGTAAATATTTAACTATTACCAAATCTGTTTTATAATTCTTACTGTAGCTTTTTTTTTTAAATTTTGTTCGTTATAAGAATAATGTAACTGACAAGGAGATTTGGTTGTTTCTGTGGCATGCAAAGTAAGAAAGTAAAATCAATACTCTCTCCAAATAGATGAAATATAATGAGTAGCCTTATTTTCACAAAGGAGTGAATATTCTATCTAAATTTATAAAAAAGGATAAACAATTTTTACAAAGAAAATAACATACAACATAAAATAATCTCATGACATAATATACCTTACATATATTATATATACAGTAAGAATATACCTAGAATATATCAAGTAAGAGTCTGGGGTGCCCAAGTGGCTCAGTTAGTTAGGCATCTGCCTTCTGCTCAGGTCCTGATCTCAGTGCCCTGGGATGGAGCCCCCATCAGGCTCCCTCCTCAGCAGGGATTCTATTTCTCCCTCTCCCTCTGCCCCTCCCCTTGCTCATGCTCTCTCTCTCTCTCTCTCTCTCTTGCTCTCTCTTTCTCTCTCAAATAAATAAAATCTTTAAAATAATTTTAAAAATACCAAGTAAGAGTCTGGAGTAGGTCCTAAACATATGTATAATGATAAAATAAAAATAGGTAGCTGAGGGCAGCCTGGGTGGCTCAGGGGTTTAGCACCACCTTTGGCCCAGGGTGTGATCCTGGAGACCCGGGATCAAGTCCCACATCGAGTTCCCTGCATGGAGCCTGCTTCTCCCTCTGCCTGTGTCTTCTGCCTCTCTCTCTCTCTCTCTCTCTCTCTCTGTGTGTGTCTCTCATGAATGAATAAATAAAATCTTTAAAAAAAAAAAAAGGTAGCTGATACGAATCCTCAACTGCAAATAAACTACCAGAAAAATGCTAGATTCATATTAAGGGAATGAAAATGTGGCAAACGGTATTTTAAAAACTAATGTAAATTATGACTGATAACTTATACTGTTTTTGTCTAATAGCAGGCAAAATAGCACCACTACTGATAACAGAATCAAAGCAGGGCCAGTGAGGGCACTGACAAATCCCTAGGAACTTCCCATACAATATACAACTTATGAACTATTTATATGAATATCATTCCAACCATACAAATTTAAAGGAGGCAAGGCTAAACATATCTTTTTTTTTTTTTTTTTTTTTAATTCATGAGAGACACAGAGAGAGGCAGAGACCCAGGCAGAGGGAGAAGCAGGCTCCCTGCAGGGCGCCCCATGAGGGACTGGATCCCAGGACCTCGGAGTCATGACCTGAGTCGAAGGCAGAGGCTCAACCACTGAGCCACCCAGGCAACCCCTAACCATGTCTTTTGATTTGACAACTCCTGCCATGTATTTTATCAATAGTAACATATCAGATAAATCTAATTATTTCTAGCATCTCTCTTTTTACAAGATGAAAAAGCAAATTTTTATTAGTTTTCACGAACCCTCTGGGATATCTAAAAGACAATTTTAAATGCAAAAAATATATCATTTAGGCTTTTATTTGGGAAAGGCAAAATATTAAAAGTTGTCAGGAGATTTGATCATGGGTCACTGTGGAATAATCCTTCATTGCCCATTTAACCAAAGTGAAAATAAAATTTAAAAAAAATCAATAGGATTTTTGAAGAACTACAGTCTTTCTTAAGTGAGGAACTTCTGTTTACCTAAATAATGAAAGATATAATAAAATAAATATAAAACATAGAAAGTTATTCTGGTAAGACACAGAATCTCTGTAATCTAGGCAGATGACACACAAGGAAAAGTATATCTTTTATAGCCTCTTTTAAGGGTAGACCAATAGTACAAATTTATGTATCTATTCTAATAAAGAGAAAACCAAATTCTAGTTTTGCATTAGTATAATATTTGATACTAATGCTCTTTTTGACAGTGTTATAAATAAATCCATCAAACCATGGCCAGTTTTGACCATAGTAAATAAAACTGTCTTTTTACAAACTGTATAACTTTCTATGTTTATATGCATCCCATACAATACAAAATAAGCATATGCGTTATGAGATCTAAATATATATATAGGCACTCTTCACAAATAAAAATGAAGCAAAAATATATAAACTTAAAATTATAATTAACAATTAACATTTAAGTTTTCTATCTTAGTTATAGGGATAAATTGAATATTGATTTCTAGCTCAATTTGGTATTAGTTCAAGTTTTTCAGTTACCTAAAATAAACATCTTCAAAATTATCTTCAAGCTGACTTATTACAAAACAAGCTGTTACTGAAACAAGATGTATCAGAATAATGATTTTATTTGGTTTCACAAATTTACATTTTTAAAAATCTTTAACATTTAATAAAAATAATGCTAGCTTATTCAATCAGTAAACCCATGCAAGTTTAGAGATGATAAACCAAAATAAAAAATAAATCTTATAATTAGACTTAAGCCTGACAAGTCAGAGAAGGTACAGCTGTGGTTACTATGTTTATATTGAACTAGTCTCATTTGCCAAAATTTCATCTAAATTATATAAACTTAATTTCTTAAAACATTTTTGAGTTATATAAATTATTTTTATTTTTCACATTAAGAGCATTGGAAGTTTAATAACTTTATTTTGTGGAAAGTTTAGGAATGTTCAATTAGCATTAATATTTATTTCTATACTAATTAGAATGGAATTCCTTTAAAAGATTATATAATTGACTTAGTGAATACTTTAGAGATATATAGTATATGAATATAATGAGAGGTAAAGGTCTTTCTGAGTTATAGACTTATACAGACTTATACAGACTTGTAAAAAGTACAAAGAGAAAGTCTATAATTTCAATTCTAAAATTTAGCCATAGGTCAAGTATAAACCCATGAATACAAACTTATCCATCCAGATACACATTTCCTGGTGGGCATAAAATTCTTAATTTATCTGAACTCAAAATAAAGAAACAGACAAACAGTAAAGACTAACAAACCCAATTGTCTTTCTCCACAGCAGATTGAACACCTTTATAAACTGTCAATCTATTTGCAAATATTGCTAAATGATTAGATAATGAAGCCAAAAGATGCAGGTGACAGAAATGAAGTGATCAGAAGGAATAAAAATCAATTCCTTATCATGAAGCAGATGAAGAAAAGTCAGGAACACACGATAAAAAGCCTGGTTTAAAAAAAAAAAAAAAAGCCTGGTTTAATGTTGAGCCCCAGACCACCAGTCAAAGACAAAGCAAAAGGACTCCAAGATGCCTCATTACCCGGACTGAGTGGGGCTACAAAGCCAAGGGGCAAGCCTACCTGAATTCTGGCACCAAATCGAGACAAACTGCAACAGATAACTAAGGAGATCTTTTTATTCAGGCTATTACAATAGAGAGAATATTCATTAATGAGAAAAAAACTTCTCAAAGAAAGAAAGCCCTTTCTGGAGTCAGTAGGAAGAACAGATAGGTCTTATCTCTGAATATGTAAGAGCAGGGTAGTCCTTTGTAGCTACCTATGTCTTAGAACACAAAGTGGGAGTATTCCTTGACAACCGCTCTTTTCTGGGAATATGAGTCAGTTGAAATTCAACGTTGCTGGAGTTTTCTTTGTTTCTTCAAGTAACACTGAATTTTTTATTGTGTGCCTTTTTGGGTGATATTGTTTATTCTTTGAAAGTCCTGTAAGTCATGGTATATAAAAGTTTCTTGACACAGAAGTTTCTTACCTGTATCAACTTGGGTCCAAGGGTTTTATTCATCACAGAACAATTTTAAGATTAATTTACTGGCTTTGGTTTACTCAACTGCATAGGACAGAGAAAACTCAAAGCAAAAGCAAAGCAATGTAATGTCCTGTGGTTTCAATTTCTTATCCTTTTTTTTTTTTTCTCCTTCTCCTTCCTTAACATTCAACTTCTAAGATAAAAAAATAAAATGCAAACTTGCTTGTATCTTTGTAAATTTACTTGTATAGAGTTCTCTTCTACAAGTATTCTGTCAGTGGTATTCCCTGAGAAAAAAAGTTTATTAAGGAGTACTAGAATCAGCACTGGTTGAAGGGAAGAGAAGAATGCAGGATTATGCAGAGGGAGGACTCCAACTATGCATTCCTTTCAGAAAAGCTGGTTGCTCCTATAGGAGTTCTGGAGGTGGGATGATTCCACAGACTTGTTCTTCAATTCAGTTGAGAAGCCAGGGGCTCTCTGCTCTTGTGCACAGCCATCGGATATGGGTGAGCCCGGGAAAAAGGCATGAGTTTGAGAGAAGTATCTCTCTTCACCTGAGGAAATCCTCAGAGAGGTCTGATAGGTGAGGGCTATCTGCTGTAGCTGGAAAAATAAATCTTTGATTCCTGGGAGGATCTCAGTAGCCCAGGGCAGTGTCCACAAAGTATTTTCCCAAAATTATGGACAGAATTTGGAGCCCTGGGATATATGCAAAAGATTTAGTTTCATAAAATCCCTCTGCTCTGGTTGAAGCTCCTATTTCCTGCCCCTTGTCTGGGAGTGTTAAAATCCTAGTGTATAGCTTTTAAGCTCTATAGTTTACTGCAAATGCTAGGGAATGTCAGCTTTTCCATAACGCTTTTGTCTTGATTTCTCCCTTCAACTTTAGCATCTTGGTATTTTTCTTTCTTTAGAGCTCAGCTCTAAATTTATATTTCATTCATAGTTATTTTACAGTATCTTTCAGATAATTTTATTACTTTGTGCTCCCAGAGTTCCAAAACTCCATCTTGCTCTATCGACTCTATGTCATCAACTCTGTTTCTTGGTAGAGATTGTATTTGTTGCCTGTGACTCACTGCCTGTATTTTCAGTCAGAGAAACCCTATCTTCATCAGCTTTATCCACCACGGTGATCAGTTTTTCCTTAACATAACAATGGTTACCTCTGATATGTTATTTTAATTGTAAAATGCTGCTCAAATTTCCTTTTTTCCCAAAGGATTGCCTCAGAAGCAATGGGCCCCATAAAGTTCAGGAGACATAATATTTTAGAGATTTTTAACAGCATTAGAAAAACCAGTATTAGAAGCTTTTATGTTTGACCTTAACATATGCAATTACTGCTAAATAGGAAATCTCTGTAACATCAACAGCACTTTTAGGTAAAAACAAACTAACAAAACACAAAAACAAGGCCCACTGATTTTGAAATCAAGTTAATCCCAAGTCATAATCACGTTTATTATCATTTATTCTTTGTGTATACTGTTATGTATGACACCTGTATTTGCCAATAAAATAAATAATCCTAGAGAACAGATCATGTATTTTTAATTTTCCTTAGTCTCACCCACATTATTTGGGACAAAGCCCAAAAATATATGAGTATTTAGTCCTTAAGGAGTCACAGAAGGATGTAGAGAGGTGAGAGGGAGAATGCCAGAGTGAGAGGTTGCAAGCTTCATTGGCAAGCATCTTGGCAGCATCTTAACTGGGGAGCCAGCTATGACACAGTAGATTTAAATGAGGGACGTAGGTTTTCATCCCAGCTCTGTTGTGCACTAACTGTATATATAACCTTGGGCAAGTACTTAGAGTTCTTTAATCTCACTTTTTTTTCACCTGATAAATGCAGTTAATAATACCTAACTTATGAGTTTTATAAGTATTAAATGTGATACGAATATAAATCACTTATAACATCTTGACAGAATTAAGCATTGTAAAACACATACCAAAACCATGTTTCCCTCCCTTATAGCAGTGTTGCTCCATGCATGCCCCTAATTGCTGCACCGGAATCAACTCAGATGATGTTAAGAATTCAGATTCTTTGACATCCTCCCATTTTGTATCAAAACCTTTGTGGATTGAGTCTGGGGAATCTCTTATCCCCAGGAAAATATCTCATCCCCCGCATAGAAACTCCAGCTAAATCAAAATAGTGAGATCTAGAATAAAAGTTTATCTGTTTTGGGTAAAAGAAAGAGAGAGAGAAAGAGAGAGAGAAAGATTGAGAGATGTGTACGCAGACAGCAGAAGAGGTTAGCAGGAGACCCATGACCAGTGATCATCTCGTGATCATCTCTGCAGGACCAGAGAGAAGCCCCTGCTATGGCTTAGTTAATTTGCTAAACAGCCCTGCCCAAGGTTGAAGCCTGGTCTCTAACAATCCCAGGAACAATTTGGAAATTAATATGACTGGTGTTCCAGTGGACTTTAAACAATTCTGTTCCATTGTGTTATTTTGGCTTTTTGAAAAACTTATTATCGGAAAAATTATTTATGGATGAAAGACGGGGAAAGAAACTGCAGAGAAAAAACTGAGTATTCTGGAATGTGAGAGAATAAAGTTTTGCTTTTCTTCTTTACAAATAGTGTGAAACTATCCAAACCATTCTGTCTGGAAGTGATGCTGCTTTGTGTTTCTGGTCTTTATACTATCCAGGGTAACATTTTCTATTATGGAATATCATCCTGACTGAGCTCACTCTTCCACAACTTTGCTTTTCTAACTATAGACTACAATACACCTAACATCATGGCTTTCCTTCAAATTATAGTAGGTTATAACAATGCAACACAAAATATTAGTGTGCTATAGTCAAGCCGAACATTACAGCCTATCTCTAAGACAAGGGATAATCATTCCTGAACATGAACAAGGGAGGAAACAGGTTTCTAATTTCCTGTGTGTTAATAACTGTTCATGGGTACTAAATAATTAAGGAGCAAAGAATCTGATAACTTACTCAACAAGAGGTATATTCAATGTTATTAAAAGTCAGCCCACACTCTTACTCTGCACATAACTCAAGACAGGTGCAAAAGAAGACTTAACATAAACAAACCCCAGCCCTGTTCTTGGAGCTCTGTCTTGCCTGATTAATCACTGGAGATCTGGCCCTCACATGCAATTGCCAAGAACCCTATAGCAGCACAAATCATCCCACTGAAATGCAGAATAAGCAACAATCAGATTTAGGAGGCTGATTCCTTCTAAGCCAGTGGACAGTGACAATAAGGGTGGTTTTGCCATGCTGAGAAGCAAATAATCCGCTGCCCACCTCCTACCCTACTCTCCAAATGTGTTTATATCACTAATGAAAATGAGTCCAGAGGCTTCCCATGGGTCAACATTTCGCACATTGGAAAAACACTATACAATTCAGCTTGAGCGACAACTCTCCTCAGACATCACACAGGGCTGCTGGAATAGGAGTAGAAGCTTGCAGGTCAAGAGAGGCATAAATTCTTAATGCCCCAGGAGTCCAAGGACAGAATAGCAGGGGCAGTTTAATGTTCAATTATTTATCAAGTTCATTTATAAAAATAAACCCAATATCTAGACCAGTTGGTGCATATGAGTAGCATGTTTATCAATAAATAATACAGACAATTCAGCTCTTCACGAAATTTTCCTCCCCTTATAATCTTAAGGATAAAATCTGACTCAATCTGGCAGCATACATGTCTGATGCCATATATTTCTGTTTTATGAATAGTGCCCCAAGCCACAAATATGCATGGAGTATAAAATCACCACCCATATATGAAGAAAACTTATTTATTCTTCTAAATTAATCTTTACATAATAACAATTATACAATTAACAATATTAATAATATTATATTAATAAATACTTACATAAGTATATTTCAAGTAATATAAAGAGAAAAATATATCAACTATATGCATATACATGGATACCTACTCACGTACATTTCTAATCCTCATGGTAACATTATAAAGTAGAATATAATATTCCCATTTTACAGATGAGGATTAAGATATTAAGTCTTTTGTACAAAATCAAATAATAAGTGAGTAATAAAGCTGAGATTAGATCCTAGTACTTCACATTATTTAACAAGAACTTGTTTTTGGTATCTTTAGCTGTAAAGATCAAGAGAAGGGCCCTTATATTTGGGAGGAGGGGTCAAGTATCATATTATTCTCATAATTAACTTGTGAATAGTAATAATAACAATGATTTATATTCTTTTTTGTAGTTATAAAATAGTTTTACATATAACATTCATTTACTTAAAAGGTGCTGAGTACCTGAGTACCTAGAGTGTGCAAAGTACTATGTCATATGCCAGATATACAAGGGGGCAAAGAGATGACCCCTTCGTTTAAGGAGAGTATAACTTAATGAGGGAAGAAAGGTAATAGTCTGTGTAATAAGAACTATGATAACTATGATAGTTATGATGAGTATACATAGTATTAAACAAGCAAAGGTAAGTAAGTGTGCGATAAATTATCTAGGTGATCAGGAAAATCTTCCTAACACCTTACACTAATTTTTGAAACACTAGTAGACACTAGATAAATAAAAGGAAGGATGTGGGGAGGAAAGATAAACAACTTGAACATAATGTATAGTTTGTGCCATACAGGTGTGGAATAGGATAATGTATTTATTCAATTCCAAGTGAGGATATTGACTGGAGCAAAGTTTGCCTATACGGGTCAAAGTAGGCAATGAAACTGTAACCAGAAGCTAGATTTTTTAAAATGTGATTAGTGAAAGGAGTTTGGGGTTTGAACTTTGTCCTGAGGAGACTTTGATAGTATGTATGTATGTATGTATGTATGTATGTATGTATGTATTTAACATTAATGGAGTTTAAATAGATTGTGGGACATGGATAGATGTCTGCTTTAGAATGATCGTTATGACATTGTACAAAACAGGTGATGATCTGAAAGTGCAGTGAAAGAATTGTTTGAAACAAGGAATCAAGACAGAAAATTATTGTATTCCCTGCAAGAATAAAAGTCTTTTTTAAGGTAGTGCAGAGGGATGCTAAGGAGAGGACAGACATCTGAAAATCACAGTTGTGAGTGAATGGTTGTGGAACATTGAGTAAGAGAAGGTATTGTCATAAGCTCTGGCCAAGGAGACTGAAAGAATGGTCATATCCTATGTTAATAAGAACATCAGGACATGATTTTTGTGAGGTTGGGAAGTCAAGTAGATACATTACTGTCATTTTACATGTAAGGAGACTAAAATCTTGGAAAATTGAAGCTAGGGTGGTCTATTCTACTATGTCGTTTCCATTTAAATGTTGTCAATAAAAAGTGAAAAGAAGACACTTAAATAACAAAATGCCTAGAGATTTGTTTATGCTCACAAGTCAGTGGATACCTTGTGATAAAGTCAGCATCACAAACTTAAATTACTTCTAAGAATCTATAAGATACAAAGTATAGTTCAAAGAAGCATTAACCAATTCTAGAATTGGTGAACATCCTTATTCATCTAAAGTAGAGGTAAAATACATTTAAGAAAAATCCAGACCTTACCTTTATTAGGAGGGAAGGAGATGGAAGTGGTACTACAAGCCATTACAGGCGTTTAATCACATCAAAAATCTCCTTCCTCAGCTTTGGTTGCACTTTTCCTATGAATTGATATATACATACAAATATACACACCTATTTATATTTTTTAAGGGAATGAAAGTAGAGATGATTTATCCAGCTAAGATAAACTGATGCTTGATCCAATTTCCTTAATTGAATAATACGATTAGTTTAAAAGTTATAACACACTATTTTCATTCCTTGCCTTTATGACTCTTGTGATTTTAAAGAAGAGACAGAATGAGACATGTGAGCAGAGTAGAAAGGCAGAGGCTGAGACATTTAGTGAGGTTGGCATGGAGTAAAATTTGGTTTCACTTAGGAGGCCTTATAATTTTAAGCATGCAGCATCCAGGAATGACCCTAATTAGAACCTACTAAGGTGTCAAGGAGCCAGGATGAATTCTGGAAGGTCATCATTGTTTCCACAGACTATTTTTGGTAAGATTCCTTTAGTAAGAAGTAAGACAACTCAGCAAGTAGATATTATTATTTGGTATTTATGTGTTAAAAACAAAGAAAGGTCATTCCTAGATGAGGGAAATATAAAATTCATTTCCTATATGTTCGTTTTCTGAATCAAACCTTCATCCTTTTTATTTTGAATTTATACATAGCAAAATGATTTTCTTTGGCTGTGCCATTCTATAAAATTAAAACATGATCAGATTTTTTTTTGTGGCCACTACCATAATCAGGAAGCAGAACAGTTTCATTAACCAAAATAATTACCTCTTGCTGCCCCTTTGTACTCAGTCCCTACCCAAAGGCCTAATACCTGGCAACTACTAATCTGTTCTCTATCCCCATAGCTTTGTCTTTTCCAGAATAACACATAAATGGAATCATACAGTATATAACATTTTGAGACTGGATTCTTTTAGTTAACATAATGCTTCTGGGATTCACGCATGTTGTCACATGTATCTATCCCTCATTCTTTTTTTTTTTTTAAGAACAGTTTTATTGGTTTCTAAGACCATATAATGACTTTATTTAATGTGTACAAGTCACATTTTTTAGTACAGGTTTTTGCATGAATATGAATTTTCATTCACTTGTATATGCACCTATAAGTTAAATCTTGGGTCAAATGATAAATGTAGGTTAAATTTTGTAAGAAAGTGGCAAACTCCTTTCCAAAGTAAATACACCATTATACATTCCTATAGCAGCAATGTATGAGATTTCAGCTACTTCTTATCTTTGTCAACATTTGGTATTGTTAAGGGTTTTTAAAACCATGATAAAAAGTGGTACAATGTATGGTTTTTACTTTTATTTCCAAAATGACAAATGACTTTGAGCATCTTTTAATATGCTCGTCTGTCATTTTCATATATTCCTTGGTGATTGTCTTTTCAAAGTTTTTGCCTATTGTTTATTAGACTGTTTATTTTTGAATTATGTAGTTTTAAAAATATTTATATGTAACCTGAGTACAAGTCTTTTGCCTGGTAGGAGATTCACAAATATTTTTATCCAATATGTAGGTAATCATTTTATTCTCACAACATCTTTTGCAGACAAGAATTTGTTATTTGAAATTTTGATGAAGTTCATTTTTAATCTATTTTTATGTTTTTCTTCTGATTTCATATAATACCTATTTATCTAACCCAAGATTAAAGATATTATTTTCTTTTTTATAGTTTTTGATTTATATTTATATATGATCCATTATGATGTGAGTTTATTTTTGTGTAAGTTTTGAGTTATAGGTTAACATTCTTTTATTTCTTTGTTTTTTCATATGAACGTCTGATTGTCCCAAAATAATAATCAAGGAAAGTCTTTCTTTCTCCATCAAATTGCCTCTGCATTTGTCAAAAACAATTGACCATATTTTTGTGTATCTAATTCTAGAACTCCATTGGGTTTCATTGATCTTTGTGTCTTCCACAGAGCTACATTGTCTTGATTATAGAAGCTTTATAAAATAAAGATAGGTAGTATGAGTGCTCTTATTTTGTTCTTTTTCAAAAATTCTTTGGGCTATTATAAATTCTTTACTCCTCACATAAATTTTAGGGTCAGTTTATGCATAGCTACAAAAAAATCCTTATTATTTTGTTATTATTATGATCTGTAACATATCTATATATAATAGAAATAGAAACTTAATAGAAATAGAAACTATATCTAGAAATAATATTATCTTTTCCTTTTAATTATTAGTTATACTATACCAGAAAAGGATAAAGTCCACTTTGATCATCCCTCCCTCACCTAAGCTACCTCTTTCTTCCCAAGATCGAACTACTGTTTTCAACTTTGTGTGCATCATTTAGATTATCTACGCATTTTTATGCAGATGTACATGCCACATATATGTATATCTATACACATCATCACACATTATCACATATACAGTTATATAGTATTCTTCAACTTGCTTTCCACTATTCTTCCATTTGCTCTCCACTATTCTTCAACTTGCTCTCCACTTCTAATATTGAAATCTATCTATGTGAATATACGCTCTAATATTGAGCTCTATCACTATGAATACATCCTACAACATGGCAATCAGACTGTATGCATATATACATATAAGTTATACCTGTGTGTGTGTGTGTGTGTGTGTGTGTGTGTGTATACAGTAGTCTTACTAAGGATTTTTAATCTCCTTTCTTCTGCTATTCAATAGAGAAGACATTAAAAGAGAACATACTGGAATTTCTATCTTTCATCCCAGAATGTAGAGACAGGAAAGAGCGTCACTCCCACCCATGTGGCATAATGGAACTGGACTAACTTCAAGTTAACGCTTTTCTTAAAACCACGGAGAAACAATCATTTGTGCCCAAAAATGAAAGGAGAGATCTTTCCCAAGTGAAGAGACTGGAGGACTTTCTTACCTGTAGTAAGTTTAACCTGACATTAGTAAGACAATTTCAGCTATCATATTTGACAACTTTGTGAAGTCACAGTGTGGGTTTTCAGAAGACTGTAAAAAGCCCTAGGGCAAAGATAAGTGAAGAGTCACATTGTCTTGTGGGCTCTTCCTCTAGGAACACCCACTGTGTGCTCAAAGAAAAGATCAGAAAGAGCCCTAAAGTGTATTTATGTAGTACAAACTTAGAGAAAGAGAACAGCAGCTTGGCTGGAGGAGCAAGAAACTCTCCTTGTATTATTTTCAATCTCCCATACAGAACAAGTATTGTTATGTGTGGAGGGAAGAGCAATAAACACTGCTAGACTTAGGGCACTGGTAAATCCTCTCTGCAATTCAAGAAATGGAACAAGTAGAAGCTCCTTACTCTTGGGAGAAAAAAGGGTTTGTACACTTAGCCACCAGAAATATTCCTGCTAAAGTAGGCAACATGTTCAGAACATCCATTATTTTTTGTTAGATAGATTAGTCAAAGATATGGATGAGACAAACTATAAGCTAATGAATTGGGAAGGAAGAAATATAATCAACTGGTGTGCCAGAGCCCATCCATACCTGGTCACCCTAGGTCTCTAGAATCAATGGCTAAATTTTCAGAATTGTCTAACTGTTTATTAAACCCATGGGTAGTAGAAAATCAACCAGAGCTGAACTTACATCATGAAATTTGAAAAAAAAAAAAAAAACCCTACAAATCAGGATTCAATGTTTGTTTAATTTCCTGATAGGTAGTGATAAAGTTTTGTCAGCATACCATTCAGCAGAACTAGTTCCGTTTAGAGACAGTATGATAGTATATCTAGAAAATATAAGAAAATAAATGATAAAATATATAAATAATAACTGAATTGTGTAAGATGGCAAAATATAAAATTAACCTACAAAAATAAATAGCCTTCTTATGTAAAAATAATAAGGGACTAAAATATATGATTGATAACAATAAATTAAAAATTTAGGAATAATAAAAAAGTAAAACTTATTTGAAGAAACTTTGAAACATTACTGAAAGACAGAAATATAGACTTGAATAGAAGAAATAGTGCTTTTTCTTCAATGAATTTTGATTCCCCCCAAGTTAATACCTAAAATTAATACAAATTTAATAAAAATATCAAATCATTTTCTTTTTTTTACAGTAAATTGGTTCTAAAGCTTATATTAAAACAAACCTGGGAGTGCCTGGGTGGCTCAGTCACTTGTGCAGCCACTCTTGATTGTGGCTCTCAGATCATGATCTCAGGTGCTGAGATCAAGCCACAGGTTGGAGTCTGCCTAAGATTCTCCCTTTCCCACTGCCCCCTACTCTGTACTTGCTTGCGCTCTCTCTCTCCATTAAATAAATAAAGAGATCATGAAAACATAAACACACACACATACACACACACACAAACCCCCCAAAAAACAAAAAATCCTCAAAGAATATCTAGGAAAACCCTGAAAAATAAGAGCAATGAATAGGACTAATCTTGTTATATATTAAAATATTAAATTTTCCTAAAATTAAACCAATGTGTTCCTGGCACTTGGATAGGACAGGTCAATAGAACAGAATCAAGAATACACAGGTAGATTTAAATACATATAAGTATTTGGCATATAGTAAATATGGGGTTTTAAGTAATTGGGAGAAATATATAGTCTTATCAAGTAATACTATTAAGTAGCTATTAAAAATAAATAAGTATCTGGGAATCCCTGGGTGGCTCAGCAGTTTAGCGCCTGCCTTTGGCCCAGGTTGCGATCCTGGAGTCCCGGGATCGAGTCCCACATTGGGCTCCCGACATGGATCCTGCTTCTCCCTCCTCCTGTGTCTCTGCCTCTCTCTCTCTCTCTCTATGTCTATCATAAATAAATAAATAAATAAATAAATAAATAAATAAATAAATAAATCTTTAAAAATAAACAAGATTCTTAATGCATACACAAGAATAAACTCCACATGGATGTACAATTAATGTTAAAAAATAAGTTATACTAAAAAAAACACAAAAATATTAAGTTAAAGGGATACATGTACCCTGATTTATAGCAGTATTATCTACAAAAGTCAACATATGGAAACAGCGCAAGTGTCCACTGATTGACACCGAACGGATAAAGAAGATGTAGTACGTATATATAATGGAATGTTATTCATCATACAAAAGAATAAATCTTGCTATTTGCAATGATATAGATAGAGCTAGAGAGTATTATGCTAAGTGAAATAAGTCAGTCAAAGAAAGACAAATACCGTTTGATTTCACTCATATATGGAATTTAAGAAACAAAACCAATGAGCAAAAGGAGAAAAAAAAGGAGAAAGAGAGGCCAATCAAGAATAGACTCCTAACTATAGAGAACAAACTAATGGTTACCAGAGGACAAGTGAGTGGAGGGATGGGGATTAAGGAGTGAACTTGTGATGAGCACTGGGTGAGCTATGGAAGTGTTGAATCATTATGTTGTACACCTGAAATTAATATTACACTGTATGTTGCCAGAACTTAAATTAAAACTTAAAAAAATAAAAGTTATGAATACCAGAAAAAAACAAGAGTGACTTGCTTATAACCAGGGTGAGGGAAAAGGCCTTTTAAAAAATTCAGTTTGAGGGATCCCTGGGTGGCGCAGCGGTTTGGCGCCTGCCTTTGGCCCAGGGCGCGATCCTGGAGACCCGGGATCGAATCCCACATCAGGCTCCCAGTGCATGGAGCCTGCTTCTCCCTCTGCCTGTGTCTCTGCCTCTCTCTCTCTCTCTCTCTCTGTGACTATCATAAATAAATAAAAATTAAAACAAACAAACAAACAAAATAAAAAATTCAGTTTGAATGTTAAAAAGCCTTAATTTAATTACAAATCAGTAAAAACATATTTGCATGGAAATAAAACAATGTGAGTGAAGCCAAAAGACAAATGACAAACTGAAACTGAGGTAAAATATGCACTGACAGATTTACGTTAGAGATATCAATATGAACTAATAATTTAAAAATGTTTTGAAAAAAGTTTACCATGAGCAAACTGAGCAGCTACATATTCATTTCTGAATACTAGTTTTCACTAAAAGAAACTAAGGCTTTGGGATGCCTAGGTGGCTCAGTTGTTGAGTATCTGCCTTTGGCTCAGGTTGTGATCTCAGGGTCCTGGGATCAAGTCCCACATCAGGCTCCCCGGAGGTAGCCTGCCTCTCCGTCTGCCTAAGTCTCTGCCTCTATCTGCGTCTCTCATGAATAAATAAATTTAAAAAAAAAAAGAAAGGAAAGAAACTAGGTCTTCTTTGAGAAATGTCTGCTTCTATGTAAAGGCTGGAAATGTCAGAAAGCAAGAAAGTGATCAGAAACTAATGGAGACATATCAAAAGACATTTTCTATATCTGTGACAATTTGAAGCATTTAAAAATAATAATGATGGGGCAACCAAGGTGGCTCAGCAGTTTAGCGCCTGCCTTCGGCCTAGGGTGTGATCCTGGAGACCCGGGATCGAGTCCCATGTCAGGCTCCCTGCATGGAGCCTGCTTCTCCCTCTGCCTGTGTCTCTGCCTCTCTCAGTCTGTGTCTCTCATGAATAAATAGATAAAATCTAAAAAAAAAAAAATAATGATGGTAATGCTCATAAACACACTAAATCTATCTGAAACCATATATGTAAATTGAACATATGCTATCAAAGAGAAAAAAAGATTAAAAATGAAAAAATGAAGGAGAGTTCTGATTTTCAAAAGTTAGTAAATGTAAAACAAATGACAAAATTAGAGAAATCACTGTATGACACTTACCCTCCCTCTACCCATAAAATTAATTCTTTCGGTCCTGACATATTAATAGACACTAAAACCACTAAAAACCATTGGTTATTTGGGAAGAACACTTTAACACAGTCTCAAAATATAACTCCACAGATTCCTTTTAAATTACAAAGAACAATGGTATTATTACCCTGGGGATCTCTGACAGATGCTACTTTTAAAAAGTAATCAATTTAGGTGTGATCTGTAGCAGGAAAAAAGAAAGGAAATTACAGGCCTTCTAATGTGATAAAATAGGAAGTACATCACATCTATGAGGATTTTGTTTTAAAAATATTTAACCTTGAGATGCCTGGGTGGCTCAGTGGTTAAGCATCTGCCTTGACTCAGGGCCTGATCCCAGGGTCCAGGATCAAGTCCCACATCGGGCTCCTGCAGAGAGCCTGCTTCTCCCTCTATGTCTCTGTCTCTGTCTTTCTGTCTCTCTCTCTCTCTCTGAATAAATAAAATCTTAAAACAAAAAAAAAATTAACCTAGATGTCAGAATGAAGAAACACTCATTTCAGAGAAGTTAAAAGTTAGAACATTTTGTCAGAATTCTTCAAAAAATAGCAATGTTTTAATAAAAAAAAACAAAAACTACTGGGGTACTAGTTGAGATTAAAGAAACATAAAGAAACTTGACAACCAAATATAAATACATAGACCTTGAATGGGTTCCAGATCAAAAAGAGCTATATAGGTATAAATGGCATTTTTTGTATAATTGAAGAAATATGAATATAAAAAATATATTACAATTTGTGGATAACTTTGAATGTCTTACATACAACAATGTTAGTATGGTTATGTAGAAAATTATATTTGGACTTAAACAACATAATAAAGTATTCGGGATAAATGATCTTGTGATTTATTTTTAAATAATTCAGCAAGAAGAAAGAGAAAGAGAAGGATCACACATGTGGCAAAACTTAATAACTGGTGAATGTAACTAAAATGTAGATGGCTGATAATTGAACTACCTTTTCAATTTTTTTGTCATTTTGGCATTTGTCAAAAAAATGCAATTAAATATTTTAAAATAAAAAATATTTTAAAATACATCTCAGTAGCTTTTTCTCAGAAATTTAAAACAATAAAAACACTTGAATTAACAGACTGAAAGACATAACATATCCTAGAAATTAATGACACAGAATAGTTAACTAACAAATCACATCTTCACAAAATCCTGGATTCAGGGGTAAAGAAAAGTTCTTTGAAAATCCTGACAGAAGATAAAGACAAAACAAAGGCTTGTTATCAGATAATAATATTCATCCCTATAAAATAATGGAGCAAAGTCTAGAAATTCTTTAGGAGAAAAAAATAATAATCCAAAATTTATACATAAACAAAGATACAGGAGCAGCTCATGCTGGCCCTGTATCCCCAGACCACCTGCTTCTACTGTGCCCTGATCCACAGACCTCCATAATGGCCCAGGATGACTATTCAGTCCTGTTTGAAGATACCTCCTATGTAGATGGTTACTCCCCTCCCCTCAATGTGGCCCAGAGGTACGTAGTGGCTTGTAAGGAGCCCAAGAAAAAGTGAAGTGGGCTGGCAGACTCAAGATCTCTTGCCACCCTCACAGGGGAATGCAACAAAAGATTTTGTGGCAAATAAATAATGTTTCCCTTTGAAAAAAAATAATTTAAAGGCAAAAGATAAGCATATTTAAGATTCAATATAATTGGAACAAATACTTCCTGAATAAACTACCTGAGTATAAAGGTGAACCAGCCAAGTAATAATAGAAACAATGGCAAGAGGGCTAGGGCTGAGTATTGAACTCTAATTAATGTAAAAAGCAAAGACTAACACAAGAGTGGGAATGATCGTTGTACAGTATAGTATACAATTTTAATATCAACAGAATATAAATTTTAAAAATGAGTAATAGGAAGAGAAGATTAAAAAACAATAAGATAGTACAAGTTTCCCTCACTGACAGTAGAATTTTCCCAAGAAACTTTTTATAAGCCAAAATGGCATGAAGAGAAGAAGCAATTACCATTAATTTATATGGAAAAAGTCTTGAGCATTCCCAGACCCAAAAAATAACCTCTATTAGGCTTTTCTGATATTTTAGGACATATTTTGTTAATGGATGCATCAAATCAATCAAGATAAAACATACATGCTCACAGACACAATTCAAGGTCTGGAAGCTTGATGCTGAGATGCTGACTGTTCTTGAGGAACAGGGCTTAGTGTGGCCACGCTTGCTGGTTAAGATGTGAGCTGCCTCTATAACAGCTTGCTGCAAAATAAATGCCAAACACTTGTTTTGCTTTTTTTCTTTATTTCATAAAAGGAGAAATACTTTTAGGATTTCATTTGGTTAGCGAAAATAAGCACCATATAGACCTTTCATAAATGTGAAGTTGTGTAACACAAACTTTATATATTATTCTTTTTTTTTTTAATTTTTATTTATTTATGGTAGTCACAGAGAGAGAGAGAGAGAGAGAGGCAGAGACACAGGCAGAGGGAGAAGCAGGCTCCATGCACCGGGAGCCCGATGTGGGATTCGATCCCGGGTCTCCAGGATCGCGCCCTGGGCCAAAGGCAGGCGCCAAACCGCTGCGCCAGCCAGGGATCCCCCTAACATAAACTTTAAAAAAGTAAGGATATGAAATATGAGGGTCAAAAAATGGCATGACAATTATAGATAGATATATTGAAAGATATAAAGAAAACCATAAGAAATACTATAATCAAATAAAATTGGGTAGTGGAACAGAAAGTAGGAATAGAGGATCAAAATTCAAACATTGAAATTTATCAGAATAAGCGCAAACATACTCAAAAAAATAAAGGAAACATAGACAACTAGTTACTAAAAAGGTGCAGAACACATCTGCACACCAAATAATTAGTAAAAGTAGAATGAAAAAATACAAAAAATTATGATTAAATATCCGTGGCACATCATTAAATAGAAATGTCCTAAGTTTTACCATAAAAAATGATTGTTACAACTGATTATAGAGTATAATTCTTAGAAGTTATGAATTCAAGAGATTCTGCAAATTTTAGGACTTTGGAAATGTTAAAAGACAAAATCATGGGCAAAAGGCTACTCACAAATGAAAATGAAAGTAGTGAACATAATCATTCTATCAGGGAAATAGAATTTAGATAAAAATAATGTTATAAAAAGATGGAGTATGCTTTACAATGACAAGAGTACAGTACACAAATAAGATTGATCAGTTATGATGATCTGTATAAGAAATAACATAGTATCAAAATTCATAAAGCAATATATAGAGACAAAAACACATTAGATAATTTAGTTCACCTCGCAATTCTCAAAAGATAATAAAATAAGATCAAAGAATGATATAAAATCAAAATAACATATTAATATGGTAGGTGTAATTATCTTGAACAGCACTTCTTTAAAATCAGAAAATACAAGTATTAACATAATAGTGAAAAACTGACTCATATTAAACCATAGGGAAAACTTTGGAAGTTCTCAAAAATAGAAATAATACAGAGCTTATGCTATAATTAGAGCTCAATAAAGCCAGCAGTTAATAACAAACAACAACAACAACAAAAATGTATACCATATCAGAATGTTTTTTTAAAAAAATCTTAAAAATTCCCTCAAGGGAATCAAGAAATAAAAAAATTAATTTCATACCAGTTAGAAAATAAGAAAAACAAACATATTAAATAGCAGAACCTATAGGAAACAGCTAATAAATATGTATGGTGACGAATATTTTAATAAAAATTAACTTAAAGTGGGGTATTAATCTGCTTGCATCCATGGAAAGATCATATAGGCAGAAAGTCAATAAGGCTACAGTGTCTTTTAATGACACATTAACCAGATAACATAACATTCCATCCAAAAACAATACACATTCTTTTGAAGTGCACATGAAACATTTTCCAGAATAGATCACATTAGGCCACAAACAAGCCTTATTAATTTAGGAAGATTTAATTATGCTATGTATCTTTTTCAACCACAGTAGTCTGAAACTAGGCATCAATCACAAGGAACAAACTGGAAAAATACAAATATATGGAGGCTAAACAACATGCTCCTAAACAACCAGTGGATCCATAAAACAATCAAAGATATTTAAAAAGAATAAGATAGAGACAAATGAAAATGCAAACAGAATGGTTCAAAGTTTTGGGGATACAAGAAAAGCAGTTTTAAGAGGCAAATATATAGTGATACAGACCTACTTCAAGAAACAAGAAAAAGTTTGAGTACATAATCTAATCCTACACCTACATGATGAAAGAAGAATAAACAAAACCCAAGGCGAGTGGGAAAAAGAGAATAGTACAGATCAGACCTGAAGCAAATGACCTAGAGATAAAACAAGAGCTGGTTCTTTGAAAAGATAAAGAGAATAAACTCTTGAATAAACTCTTCCTCCATAAAGGGAAAAAGAGAAAGGACCCAAATAAAATTTCAAAAAATGAGAGAGAAGCAACATTTGACATTACAGAAATACAAAGGATTATGAGAGAATACTACAAAGAATTATATTCCAAGAAGTTGGAAAACCTAGAAGAAAGGTGTAAAATCCTAGAAATATACAGGCTTTCAAAACTGAATGGAGAATAATTAGAAAATCAGAACAGACCAATTACTAGTAATGAAATTTTAAAAAACTACCAAGGATCAGACAGACTCACAGGTGAATTCTACCAAACATTGAAAGAAGAATCAATACCTATTCTCCTCAAGAAGAGGAATATAGAATACTATTCCAAATAATAGGAGAAGAAGGGAAGCTCCCAAAGTCGTTCTATGAGGCCAGCATTATCCTGATAAACAACTCTGACAAAAACACCACAAAAGAGAAAACTATAGGTCAATATCAACAATAAACATAAATACAAAAATCCTCAGTAAAATATTAACAAACTGCATTCAATATTCCAATAAAAGATCATACACCATGATTAAGTGAGATTTATTCCCAGGATGCAAGGAGGGTTCAGTATTTGTAAACCAATCAATGTGACACTGCAAAAGATTAAAAAGTTAAGGATAAAAATCCTACAATCATCTCAATAGATGCAGAAAAAGTATTTGACTAAATTCAACATCCATTTATGATAAAAAAATAAAACCTCTTATCAAAGTGGATTTAAAGGGAACATATTTCAGCAAAATAAAAGCCATATATGAAAAATACACAACTATCATTATACTTGATGGTGAAAAATGAAGAGATTTTCTTCTAAGGTCAGAAATAAAACAAGGATGTCTACTCTTGCTACTTTTATTCAACATAGTACTGGAAAGTCCTAGCTACAGCAATCAGACCAAAAAAAAAAAAAAAAATTAGTGCCCTCCATATTGGTAAGGAAGAAGTTAAAACGTCACTATTTGCAGATGACATACTATACATAGAAAATCCTAAAAAAAAAAAAAAGAAAATCCTAAAGACTCCACTAAACAAACAAACAAAACAACTACTAGAAGTAATAAATGAATTCAGTAAAGTTGTAGGACACAATATCAATACCCAGAAATCAGTAACATGTCTATACACTAACAGAGTAGCAGAAAGAGAAATTAAGAAAACAATCAAATTTACAATTTTACCAAAAAGAATAAAATATCTGGAACAAATTTAAGCAAGAAGATGAAAGACCTGCACTCTGAAAACTTTATGAAACACTGATGAAAGAAATTGAGGATGACACAAACAAATGAAAAGACAGTCCATGCTCATGGATTGAAATAATTAATATTGTTAAAATGTCCATACTACCCAAAGCAATCTACAGATTCTATGCAATCCCTATCAAAATACTATGAATTTTTCACAAAAGTAAAACAATTGGTCCATTTGTATTGAACCACAAAAGACCTCAAATAGCCGAAGCAACCATATGAAAGAAGAACAAAACTGGAAGTATCACAATTTTAGATTTCAAGATATATTACGAAGTAATAAAAAAAAAAAAGTATGGTATTGGCAAACCAGTATGTTATTGGCAAAAAAAAAAAAAAAACAAACAAGAACAACCAAAAGTAAATATATTCCATAGATCAATGGAATAAAATAGAGAGCCCAGAAATAAATCTATGCTTATATCATCATTAATCTATGATGAAGGAGGCAAGAATATACAATGGAGAAAAACAGTATCCTCAATAAAAGGTGTAGGAATGCTACTGTAAAAGAATAAAATTGGGCCACTTTCTAACATCATACACAAAAATAAATTTGTAATGGATTAAAGACCTAAATGTGAGACTTGAAACTATATCAAGTCTAGAAGAGAACATAGGCAATAATTTCTCTGACACTGAACATAGCAATGTTTTTCTAGACTTATCTCCTAAGGCAAGGGAAGCAAAAGCAAAAATAAATTATTGGAACCATATCAAAATAAAAAGCTTTTGCAAGTGAAGGAAACCAACAACAAAATAAAAGGCAAACTACTGAATATAAGATATTTGTAAATGATATTTCCTATAAGGGGTTAGTATCAAAAATATATAACAAACTCATATAACTCAATACCAAAAAGAAACCTGATTAAAAAATGGGCATAGGACCTGAATACATTTTTCCAAAGAAGACATACAGATGGCAAATAGGCGCTAATAATACGGGAAATGCAAATCAAATCACAATAAGATACTACCTTACACCTGTGAGCATGGCTATAAACAAAAAGAAAGAAATAACAAGCGTTGGTGAAAACAAGGAGAAAAAGGAATGAACACTAATACACTGTTGGTGGGAATGTCAATTGGTATAGCCACTGTGGAAAATAGTATGGAAGTTCCTCAAAATATTAAAAATAGAAATACTATCTGAATCAATAATTCTATTAGATATTTACCCAAAGAAAAGGAAAACATTAATTCAAAAAGATATATGCACCCATATGTCTACTGCAGCATTATTTACAGTAGCCAAGATATGGAAGCAATTGATGTCCATTAATATGTTAATGTATATGCACAGACAGGAATATTACACAGCTATAAAAAAGGACAAGGTTGTGCCATTTGAGACAACATGGATGGACCTAGAGTATATTATGCTAAGTAAAATAAGTCACACTGGGAAAGACAAATACCATACAATTTCATTCAATAGCGAATCTAAAAAACCCCCCACAAATGAATAAATAGAAACCAGAATCAGATCTATAAATACAAAAAAAAACCTGATGGTTGACCGAAGGGAGGTGGGTTGGAGAATAAGCAAAAGGGTGAAGGGAAGCAGGAGATGCAGGCTCCCAGTATGGAATAAATAAGTCATGGGAGTAAAAGGCACACACAGCATAAAGAATATATAGTCAGTGATATTGTAATAGCATTGTATGGTGACACATGGTGGCTATACTTGTGGTGAGCACAGCATAGCATATAAACTTGCTGGAAAAAAAAAAACAAACCTTGTTGAATAACCATGTTGTACACCTGAAACTAATATGACATTTTGTGTCAACTATACTAAAATAAAAAAAAATTAAGCATTTATTATATAAAGTCTTATGAATCTAATTTTATGTTATAAATAGAAAAAAAGCTCATGTAAACAGAAAAAAATTAACACAGAATTAGAAAACAGAAAATCAATATCATTTTGGTCTTTAGAAGCCCTAATAATTCAGACCTCTCAACAGACTTACTATTGGTGTTTTGGGCAAGAGGTCATTTGTTCTATGAGGTTTTGTGATGCTAAATGAAGAACATTTAGCATTACTGGCATTAAGAAGAAAATATCACCTCCAATAGTTATTGTGACAAGAAGTCCTACAAATTTTCAAAGCCTTCTGAGGGAGGGAGTTCTTCAGTTGAGAACATTAAGATAAATGTTTTGATAGAATAATGAAGATCAGAGACCGAAGGCTAATGTATTAACAAAATAAACATAAATTTAAGGAAATAATCAGAGACACAGAAACCAAGATAAGAAAAATTAATCCATGTGTTAGTTTAAGTTTACCCAGGAGATCCTCAGAGAAGGTTTCTAGTGCAAGTAGTTTATTTGAGAGGTTCACAACATTAGTAGCATAGAGAAAAAGCAAAGAGAAAACATTCTATAAAGAACTGTCATTCAGACAGCTATCAATGTGGGGTGGTAACTAGAGCTTAATCTGGGAAAGAATTTAAAGCCCAAGCTTCAGATTTACTTCACACATGGGGTGAGGGAACTGAAATATATACACTCTGACACCTGTCAATCATTGTTTAAATGGTGCTCCCAGCAGCTATTAATTTCTAGGCATTTATAGGCTGCATTACACAGCTTAGACAAAGCTTAATGCAAAGAGATGCAAATGATGACTAGAGAAGTGTTGAGGAATAGAGGCAGGGTACTGATTGGCTGTACAATAGACTACGTTGCTCAAATCTGCATAAGAATATGAATAAAATGGATTATTTTCAGGAAGAATATAAAATTATTATTTTTTTTTTAAATTTTATTTATTTATTTATTTATGATAGTCACACAGAGAGAGAGAGAGAGAGAGGCAGAGACACAGGCAGAGGAAGAAGCAGGCTCCATGCAGGGAGCCCGATGTGGGATTCGATCCCGGGTCTCCAGGATCGCGCCCTGGGCCAAAGGCAGGCGCCAAACCGCTGCGCCACCCAGGGATCCCAAATATAAAATTATTAAAGCTGAACACCCAAAATAAAATCTAAACAGACCACTTGCCAGAGAGAAGGAAAAACAGCCAAGCAATTTACTATCCCCATTACCAACTCCTTAAAAACAAAACAAAACAAGGAAAACAGACTTACATTTCAAAAGGAAAATTTAACCAAATCTTTAAGGAACCAATCTTTAATTTAACCAATCTTTAAATTGGTTAATAATTTAACCAATCTTTCTTTAAGGAACAGATAACACCAACATGATTTAAAAAGAATACAGAAGATGGGGCAGCCTGGTGGCTCAGCAGTTTAGCACCGCCTGCAGCCCAGGGTGTGATCCTGGAGATCCCACGTCGGGCTCCCTACATGGAGCCTGCTTCTCCCTCTGCCTGTGTCTCTGCCTCTCTCTCTCTCTCTCTGTACCTCTCATGAATAAATAAAATCTTCAAAAAAAAAAAAAAGACTATAAAAGAAAAGCAAAGAGTCTGGAAAGCTTCCTAGTAAAGCAAAAGAAAGTATCAGTCAATGAAGATAGATACTGGTGCTCTGGTAGCTTCCTGGATTCAGTTTCCTAAACATGGCAATCTCCCTAAATAATCTATAAATTTAACTTTATAATAATTTAATCCTAATTAAAAATATAGCACATTAATTATCAGAAAAACTAGAAAAAGTAAAAGAAAAATAATACAGAAAATTTAAAAGCACTCATAGCCAGGAAAAATATGTAGAGAAAATGATTTGTGACTGTCATAATATTGAAACATCTTATAATTAAAATTGATTGGTATTAGTAGACTAGGCAGACAGAGAAAGAAATGGGAACACCTAGAAATATACAATCATGCACACACATATATTCATATACAAATACAATATATACATATATATAAGCACATGTATACATAGCATATACATACCTGTAAGGACATAATCATGCATGTATAAATAATTACAAATGTGTACTGGCAAATGTTTAACAACAGGTTCAGAGAGGAGAAAAAAATGTCTTGATTTTTAGCATGTGACAATTTTTATGTAAGTAAAAATTCCCACCATGGCAAATTCCAAGCTATAAATATGATGTTACCGAACACAGAACTGGAAAGAGATGTGTAGTAGCACATTATAATTCCTATCTTCTATTGATGTAAATAACCTCAAAAGCATTAATAATACTAAAATAATTAGAAAGAGATGAATTTTTAATATTTATTATTTTCATTTTTACTTATTTTTTAGTTACTTGTTAAACTTTAGGCCAATATAATTTATTTTTAATAATGACTTTGTTTATAAATTGGCTTTATAAATCTTAGAAATTTAATAATTTGCTTTTGGGAACCAATACAAACCACGTTCAGCATATCACCACATACACAGAAATTTAGGATGGGATGATTCTGAGGATAAAATGAGCTATTATACAGATAATGTTAAGGGTAGGCCTGGCCCATAGTAAATTTCTTATGTACTAGCTTTTACATTAGTATTTGGTGTACAGTAAAGATGGCATCTCAAATTACTAGGAAAATAGATTATTCAATATATGGTTCTGAGATAATTGACTAGTCATCTGAAAAATAGTAAGCTTGATTTCTATTTCAAGGTAATACCAAGATAAAGCCTAAATGATTAAAAATTTAAATATACAAACATAAAAGTATTAGAAAAACATAACAGCTTTTTTACTGTGTCTTTGAGATGTGGAAGAAATTTGAAAGTACTATCTCTCCAGAAGCCATAAAAGGAAACGCTGATCAAATTCATTTACATTAAAATCTAAATTTTGAAAAAAAAAATCTAAATTTTGTGAATAAATCATATATAAAGAAATAAAACAAATTATAAAAATATTTCCAATTCACTGCAAAGGGGTTAATTTTCTTAATATATAAAGAGATTTCTTTAGTATATATGCTGCTGAAGTAAGCACTAAAGTGATTTTTTTTTAATTCAGTAGGTAAAAGTCCAACAAACCATTAAAAAAAAGGGCAGATGAATCAGTTCAAATTCACATTATAACAATGATATACTATTCATAATCTACCCAACTGGAAAACAACAAAATGCCTTATTACTCAATGTTGGTGAGATGACCAGAAAATGAGTATTCTTATAAATTGTTGGTAGAGTATAAATTGGTATTCTTTATATAATGCAATTTGACAACATTCAAACAAATTTTAAAAAAGAAAAAGATGCATGCAGTTTGACCTAGCAAATGTAATTCTATTAAATTATCCTATAGATACCTTGTTATAATATGTAATTTATAAGATATAAAATTTATGTAAGAATAAAATGAATGTCCTTTGCACACTGTTGATCATAGCAGAAGATTAGAATCACATCACATAGTTATATTCACATAATGGAATTCTATGTATTTCCTAAGAATGAAGCACCTTCCCATATAATTATACAGAAAGATCGATATGATTTATTGCTCAATATAATAAATTGAAGTTCCAGATAGTATACATGACTTGCTACTATTCATATACATATACATGTTCATATATATATATATGTTTATATACATAAAAATTTTAAATAAATTAAATGAAAGAAATCTGGGTGTTATTCCAGGTATTTCAGAAGTATTTGTATCTTGCTTCATAAATGCAATTTACCTTGAGAAAAAATCTTACTTGAAAATTCAGCATTGCTTATCCCCTTTATGAGTAGGAATTTCTTATTATTATTGTTGACCAAATACAATGGTGGTGGTGTACTAATGTTCAGAAGGCATAATTTGGTTTGGGGACAGTTCAGCTTTTCTCTCCAGAATTCTCTGTGCAACTATTATGAGTAGAACTGGTTTAAATTAAATATTACTGAGAGCCAAAGAGAGTCTTGACGGTCTCCACAAGTATTCTTACTGTGTAATGTTATATTTTGTAGCATAGATTACATACTTAGAAGTTTAAATTCACGGGAAAATAAATTATTTCAAAACTCTATCACTACTGGTGAATGAGAAGGAACCCACATCTGGTGAATTGATCAAATGTAAATTGCAAGCCTAATAAGCCCATTTCTATTTCCATCATCATGTAAAAAAAAAATAAATAAATCACATCATGTAACTAAGAGATACACCATCACAGTAAAACCCCCAACCCCACACACCCAGATATAAAATCTACAGTTCTTTCCATTTAGTAACCAAGCAGCTAGATTTAGAGCTAACATAATTCCCAGGTATGGAGAAAAATTCTCAAAGGTAGTTATTATTATTAATTACATTAATAATACTATTTGATTCTCTTCATATGCTCATTTTTCTTTATTCTCATAAATGAATTTTTAAAACACCATCTGATTTTCTCAGGCACCATTCTATCAAAACGATACATTACTTTGTGGAGTTAATGAAAAGCAACAGTTCCAACAGATGAATAGGGAATGTCCAACAAATAGGAATGGACAAGCTGATTTAAGCAAAAATAAGAATTGTCCCAATCTTATTTTTATCCTGGTGAATCTTAATTAGACTTATGGAAAGCTGCATTACTGTTAATAAGGATTAATGTCATAGTGATAAGCACAGCATACAAATCAATAAATGCCGCCATATCAATATATGAACAGAGACACAAATAGCCATTTCAGTTCCTAACAGTGAACTCATTATAAAGTTAAATATTTGCTATGCTAAGGATTTTAAATACCTTGAGAAGGAGGGAGATTCATACTTGTACTAAAGGGCAGTACAGTGAAACTTCACAGACAAATGTAACCCTTAAATGATTTACAAACTTGCCCAGAGGGTTATTTTGCAACTCTGACACACTTTGGAATCTTGTGCTTAGGTATTTTGGGAGTAGAATGATGATTAGTCAATCAAGCTAATGAGTTTTTATTAATTATTACTACAGATTGGCTACTGAGTTATTTTCCTCTCTGAGAGAGTAGAATAGTCATTTGAGCTTATAGTATTGTTAAGGAGGAAAAAGAAAAACATAAAACAATTATAAAGTGACATGTATCATTTAGGGTTAATTGTAGATTCAAGGAAAAAGAAATGAAAAAGCGTGGCTTAAACAAGAGAGATATTTCTTTTAAAAAGAAAGTAATCTGGGGGACTAGGAGTTCCCTGTAGTAGAAGGAATCCAGGAGCTTTCGAGATCTCTGCTCAGTCATCCCTTTGATTTGGTCTCCAACTTCATGGTTCTGGAAGAGTCCTGTTCCTGGTAGTAGACAGTGGGAGGAAGTGGATGGGTGTGTCTCTTCACTTTATGGAATTTCCTTGAAGTTACATACACTACTTCTCCTCAAACCTCATTGAAAAATACATAGTCACATGGTCAGATAAAACTGCAAAGAGATTGGAAATGTAATCTTCACCTGGTCAACAATGTAAATAAATAAAAATTGAAGACTATATTACTAAGGAACATGAGAATGCCTATCAGTAATAAGCAGCTTTATGTATATTTCATCAGTTTTTCCACTAACATCCTCTTTTTTTTTTTTTTTTTTTTGGTTACAGGATCCAGTGTAGAATATCACATAGCATTTAATTATCATGTTTCTTCAATCCCCTTGAATCGGTGACAGTTTCTTTGTATTTCCCTATTTGTCATGAATTTGAATACTTACAAAGAATACTTACTGGTCATGTTATTTTGCAGAATGCCCTTACATTTGGCTTTGTCTGATGTTTTATCTTGATTAGATTGGGGCTATGGATTTTTGTGAAATATATCTGAGAAGTGAAGAGCCTTTCTAACTGCATCATATCTGGAAATATATATCAAAATGGCTTTTTCCTGGTGATTTTAATCTTGATCACTTGGTTTTGGTGGCATCTGCTAGATTGCTCCATTATAACATAACTAATTTTTCTTTCCATACTCTATTCTTTGCAAATGAGATGCTAAGTCCAGCTCACAGTACAAGACAGAGAACTAAATTAAGCTCCAGGTTCTGAAGGGAGGAATATCAAATAATTTGTGAACACAGGTAAACTACCTCAGTTATTAATACATATCATAGGAAATTACTTTAAAGATATGCAAATTTCCTAACTCCCCTTCAAGTTACACTTACAAATTTTAGCTTTAATCAGTGGATCTTGCCTGAAGTAATTATTACTGTGATGTTCTAATGATATTTTCTATTTCTCTCATTCTTTATACATTTATTTATTGAAATTCTTCTTGGAGGAAGGTTGTCACATAATAATTATTATTTATTCAATTATTATTCAATCATCAATTTATATAAGTATATGTTGATGTATATTTGTTATCATCCAGTGCTTTATTTATGTTGTTCAAATTATTGTTGCTTTAGCCATTAGAAGTTCTTTCTGTTTCATAATGACATATAAGTGGAATTACACAATATATAGTCTTTTGATTCTGGTTTCATTCACTGTGAAAAATGCATTTATGATTTATCTGTTTCTGTATGAATCAATAATTTGTTCTGTTTTATTGCTGAGTAATAGTCTACTAAATGGATATACCAATTTGAATACTCATTCATCTGCTCATCTGAATAGAGAGTTTCCTTCTCCAATTTTCTGGAATAGATTATTTAGAATTGGTACTATTTCATCCTCAAATATTTGGAAGAACTTCATCACTGACTCTATCTGGATCTTTTATTTTTTAACATTTTTAGCTGCAAATTCAATTTTGTAAATAGACATAGAGAATATAAGGTTAGTTATCTCTTCTTGAGAGAGATTTCATAGTTTGCCTTTCAAAAAAGTAGCTCATGTGATCTAAGTTGTCAAATTATGTTTATAATATTGTGGCACTATTCTCTCATTATCCTTTAATGTTTGTGGGATCAGGAATGCTGTTCTCTCTTTATTTGTTAATATTGGTAATCCATGTCTAGTCTCATTTTGTCCTGATCAACCCGGCAATAGATGTCTTAATTTTGATGATCTTACGAAAAAACAAGTTTTGGGGTGTCATACATTTTCTTTATTGATTTTCTCCTATCCGTTTTATTGGTTTCTGTTTCATTTTGTCTTCTCCCTTCTTTCTTTCTATTTCCTTTGTTTATCTTGTCCTACATTCTCTAGTCTCTTAAGGTGGAAGTATAGACTACTGATTTTAGATATTTTTTTTTCTAAAATAAGAATTCAATTTTCACAACAGTTTATATTTTGCTGTCATATACTTGATGTTAGTATTTTTATCATTACTGTTTTTAACATTTTATCATTCTAATATCTCATTTCTCTTTTTATTTTGCTAAATCAACTATAAATCTTACTACTGTAATTTTTATGGTTGACGCTCCACTTCCATTTAGTATTTTCTTTTTGTGTTTGGATTATGACAATTTTATTATATATGTTTATTCTATTTATTTCTCTTGAGGTTTGTAGTACTTATTTAATTCATGGTTGGAAGTTGTTTTCACTTTCAAAAATTCTCAGACATTTTGTCTTCAAATGTTGCTTCTGCTTTCTCTCCTTTCTTCTCATACTGAAATTGAGTATATGCTATACCTTTACATTGTAATCTTATGCAGTATTACAATGTTTTTATTTATTTATTTCATTTCTGTGCTTTATTTTGGATATGTATAGCTCATCTATCAACCACTTCACTAATTCTCTCTTCTGTTGCATCTAATTTCTCACTTACCCCATCATTTAGTTCCCATTTTTAGTTACTTGTGTTTTTAAGATACTTACTTTGATCTTTTTTTGTCCTAATTTCTCTGAAAAATTCTTAGTCTATGATTCTGTGTTCTTGCACATAGTAAGCGTGATTAAAGTCATATATAACAATCCCATTATTTAAATTACTGCATTTCTCTCTATTGTCTTTTATTTCTTCTAGCTTTAGATATTGTATCACCTCCTCAAACACTTGATTATTTATGAAAAAAAGGGATAATTTCAAGAATCAGATAACATCTTCCTCTAGACATCTCAAAACATTTGTATTTCTTATTTTTTTAATCTTATAGATAGCTAGCAATGCTGGTCAATGTGAGTTAAATCCAAGATATTTTTTTCTAATCTGGATTCCAATTCCTGAAAGAGATTATATCTGTTCTATATTCATTCTTACCACATAGGCCCACAGACCCACCCCTCACTCCACAGTGCCCCAAACTCTAGTTTTGGACCCCAGTCCCTTTAACTCATCAAGTTTCTGTTCAGTCTCTCAGACTTTCAGTTTCCTATGTTTAGTATTGGTCAATACCTTAAGAAGTAATAGCTTCAAACACTTGTTTCTCCTTGCTAGATTTTCTTTATCTACTTGGCACTGTAAGTTTTCACTATTTTGACAGTTTCCCTGTGTCTTTAAATGTATGTCTAAAAAAATATTTTGTCTAGCTTTTATAGTCGTTAGTGAAAACACTGATCCAAATTATTTAACCCACGATTATTAGAAGCAGAATTTTACATATAGGAAGGTACAAATATGTAACATTATTTTTCTTCCTAAGAAAAATTAAGTTTATCCTTTATCATACAAGGTAATAGTCCACATATATCTCAACCCCACCCCTTTTCTCCCACTCCAATCTCATGTTAATATCACATGGGATTTTAGTTACAGAATTTAATGGAAAAAATAACCCTAAAATTTCTACTTTTACTAAAAATAAATTATACTCATTTTTTTTAACCATTGTTTTCTGTAGCTTGTTTTTCCCTTACAGTTTTCCTTTCTAGAATCTAACATTAGTAATTCTTAGAATTAGAGAACTCAAGACAGGGAAAATCTGTCAATTTTTATCTTCCTTTAAGTAATTTTGTTGTATCCTTATACTTGATCAAATAACTTAGGGGAATGTGTCTACATTTAAAGTTTTTCTTTTAACACTTGAACTATCGATACAGTTATATTTATATAAATTTACATATATTTTATATTATGTATTTTTGCATGTATTTTATATGTTATAAGTATTTTTATTTCCTCTTTGATTTTCTCTTTTCCATTTTATTAGTTTCTATTTTTATTTTCTTCTTTGTCTTTGAGGTTTTAAAATGTGATTTGGCTATCAGTGGCTTTTTTATTTTTTAATTTTTAATTTAAAAAATGTTTAAAAATATTTTATTATGTATTTGACACAGAGAGAGAGAGAAAGAGCAAGTGCACACAAACAGGGGAAGTGGCAGGCAGAGGGAGAGGGGGCGGGCTGGGGGAAGTGGCAGGCAGAGGGAGAAGGGGAGCGCAGGGAGCCTGATGTGGGGCTCATTCCCAGGAACCACCACTGACTGAGCCACCCAGGTACCCACTGTGGGTTTTTGTTTTTTTTTTTATCACATGTCACTTGGAAGTCCCTGTCAATTAGGCTACTCCTATCTTGATGCATTTCTTGCCAGTTTTCAGTTATTTCTTTCTTTTCTTTTTTTTTTTTTTTTAAGATTTTATTTATTTAATCATGATAGATCCACAGAGAGAGTGGGAGAGAGGCACAGGCACAGGCAGAGGGAGAAACAGGCTCCATGTTGGGAGCCCGACACGGGACTTGATCCTGGGTCTCCAGGATCTGGCCCTGGGCTGAAGGCAGCGCTAAACCACTGAGCCACCAGGCTGCCCTATTTCCTTCTTTTCTTATGGGTATGTATTAATATTGGCATTGAAATGTATATCCTTAACTTTTTTCATATTTTTTATCTCTCTATTCCTACTTGATTCATTTTGTGGTATCCTTTCATCTTGGCTACTGTAACTTGAGATTTTCCTTGTTTTATTTGCTATTCCTATTCCATCAACTTAATAAAAACATGGAAGTTTAGTGGTTGTGTCCTTCTACCCACATATTCAGGGTTTTGATGTTGTTGATTATACCAACTATGGTATCTTTTAATTATAAGGTATCAAAGTGGTTATTTTTAGATTACTTGTTCTTGATTTATATATGTTCTTCCCTTTCTTATCACCCTGTGTATCTATCACTTCTCATGCTTAGTTTTACTCATTTTATTTTATTTTTTAAAAGATTTTATTTATTTATTCCTGAGAGACACAGATTGAGAGGCAGAGATATAGGCAAAGGGAGAAGCACCCTGCAGGGAGCCTGATGTGGGACTTGATCCTAGAACCCCAGAATCATGACCTGAGCCAAAGGCAGACACTCAACCACTGAGCCACTCAGGCAACCCTAATTTTACTCATTTTACTTGGGTACAATTTTTCCTCATAATTTTCTCTTTCAATTTATCAGTTGGTTTTAGATATCTTTTGGTTCCTCTTTGTGAGCTTATGCATGCACTTAAGCAAACCTTTAAGAATATCAGTTTCCTCTTATGAAGTCTACCCGGACCATGGAATAAAATCCACTGGCAGGACAAGTGGTCCTAGCTGAGTTCAAGAATATTGTGGAAAGGACTGAATATTATCATATGGATGCCTGCACTGGTGGTTCTTTAAGATCGTCTGCTTTTCTTACTAGAGAATCTCATCACATAAGGCCTGGTTCCAATGCTGTATCCCTAGCTTCTGCCAGACATCATGAAATATTGTTAAAACTGCTTTTCTTTCGTGGATAAACAATACTTCGATCTGCTTTGACCTGACTGCAACCACTATAGTATCTCCACTTATATTAGCAGACTATTAGGCCTCTCGTATTGAAGGCCCCATTATCTTTTCAAGAATATAAGGAAAACTTATAGCATGGATTTAGTATTTTATCTTACAACTGACTCATGAATCTATGGTGTTCTCTTATGCATAGCTTTATTAATTCCCACTAATTTCTAATCATATTGCATACTAAATCCTGCACCTTATTGTTAATTATAAAATTGTGCCATTAGGCTTATTCATAGTTTTATATGGTAAATATTTGTAAAATGCCTGTCTGGTATTCAGTTTAGGGGCTGTACTCTAATTAACCTGACAAATTCTTAATATACTAGTTGACAATTTCATCTTCCAGAAAGGCAAGGAACTGATAAGAAAATTATGGCTCTAGCCCTAATTATGCATAGTATGGAAGAATAAGTTGGGTGAAATGGAAATGATATGGACCTTGGTAAAAAGTGATCAAGATAACTTAGAGCATTGATAGCCAGGGAGGAAATACAGATTTTATGTTAGACTGACAAAGGCAAATTGCAACTGTTCACATAAATGGTAGGTAGCTTAACATATCTTTAATTTAAAAACAAAACAAAACTGAATAGGTAACAAAATTCTCATGGGTAGATTTACAATTATTCTTAATAGTACAGAAGACCCCTTTTTAAAATGATACTGGCAAGAAGAATGAATTGGGAGTAGCCTATGAGGATAATGAAGTTCTACTGGCAAAACATTAAGGTTTTTTTTTTTTTTTTTTTTAAGATTTTATTTAATTATTTATTCATGAGAGATACAGAGGGAGACAGAGAGAGGCAGAGACAGGCAGAGGGAGAAGCATGCTCCATGGAGGGAGCCTGATGTGGGACCCAATCCCAGGTCTCCAGGATCATACCCTGGGCTGAAGGTGGCGCTAAACTGCTGAGCCACCAGGACTGCCCAACATTAAGGTTTTCAAAGAACACATGCTCCACACAGCAAGAAGAAAAGCAACAAGATAATTTTATGGGAAGGTAACATGTATCTGTCTGATATATGCAGATATGTGTCTGGATTTTGTCTTAAATGTATATTAAATGATGTTGAGAAAGATAAAGCCCAAAATGAGAGTTTGGGTTAAAAATTCTTGGATCTCCAAAATTTGATCCTAGCTATATGTTCAAAGCTTGAACATTTTAAAAAATTATAAGCAATTAAAAAAAAGCTGATTAGAAATAAAAAATAAACTATTAAATAAGGGTGAGATAATTTCATTGTCTCTTTTCTAAATATAATTTTAAAATCACTTATAAGGCATATCTGCCTAAACTTTATCTTATTTTGATGTCTATGCTTGTTTGTGCCTTTTATTTTTTATCTGAATTGGATTTTATTTTTTATCCAGTGTATTTATTTGAAAGAAGATCAATTCACCTCTAGGTAGATACTAATTTACATTTTATTATTCACAATTCATGTGTTTTGGTTAAATTTTTCTTTTGAAATTTCCTTTTATGGGAAGGCTCAGTGCTGAGAGCTAATGTGACCACTTACAGAACACAGATGCTTTTCTTCTGTTGATAGCTTTATACTAACAGAGTTTTGAGGCTCATCTATGATTTCTTTTAGCATTGCCTCTTACTTTCCACTTTCACTTTCTTCTAATACAATGAATGCCAAGATTTTTAAGAAGTTGTGTGTTTACAACTGTAACCATGTTTTTCTAGCATCATCAAATTCTATTTGGTTACATACTTGAACACTCACAATGTGGCACCAAAGACAAAATAGATGTATTTGGCTTTTCAGTGTATTAGAGAAAGAGAAATGTGCAGAAGCCTATTCTACAACTTTTGTTGACTGAGTTCTCACTATTTAGGATTTACTGTAAGGAGATGGATGCTTTGTCATTTGTTGGTGATCTGGCTAGAGCTTATTTGAAATGTCTCTCTGAGCAGAATCTTTTATCTACTCTTCTACATTATGGATCCTGGGAAAGGCAAACTGAAGAAAAGGTCTATTTCATTAATGATTCCTGCTTATATACTATGAAATAAAGTCTCCTTTGATGTCATCTTTTGCCAATTTTTTTCTGGAAACTTCTGTAAGTCAAGGATTTAAAGAGGCAAGTTAGGCTTCATGCATGACAAGATTCTTTCTCTCTTGCCTGATTAAAATGAGAGAAAGAGAGAACCCTGAGAGTATTTTTAATACATTTTCCCCTGACACTGCATAAATCTAGGAACATTTATATGCTAATCAAATCAAAATAGGAATTATTAGTGACTGGAGAGCCCCAACATGGCTGTTATTTTCCCATCAACATATGATAACAGCTCTGACGCTGAATTAAGGAGCTGAATATTATATAAGCCCCAAAGGTTATAGTACATGACAGGTTTAAGCAATATTAAAACCAAGAAACACTGCCCCGCCTATTACATATTTATTCGGTATTACAAATTGTAAATATTTAAAAATACACAAAGATACAGTGTGAGTAAATTCTTAATGTTTAATGAAATTATTCATGATATACAAAGAGTCAAATAACTCAACAAATACCATGAAGGTTAATGCATGCGAATGAATCTGAAGAGTCCAGCAATGAGACTAACATACTTTGTCCTTTCCTAAGATGATCATAAAATGGAATTAAAGTAACCTGATTTTCATGGTTAAGGATATCTCTGGGGATAAAAGGAAGCAACTTTCACTGAAGACCTACTAGCAGCTAATCAAGATCCAATGTCAGGTCTCCATCTCATGGGCTGGAATCCACTGATTCTTTGTATTATTCACATTTTAATACCTTTTAAAGAGAGGAACATGGTACCTTTTAAAAATCAATACATTTAGCTTGTCTTTTGGTAATTTATCATTTATCACCACTTAAGAGGTCAGTTGCTAGTTGGGAAGATCTATCATATAATCTCAGATGAGCTAATAGATGAGAAATTCAAAAAAAAGCCAACAAAAAGAGCTGGTGTAATGGGCCCAGTGGGGACATTTTTATTTTGATTTCCAAGGTTTCTAGTGTTCTTATTGATAATGATCACAAATCATAGTGCAGCAAGTCTAAATTTACACTTCTCATTTTTAATGCTGCAATGCCCACACAAGAAAAACCTTGTCTGCAGTGAATGGGTAAGAATTTTCTTGGCACACTTAATTTGCATCTACATTCAAAATGCCATTTTCAAGTTCCTATCCAAAGTAGCAATAGCAAAATTGCTCTAATGTTTACAGAGCCTTAAGGAACTGAGGCAGACAAGACAATTGTGAATAAGGTTTCAGCTAATGTCTTGTGAAAAGTCCAATATTTATAACACAAGATGAAAATTACTGGAAAAAGTATTTGTTAATAATGGAATGTTAAACTATCTCCAGAGAGCTTAATTGCTAGAATTTCATCTTTTCAATATTTAATCAATCTATCTGTCCATGAATTCATGGAATATATATATATATACATATAAATATAATCAGAATACTAATTTTTTAATTAAAAACCAATATTCATGTAAAATTCCACTTTCTAAATGCAAAACAGTTATATTGGAGTTGCATGTTTTTCTGTATTTTCTAAGAAGATGCATCCCATATTATTCAGTTAAGTATGTTGTTTTCAATGTAATAAAATCAATATATTTTCTCTTAAAAGAAATATTATTGATTAGCAAAAGTCTCACTTAATTGGAGAATAAGTTTAATTTTTTAATGCTAATCAGACAGGAATTTCTTAGGTTTCACCAAATGGGTAAGATTTTATGAATCTTTTGAGACACAGTTTTCTTATTAAAAGAAGACAGAGATTTGGTTTTATGTAACAGACTTGAGTGGTTTGGCAAAAGTTATCTATCATTTCCTAAAGAAACAATAAAATAAAGTTTTTCAGGTGGGTTAATGTGTATTTAATGTAGATTTAATAATTATTTGATTACTCGTACTTGGGTAAATACAATTGGAAAGACCTATTCCCATCTCATTTGACGACTTCTTTAGCTCCCTATGTAATGTACAAATAAATGGGTACAAACAAATATATACATGAAATGGTGGGATTTGGTCCAGGGCCAGACTAACTTGAGTTTGAATTTACTTGCACAAACTACCAATCATAAAGAAGCCAATTTGCTTAATGATTCACAACCTTGGGTTTCTGATATACAAAGTAGAGGTAACAATACTACCTCACTTACAGAGCTGAATTAGCTAAATTATTAACAAGTACAGGACCCAAAGTATAAGATTCTATTTTTAACAAGTACTTCTAAAAATAATGCAGTAATTGTCAATTACGTGTGCTAATACTTTGGTAATGATCGATACCTTTACTAAACAATGGATTGTGAAACTTAGTCATACTGCTTGTGGACTCAGCAACATTAAGTTGGTTCTACAACTGCAAGTTGAATGGAACATGCAGTCATAAAGATCATTTTTTATCCTCAAACTTTCCCTAAATCCTGAATATTTAAACCAAAGTTATTCTGTATAGTCAGATAAATACTCAGAATAATTTTTTCTAAATGTTGCAAAGAATAATCCTGTCATGTTGCGAATGTTGTCTGTACTGTTCCCCACTATACTTCAATACCTAGCAGAATCTGAGGTACGAAAAGGAAGTACTGAAAAATATTTGTGGTATAAATTAATTGAATAAAGAATTTTTATTCAAGGGTTACTCAACCAAGGATGTGTTCTGTTTTTACTTAATATTCAGAGTATAAATCAGAATGAGATTAAAGTCCAATCTTTTGTGGGGCTCATACATAAACAAGAATGATTAAAAACTTCCAATGGGGCCAGTAACACCTATTAGATACATTTCTGAAAAGTTAGCTCAGCATTCAGAGTTCTTCACAATTTATCTTTGCTAAATTTTTAATCCTTATCTCCTACCAGTGCACCATATCCAATGCATACTATTTTATCAGACCAACATTCATTTCCTCTGTGACTTTAGCCATGTTTTACTTAGTACGCAGAACACTCTTCTTCATTCATGTATATAGAAAAAATGCTTTCATAATTCAAAGTCCAGATAAAATATCATTAGTTCTGTAAAGACTTTCTAAATTCCTGCTGAAAATTAATCATTCCTTCTTCTGTAATCCCATAGTATTTTTACCTATATCTAATTTATTTATTATCACATTTTTTATGAAGAGTTTTATTTGTAATTGGGATATAGTCCTAAGCTCCCATAAGGTAGGATCTTTGTTGATATGTTCATGTTTGCACATTTTTCACTTAACATACTTAGTGCTATTTAATTTTGGTTAACAAAGTTTTTGATTCACTGATTTAGACTCAGAAAGAGGAGGCAAGTAGAAGAGAATGAAAAATGAAGTAATACTTCAACATACAATTCTAAATACTCAACTAAAATTCTGGTTGCTTGCAGGATGATTCAAATTCAACCTTTTTCAATTAAATTGTGAGTTTTAGTGGGTAAATAACCACTCCATCATAATTTTCAGCAACAATCTGATGGGATTGAAATGTAAATCGGGGCATCCATCACACTTCTGCTGTTGATGGCAAAATATCCTGCACTTCTGGATTTCTCAGAGTAATGGATATGTCCTTGTCTTTCTCTTTACTGAAGAAAAATCTGAAGAATATTCTCAGCAATTGACTGTCATTAAAATTAAAAATAGTGATGAAAGAAATGAGCAGAAATAAACAATGAGCAATTCACACACTAAAAACAGTGACATAAGGTGGAGAATAATGGAAATGAAAAAAAATATATAATGATGACTGGTTGACAGATTGCCGTCGTTTTACTCTCTGGGGTTTTGTCACAACCTTCAGTAGGGAGATAACATTGAACATCTGGTGGACAACCAGTGCGGAACCTCAATGAAGCTGAGCGTGTGCAGTAGAAGAGGAATGAGCTTGGGGCTGTGGCTCATCTCACACATATCTAAGAAAATAAAATGAGCCAAGAATAGTACTAAATAATAGCAGCTACCTTCTAGGAAAAAATTTGAATTGTGATATACAGCTCTTTCTCTGGCACTAAATACAACGAAACCAACTGAAAAATTCTACTCTTATTTTTGTCATGTAACAGCTATCAGACCTTGGGCAACATTTAAATTCAATAGCCTTAGTTTTCTCACATATAAAATATGGAAAATAATAACTCTCAATATAATAAGTTCTATTGAATCAGTTAAGATGATATCATTGCCTATGTTTTGCAAACTGATAAATGAGGATACGATAACCATTGCTTCTTTATAATTATGTTATCACCCAGTGTTTTGTTTGAATTTATATATTTATGTATTTATTGGTGTTTAAAAACTAGTCTTCTATATTAAACATTCTTCAGGTTATTTAGTGGCCTCAGCTGTCTTTATATCAGCAACTTCAATTTTACTCCAGGATTTAGTGATTGATTTTTCTGATCCCTTCTAGCTGCCATTATCTATCATCAGTTGTATCCTAGTAAACATTTAATAAGTGGCTTCTCTGTCTCTTGGGGAAAAACATTGATTGTAGCATTTCATGATTTCTTTGGTGTAAACTCTCCCACTGTGGCCAACTTCAAGGTACCCACATGACATCATGTTGCAGACTTGGAAGACTTGTGCACAATCATTTCTTACCAGCTGGTAAGAGTTAGCTCTAGCATACCACTATCTCATACTCAAAACAAACTAATTTCTCCTAAGAATCTGTGAAAAATTGGGAGCTTACCTAATTTCTTTCTTAACTTGCTGTCTCTGAAACAAATAAACTCAGGTTTTTAACAGAAAGTGCTGAAAAAAAAACCTGAAAACCAGTGAGAATAATAAATAGTTCGATATTAAATATACCAAGTTAAAAAAAAAAAACTTGATAGTTGTGTCTGAATTTCATTCAAACATAAATTAAACCAGGCTAAATTTTGCTGAAATACCTGGAGCCAGATGTTTCACTCAGTCCCCCAAAAGATAAAGACCCTCAGTGTTTTTGCTGCTTTGATCACTCTGTATCTCTACCAGTCCTAATTAGAGCAATCTGTTTAATGAGAAATCTGTTTCCAGGCAAAAAAGGAAACTAAGCCCAGTATTGGCATTGAGTGGTTCAGAAAGCATAGAGTTCTGTTTGACCTCTCAGCAATTTTCACTGAGAGAGCCTCAGGAGACAGAACCTAGAGAGAGGGGCAGCCTTCTAACAAAGGAAACGCCCTCCCGTGCCAGAACAACAATGAGCCTCATCTTTAAGCCATTCTCATGCATGATTCATTCTGTTTCCTACCCAGTAACTCCCTAATACAACTTGATCTGCCTCCCTCCTAACATAACTTACCCTGACCTTCCTAACACAACTTAACTTGCCTCCCAAGAAGAGAGTTTCTTTTACAAACTCCAAATATTTCTACTCCAGAATTTAGGTGGCTCATCTTGGCTTTTGGTAGGATTTTTCACCTTTATCATGGCCTCTTTTTACTATAAGTCCTGGAATTTTTTTTATCGTTCCTATTGGACTTCTTTTTGCTCCATTTTCTTTTGAAACTTAAACATTTCCTTATGCAACATATTCAAAGGCCAATTACGAAGGCTGACTGTAGCCTGGGTATATTCTCTCCAGTGCCTTCTTTGGCAGGCATGATCCATCACTTTTGCAGTTCTTTGCACCATATTTTCCTTAGGGAACATGGAATAGATGCCGGAATCTTAAATTCTTAAAGATACTGACTCTTTAGGAAAGCCCATTATGATTGTTTTTCCTTTATTTTCAGGACAAATATGAATGGTATAACATGCATCTAGGGAGTAGCCAGAACTTTCTTGATCTTTTGAGTTCCTTTCCTTCTCCAAGCTGAGCAATTCCAACATACTTCTTCTAGGGTCTGCTAAACTCCATCACATTAGAAGCAACAGAGAACAACACAAGAATACATTTCCCCCCTCAAGAGTAATTGAAAATTTGCTTTATGTAAATAGCATCTTGTATTCAGGACTAAATGGCAAATATATTGTCAGTTCAGACTTTAGAGAGTGGAGCAGAGGAATGGCACACCTTCTCCTGATACTCAAAGACTAAATGGCAATAGACTTTCCTGAGGTAATTATGCTCTGTGGAAGCCTTTCTGGCTCACTTCCCACAGAACAGCCAATCAAAAATGAATCACAAGACAGCTTTGCCAAGAACACAACAAATCACATCCTCTGTTTTATATTTTTGAAATGAAACTAACACCTTGGTGTAGAATGTAAAAATCTTAAGGGATACAACTTTTTATAAAAAAGTATCAAATATCCCACTGAGTTTAATACCTCCCATTGAGATACATGGGAGACTGTGTTTCATTTGAACAACCAAGAATGTGGGGATCCCTGGGTGGCTCAGCGATTTAGCCCCTGCCTTCAGCCCAGGGTGTGATCCTGGAGTCCTGGGATCAAGTCCCGGGATTGAGTCCCACATCGGGCTCCCTACATGAAGACTGCTTCCCCCTCTTCCTGTTGTCTCTGCTTCTCAATCTCTCTATGTCTCTCATGAATAAATAAAATCTTAAAAAAAAAAAAAGATAGAATGAATGTAGTAGTTAAAACAGCCAACTTTTCTTTTTTTAACTCTTTGTGGTCTACTTCTTAATCTAGATAATAAAAAGGACAAAGATTTTTTTTTAATAATTTTTTTTAACTTTTATTTATTTATGATAGTCACAGAGAGAGAGAGAGAGGCAGAGACACAGGCGGAGGGAGAAGCAGGCTCCATGCACCGGGAGCCCAACGTGGGATTCGATCCCGGGTCTCCAGGATCGCGCCCTGGGCCAAAGGCAGGCGCCAAACAGCTGCGCCACCCAGGGATCCCCAAGGACAAAGATTTTATATCACTTTTCCTTCCAACTTAACACTTTCATGATTTTGCTTTAACCATTCAATACTTAAGCATTTATCATATCTAATATATTTTTAAATTTTGAAGCCTTGAAGCTTTATGTTCACATATGTTTTCTCATTGGATCCTGGCAATAAGCCCTATAAAGAGACTTGGGCAAGCACTAATATGGCCACTTTAACACAAGAGGGAGCCCAGAATCAAAAGCCACTGATGCTAAATCCAAATTCTAAGCTGCTTTCTATAGTTCTACAGTTCAAACTATAACTTGGTTTTAGGTGTTTACTTGTCTTTCTAACATACTGATTTTGCTGACCAACCTCATGTGGGAGGTTGTTTTTAAGCTATCTAGTACTGACTTAATTATTTTTCTACATGAAATTTTGTATGTTCATTTGACTTTAACTTTGAGGCAATCCCATCTTCTGAGAGCTGGTAAAATCATCCACAATATACACTTTAAATTAAGATTGCCTGGGGACAGTGAAAGTTGATGAGCTTTTAGAGAAACTTGGGAAACTTATAGCCATAAAAGTAGTATTAAGGGAGCATCTTTCTTGATCTAGAGTACAGTGAAAAACAATAAAAGGAGAATGGTGTGTTTTCTCTTCACTGCAATCATAAGATGTTATGTCTATTCCCTCTATAGAGTGGATGAAGAAGATTGATAATATATTTTAAAATGTTTACTCACTCAATAATCAAAGGAAGGGAAATTAAAACACCAATAAAATAATATTTGTAACTTTCAAACTGATAATCTTTAGAGAAAATGACTATGTCTAATATCTCTCAGACAGTGAGGAAAATTTATACTATTGGGCCGCCTGGGTGGCTCAGTTGGTTGAGTGCCTGCCTTTGGCTCAGGTCATGATTCTGGGATCCAGCCTTGCATCCGGCTCCCGCTCTGCCAGGAGCCTACTTTTCCCTCTCCCTCTGCCTGCCCCTCCCCTTGCTTGCATTCTCTCTCAATCTGTCAAATATATAAATAAAATCTTTTTTTAAAAACCCTCAAACAAAACAAACAAAAATAAAGAATCACCAATTTTTAACACAGGTGAAAATTCTAGAAAGAAAACAAGTTCTACCTAGTAATTTCATATAGCAGGTTTTTAATAATTAATTTCTGATTGATTAATTATAGTACATTTCTACCCAATTAGTCATCTCAGAAATATTTATTGAATGTAAGCACTTGGAAGGATGATACATACTCAAAACCATAAAATAAATACACAAAGTAATAAATAATAATTACACATGCATGATATGGGTAATAGTGTTCTAGGTTTTCAGAAAAAGAAAAAAAAACACACACAGGAAAATGGCCAGAGCAGGCTTCTCTGTCTGAGTGATACTGCTATGCTTTGTACGAGGGTCCAAGGGTACAGAGAGAAATAAAGAGGGAATTCCAGGTGTAACACAGCTACTAAGGAAGGAATATGGGGATATTAGAGACACAGTCCACAGTTAATTTGAGTGAATGAAGCATTTGAATATGACAATGGATAGGACATAAAGAACTTTTCCTTCAAACTTACTCACACACCATCATTATCCCACCTCTAATGTGTTATTGATGAGATTTTTAAAATTCATGATAAAAACATGAGCACCTCGATTCTTCTAGTTTAGTTTATTTAAATCATGACCTTGAGTAGTTTCATAAGTGGAAACCTAATTCATTTTATTTTCAGTAATTGAATCTTATGTTGCAAATTAACTGAGTGCCTTTTCATTTCATCTATTCTTAAACTAAAAAAATACATATGGCAAGGATATCAGTGAAGAGCTATTTGAATGGCCAGTTATTCCTAAAAGAGCTGGATGAGTTCAAAATGACTACTGCCACAGTGTATCATTTATGTTTGTATTTACTTTCTGCCCTGGACTTGATTGTATATAAATACTTTTCTTATCTAAAGTATGGGCCTCAATACTTTCTTTAAATATACTTCAGATTATGCAATAAAATTAAATTCAGCTGCCCAACAGAATGAACCTTAGTGCAAGAGAGAGTACTAAGGCTCTTGGTGCTAAGGGCATTGCTGTCCCCTGGAAAATGAGGTTATTTAGAGCCATGCATTCTTCCCTGAAATGCTACTGCTGTAATTATCCATGAGAAGCCTTTTGTTTCAAAGATTCAGCATCTTTAAATAAGTATAGTTAAATCTGTAGTTTGTTTTGTTTTCTTATATTTTCTGAATCCTCCAAATGACCATAATGGCAGAAGCTGTAATGTGTATAAAATAAGCCTATTCTTTAAACTCTCAGGTACAGTACATTTTAAATTATCCACAGACCCAGTCCACTGTCATTTTTCATGAATTTCAAACACTTCCAGCTTGGTTACTAGCAGCTTTTATATAATCTCTTCTCCTAGATCATTTCTTATCATCTGTCTGAGGAAACCGTATTCTTCAAGACAAGAGTGATCTCCTCCACCTACAACCAAAGGCTTTTTGACACCAGGATTTCTTATAATACCTTTCCTTCTTGGAAATTCTTTTTTTCTCCTTTATTTTGGTAAGAACTATGCATTTTCAATTCAGAGGCCTCTCTACTCTACTGCATCCAATATTGGTACAATCTATTGTTTATAGATACCCAGCTCTTCAGGAATATATAAGAACAACTTAATGTGGTAGTTTCAACTTTGCATAGTAATGCACTTTATCTATAATTAACATTATAAAACTTCTGAATCATGATATGTCTATTATATCTTAAATTCCTGGGTAGCTGTCATGTAATCTCTATTGAAATCAATGCCTTGTTTCCTTTATTTCCTAAATTATCTGTGTGTTGTCTCTGAGGAGATCTGTCCATTTTTGTGACCTTCTTTCTTTCTTTTTTAAATATTTTATTTATTTATTTATATGAGAGACACACAGAGAGAGGCAGAGACCTAGGCAGAGGAAAAGGCAGGCTCCCTGCAGGGAGTCCAATCCCAGGACCCCGGGATCATGACCCCAGGATCATGAAGATAGCCACTTAACCACTAAGCCACCCAGGTGCCCCTGTGACCTTCTTTCTTGCCTTGTCTGCTTATAATTCTGGAGACAGTAGGTTCATTCTGCCCTCTAATAAAACTGTGGTTACTTATTGTTACATGGTAAACTCAGTGACTTAATATAATCCCAATGCTTCGTTTTATTTATGAATTTTCAATTTGGGTAGGTTCAGTGGAAATGACTCATCTCTGATTTACATGACATCATCTGGGCAGTTTCAGGCTGAAGTATCTATTTTCAAATGGTTCATGCACATTTCTGGAAAGCTGGTATTGGCTTGTCCACTGAGAGCTAGGCTGGAGGTCTTCATTCTTTTGCAAATGGGCTTCTCCATGTGGTTGTTAGAGCTTCCTTGCAACACAGCTACAGTACTCCAGTCCTGTGATCTACAAGTTATCTAATCCAACATATATAGCACATAATGAGACACAGAACAACTATAGTAGACCCTCTGACTGAGAAAGGGATGAATTATGACACACATAAAAGGTATTGGCTCATAGCATTTCTGAAACCTAGCTAGGCACATGCTCTCAGTTCACTGATTACTGCTCAGTCTTGTTCCCTGGAAATGATTCACCATGGCTCTTGGCTCTTCACTATGAATTATCCTTTACTTTCTATCAAAAATATCCCATCTTTGCAGGTAAGTAGTTTCTTAGCATCTTTGGATGTAATAAATTAGGGGTCTCCAAATCTCTTTTCATTCTGTGTTATCTCTACACTTTTTAGTCCATGCTAGTTAACTGATTAGTTTAAAAACTGGCAGTTTCTGTGGATCATACTGTAATTCACTCCATTCTATAAAATTTGTCAGTGCAAATCTCATCAACATAGACTGTTTATTTTGCACCCCAATGAGGCTACTACTGTTGGGACACCTTTAATATTCCTATAAACGCTATCACTTAAGTACAAGGCACAAATTCAAAAATGTTAGAAGCTGTATTAGGTATTCCCTTAAATATTTCTGAGGTTAGGGGAAAAACAAAATAAAATATCTTATAATCATGTCATGGAAGCTTTTATCATTAGGCCATCCTAATCTAGTATTACACTGGGTTTGGTGTTTGCCCTAAAGTCATTTCTGACTTTCAGAGTCTATTTTCTGGTAGAGATCAGAAATGGGAAGCATTTCTATTTTGAGCCTTAAACTCCTGGTTCCCTTATATCTCCTCTAAATTCTGCTCAATACTTAACAGTTCCTTCAATTCTCTCCTCATAGTTTATCCTAGGCAGTTAGAAAAAGTCAGTCAGCAATTTCTTTTAAGATTTTTTATTTATTTGAGGAAGAGACAGAAAGTAAGAGAGAGCAGCAGATGGAGAAGGAGAGGCAGACAGAGAGGGAGAGGCACACTCATCACTGAGCAGAGAGCCCCATGTGGGGCTTGATCCCAGTACCCTGAGATCATGACCTGAGCCAAAGGCAGACACTCAACTGACTGAGCCACCCAGGCACCCCAGCAATTTCTATGTTATGTTCTAAAAATCTATCCAGTAAAATCCAGGAGTCCATTAGGTCTCCTCTGTATCTCCAATGATGCCAGAGGCAATAGTGTTGACAAACATTTGGCCACTTCATAAAGGGGAACCTCTAGCCTCCATTCTCCATGTTTTAGGTTTTTGTTACAGTGGTACTCCATTTCCAGGAACCAGTTCTGTTCCAGTTGTCTACTGCTTTGTAAGAAACATTCTCAAAGCTTGACTTTAAACAGTGATTTTACTTTATCTTATCATTCTGTGGCTCAGGAATTTGTACAGGGCTCAGCTGACACTGAGCTGACAGCCAGGTGAGCTGGTGGGTACCTAATGGTTTCACTCACATGCTTAGCATCAGAGTAGGGATGGCTGAAAAAAACGGGCTGATCTGAACCTCTCTCCCTTTCCATGTAGTCTCAAGGAATCTTTAAGTATTGTCTTCATCAGAGTAATTGGACTTCCTACTTGGTAGCTTAGAACTCTAAAAGTCTTCTCAGAAACAGTAAGTAGTTACCTAAGGACTAGGCCTAGAAATTGCCCCAGTATCACTTCTGCTATATTCTCTTCGTGAAGCAGTCATGGAAACTACCCAGATTCAGAGGCTGGGGACATAACCACTGCCCATTTCTCAATGGGAGCAATATCAAAGAATTCATGGCTACCTTTGCTCTACCACAAGGAATATGCACATACCAATATAATTTCTAACAAAGGTTTTTCAAATAGGATTGATTTAGCTCATACAATTAGCCATAAGTTTACAAATAAAGGTGGTGGTCTGGGCTATGCATTTGCATATGTTTTTATTGGAGAAGATTTAGCATATATTTTCATCACTTAAGTGTTTTCTTTTTTTCTGCTAAAAAATGACAAATTTTTGAAGGAAAAAGCCATAATTCTTAGATGGTAACACTTGGAAGTTTCTATTTTATTTTATTTTTGGACATGTGTCAAAAAATTATCCTTAATACACCTTTTGTTCTTTGTCTCTTTCTCTTCATGGCTCTCCACTGACTATAGGAAAACTTTCCCAATTTTCTTATTCTTAAGGTCCATATTCATTTTCTCTGATCATTTCATTTTTTACGCTTCCACCTCCTATTAGTTTCTGCTAAGGCTGACAAACTTCATATACTATTCTTTGCTGCAAGCTAAGAGATCTTTCTGTCTCTTCCTGAAACTTTTGATCTGCTATGTCTTGCTTTGAAACCATCAAGCTTGCTGTTTTTATATCTTAATTGGTTTTCTTAATTTACCCATATTTATTCCCTAAAAGATGGCAGGATAAAATTTTCAATTTCCTCCATTCTTACAGATTTCACAACATTTACATTTATAGTATACTAAAAAAAGACATATGTCTTTTCATTTCTAATACCTCCTAATAAGGCTGCATTAACTTTTACTCTGTCTCTTAACTTGAGCCTGATAACTACATAGCAAAGAAAAAAAAAAGTAGAGCAGAGAGTTACATTTTTTTCTTGTTAAAAAATAAGGTTTGCCTGACCAAAGCTTTATTTTCAGATGTTATTGGTTTCTTTTTTGTCTTGAACCTTAGTTTATCAAATCTAGAAATTGTGTGGGATTCTTGACCTACCATAATCCGGAAATATATTTAGACAGGGCAAAATGCTTCGGAAGAAAATAAGACTATGACCTCCTCTGAACTCTGTCCTATTTGTAGAATAAAAGCAAAGAGCAGTGCAGAAATGCAGAAACACTGACAGGAAACCGCTGAAGTAAACCTCAGCTCAAAAAAACTTTTCTATAGATATGGAAAGCCCATTTTATGTTTTTTTTTTTTTTTTCAAGTCTCCTATGGGTTACTTCATTGTAATCCAGTATAATATTGTCAAGGACCAGAATAAAATAAACTGTTTTATGATTATTATATCCAGGTTGTGAGATTGGGACTAGAGAAAGAAAGGGGTTGGGGGAAACTAAACTAACCTTAAAAAAAAAGGGCAGCCCTGGTGGTGCAGCGGTTTAGTGCCACCTGCAGCCTGGGGTGTGATACTGGGGACCCTGGATCGAGTCCCGCGTTGGGCTCCCTGCATGGAGCCTGCCTGTTCCTCTGTCCCCCTCTCTCTGTGTGTCTCTATGAATAAATAAATAAAATCTTTAAAAAAAAAAGTCAAATTCCCTTTAAGGATTGCTCTCATTGGATGAAAATGGGAATTGAAAGAACGGTCACTGTTTCACGAGACTATTTTATGTCATCTCTTTTCCCTGATAACACACTTGTGTACACACACACATACACAGACACACTTACACACATACTTGACATGTTTAAGCTAAAGAATAAGAAATGTTTTTATCATATACATCAACATTAGAAATTCATTAGAGTATGCAAAGGATACATTGCTGAATACTGGGGATATGCTATTGTCAGAGTAGAAATTAAGAGAGATTTGTTGAGCATTTGCTGAATGCCCAACCCTATGCCGGGCATGTTCATTTGTGTTACCTTCATTATAATATGGTAATATCAGAGTATTATTTATTTGCTAAACAAATAATATAGATCATAAGTGAAAAAATCTATAGTCAAAAGAAGTTTATCTTGATGAATACTTATTCATAAAATATAAATTTTATGAGAAGAAAACAAAGCAGTGCAAAATATCCAACTGAAGGGAATGACATTAGTTTGGACCCCACATATCCCTGCTAGAAATCAAAGGGTACATTTTATTTTTTAAGCAAGACCAGGGCCAAGAGAGATGCCTGTTCACATTATGCCACACAAGATCTCCTTCTTCTGGAACCTAAGGATATTTTCTTCTCTCCCAAATGAGTTACTAAGGAAATGATCTTCAGAAGAAGACAATGTAATCCCAGGAGAATTGTGTTTGTCGGGAGATAGGAGACTCATTGAGGTAACTGCTTTGGGTCTTGCTAGTGTCAGGATTCTAAATCTTACCTTCATTTCTACCTACAAAAGTTACTTTTGTGCATAGTCATACTTTTCCTTTATTACATAATATACCCACATAGGCTTTTATTTTTACAGATGCCATAGGGACTACAGTAAGAAAATTTTAATATACTGCATTATAACACTTGAGGAGTAGAAAACTATGGTCCACAAGCCAAATCTGCTGACAGTTTCACACAATCCATTAGAATATTTTCTACATTTTTAGATGGTTGAAAAAATCAAAAGAATAATATTTCATGACACTTGAGAATTACATGAAATTCAAATTTTAGAACTCAAAAGAGTGTGTGTGTGTGTGTGTGTTTTAAACAAGGCCATGATCAGTTGTTTACCTATGTCTATGACTGCATCTTTATTACTACAGCAAAGTTGAGTAGTTGTGACTACGCTATATAGTTCACAAAGCTGTATTTGCATATATTTACTATCTGGTCCTTTACAGAAAAGTTTGCTAACATTTGTAAGGCATGTTCAAGCTATTCTTTCAGAATTGAAAATGTTCCTAAACTAATTTGCATTGTCTACTGAATTCTTCACTAGACTTGGGTTAAGGGTCCTCTCAGACATAGAACTAATCCTTGCATTTGTGGACAGCCTCTGTTGGCAGTGACTTTGGGATCTATATATTTGCCAATCAGATGAAAAAGGTGAAAAATTGGTTTGGAATATAATGCAGACTGCTGTAAAGTTTTCTTTTGAATCTGTACATATTGACCAAAAGAAAACAGATCGATGAGGACTGTAAATTCAGGGAGTGGAGACATTATCAATAGTTTTGCAATAAATTTCCCAGAAACATTGATGTTGGTGAAAAACAATAATATTTACTTCTAAAGATGAAACAAAACAAACACACAAAAAACCCTCTTTTATTTGCTGGTTTCATGGTATTGCTCCAAGAAGCTTTAAAACTCCCTTGTTTGGGGTAGCATACTTTTATCCAATGGCATAAAGAGGATGCTTTCTCTTAGTTCAAAAGTGACTATATCCATTTCCCTGAGTGTGCTGCCTCCTCAAATTGCTTCTAATTCATCAATCTTTGATCTTTAGAATTCTTTTAAGTTATTTCCCATAGGACTGAGGTTCTGAACCTAACTTCCTGAAATAATTTGCCTATTGGAAAGATGTCCATGGGATGCTCAGATAGCAAATAGCCACTGAAGTCATTTTGGAATTTTCAACTGATATGTCAAACACTTTTGAAGGGACAGGCTTCCAAACAATCTTAGAAAGCACTGCCAGGAATCCAGATAATATCAAGGTGACATTTGTTAAGTACAGCAAAAGTAGTACAATGAGTTCGTATATTAACCACTTATGAAAAGAATGTTGTGATGTTGTATCTCCACCTCTGAACAAATTCAAAAAAGTGTAAGCCCAATAATTATAAAATAAATCAAATCACTACCATATATTATTAAAATATAGAGATAATGAGGGATAATAAAAATTATCATATTTCTATCTTACTCATCATAAATTAGCTAGATTATCTCTCAGTTCCATCAACTTATCCCATCATCTTTCCATAGGTTCCTGCTGTTTCTTCTGCCTGTAATTACTCACATTTTTCCTTTTCTATTATATTCAACAAGATGGACCTCATACAATTGGGAACAGCTAGAGAGAAAAACAGAACCAAGTGGTAAAACAAAGAAGCAATAGCTCAGGTCAGGTTCCAGGCACAGGTAAGACACTCAATAAAAATGATCTTGAGTAAAAATTTTATAGTAAATAGAAATAGAGGTAAGAAGACAAGTTTAGGCATAAGGAGGGATTAGAGATGACCAAAGAGTTGGTTCAGAAACATTATCAAGGAAGACGAGAAGGAAACTAAAGACAAACAGACTTGAAGTTTACACATCAAGAGCGCAGATTCTGCTTATGTAAATTCCCCGTACGGGACTGGCAAATTACAATTAATAAGTTTTGTTGAGATCTGCCACATACTTATGCTGAGGCACTTGATAAACATTCTATTTAGTTTTTTTTTTTCCTAATAGTCTTGACAACTTTCTTTCTTTTGATATATTACAAGATGCTCTCACATTCAGGATGGCTGACAAAGACAGGTGTAAGATAATTTTTATGCAGGAAATGCTTTTTAGTTGACTTAAAGAACATAAGCTTGAGATCCCTGGGTGGCTCAGCAGTTTAGCACCTGCCTTTGGCCCAGGATGTGATCCTGAAGACCCGGGATCAAGCCCCACATCAGGCTCCCTGCATGGAGCCTGCTTCTCCCTCTGCCTGTGTCTCTGCCTCTCTCTCTCTCTCTCTCTCGAATGAATAAATAAAATATTTTTAAAAAGAACATAAGCTTATAGTAAGACTAACTCTGCTACTTAGGTTTGGAAAACTATTTTCCATTGGAATATTAAACTTAAGAAGAAATATTTCTCATAATTAGTGTACTGAAAATTATAGCTATTATTTAGTAGACTCAATATAGTGATCCAGAAATTAAACAATGTATCTGAAACTGCACAAAAAATGGTGAAGCAAAGACATTTTTGTCTCTTCATCAAATTATCTATAACAGAAATACTATTTGAGAACCACTCTCCTTGGGGCACCTGGGTGGTTCAGTGGTTGAGCCTTTGACTCAGGTTGTGATCCTGGTGTTCCAGGATCGAGTCCAGCATCAGGATCCCCACAGGGAGCCTGCTTTTCCCTCTGCCTATGTCTCTGCCTCTCTCTGTGTCTCTCATGAATAAATAAATAAAATCTTAAAAAAAGAGAGAGAGAGAAAGAGAACCACTCTTCTTGTTAGATTATAATAAAAGTGATTCCACAGTCTATGAGACTTTCAGAGTCTGAGTCATGTTTCTATGACATATAGGCTGAGGGAGGTGCTGGAGAGGTGGCTATAATTTCAAGGATGCTTCTGACCTTGAATTACTCTTTTTTTATTCTATTTCTGGCCAGCACTGCATCTTGAAATTTTGAAACAGGGTCAAGTACACTAATTTACAAAAATATATCAGAAGCCAAAATCCATTCACACCAAGCATCCATGAGATGGTAACTTGTTTTTCAATCAAGGGAAATCATCTTGCTGGCTTTCCTCACCCTCTTTCATTTTCATTTCTCTACCTGTTTCACTGAATAAACCATCTCTTAGCTCCTGTTCCTAAAGATACATATCAAAACACACTTTTATAAGAAGGAGACTGTCAAAAAAGTAAAATGATCTACCTACTTTAAGATACTCTGAGCTTCAGGTTTTGAAATCCCACTACTAGAAAAATAAAAAGAGAAAGAAAAAGAAAAAGAAAACAAAAATATAGAAGAAAACAATATGTATAAGAAACAAAGATATGGTCGCGATCTCAAACCATAAACAATGAATATTTATTTATATAACATGTGAACGTGTCAAGTGATCTATGCTTCCATTGATTTTGAGGAGTCAGATGTCTGTAAAATCAAAATAGTTCACTCTCCTGGTTTCTACAGAGAATACTGTTCAGATTGGTAGTGCCTCTTCATTTGGGTGAGCTGGAAGAGAATGAAGTATTGTCTTAAAAGGAACTGAGATAGGTGAGATGAGCCAACCATACAGCTGAGAAGTAGCAGAGCTAGAACTTAAACCAAGTTCTGTTTCGCACTGAGTATACATTCTTTTGCCTGCTGTTGAACTCTTTAGTTGTCTACCTCTTTAATGTTTAACTCTGTCTAACTCTTTAAAATGGTGTTAAGAATGATGGTGGTGATGATGATGGTGATGATAATGATGGCAGTGGTAGTGACAAGAGGTTACAGTAAGAATTTAGTTCACAAATTTGACTGAGATTGTAAAATCTTTTTCTTTAATGTAGAATTCAATAAGGTAGATACTACTGTAGTCTTATACTTTGTGGATGAAAAAAAGTAAGGCTTATAAAGATTACATATCTTTTCAGGATCATACAACCACTAACCGGCAGAGCCACTTCCTGATTTCGAGTCATCCTGACAACCAAAAGGCATCTTTCTTAACAGTATATTAGGCCTCTACTTACAGGTAAACCTTCTTTATTCTGATGCAAATAACAGCTCATTCTATCCATTCAAGCAACCTAAAACTTATATTGTCATCTCATATCTCAAAAGCCTTTACTAATTCCATATCTCGAAGCCTTCACTAATTTCATAGTGTCAGAAGAACTAAGAATAAATTCTACAGTTTTAAGATATTCCACAATCTAAACTTGTGCTTTGTCTTCCTGCCTACTATTCCACTGTACCTGCCTTCTGATATAGTCAAGTGGCCTTTTCACTGTTTCCCCAGGGCTCTGTCCACATTTTTAGCCTGTCTGCTTTTCCTTACATCTCATATTTTATTTAGGATATTCTCTATCCTTTTCTTTTTTCTTTTAATGCTACATGTCTTTAATAATCTAATTTTATAATCTCTGCCTTTCAAGGATTTTCATAGACTATTCCACCCTATTATACCATCCTTGAAATCACAGCATTTAATATCTGTTACTCTTTAGATCCACTTACTTCATAGAGCCTCAGGAATTATAAACATCTTATAGTACTATTTAACTTTAAGAAATATATAAAAATTCAATTCATTTTTCAATTAGAACCTGATTGAGGGTGGAGATGCTATTTTATGTGTCTAGTCTTCCCTGTAGCATCTATCACTATGGCTTTTTGCCAGTGAATAGAGTATAATAATTTGCTGATTTAATTTTATGTATAGAATACATAAGTTAAAAATTTGTAGGAAAAAATCTATAGTTCCAAATTTACATTTGTTAGAAAGTAAATATAACAATGCATTTGCTTGCTTTCAGCAGCAAATTAATTCTGAAAAAGAAAAACATGTTATCAGGATTGTGATTGTATTATATCCTTATAATATTTGTAGCAGATAGCTTCTGGCATGGCTTCAAATGATCTGATTTTAGATATTCATGTCCTATGCAACTCCCCCACCCCTTAACCATGGGCTAGATAGGATGTTCTGTTTCTAATGAATAGAATATGGTAAAAGTGATATGATGTCACTTCAGTGATTCATTTATGTAAGACTGTGACTTTCATCCTGCTGGTAGACGTGCTCTCTCTCTCTCTTTTATAAAGACTTTATTTAATTGAGAGAGAGAGGGCATGTACAAGTGGAGGAGGAGAGAGGCTGGAGAGAGAGAAGCAGAACCCCCACTGAGCTCCCAGAACCTGGAGGTCATGACCTGAGCCGAAGGCAGATGCCTAACCAACTGAGCCACTCAGGTACCCCTAAACTTGCTCTCTTGCTGGCTTTGATGAAACAAGTTGTCATGTTGTAAAGGCCCACAGAGCAAGAAACTGAGGTCAGGCTTTAGCCAATTGCTAGGAATGAAATGAGGCCCTCAGTCCAACGAATTGAAACTTCCTAAAAGTCGGGTCAGTGAGCTTGGAATTGGTCCTTCTGCAGGTGATCCATAGATAAGAACCTAGCCCTTGACTACAATACTGCTAGAGACCATGAAGCAGAGGATTCAGCTAATGTCTTCCTGCACTCTTGGCCCACAGTAACAGAAATGATACGTGTGTATTGTTTTAAGTCATTAAGTTTTGAGATATCTTATTCATTAAATAATTTTATTTCTTTCACATACAGTTGCATGGCTTAACTTCCATAAAATCTATAACTGAAACTTTTAAATTTTGATTTGTTGCAGTCCATATTCTCTGCCTGAGCAAGAGTATTACCAGTCATATATCTTGATTCTATGAGTAAGAGAGTTTATACCTGTTATATCTCATTTCAAAGTTAGAACAAAGCTGTGAGGTAGATGGATAAGGGGAGACAGATGTCTATATTATTGTCATTTTTAGAAGACATCAACACTAATAAAGGTTTAAGGTGAATAGAACAAAACGAAACATATGTCTACTAGAGTGAAGGTGAAGGTGAAATTATATTTTAAGGTACTCACATCTTATAAGCAATGGCCTCTTTCACGAATGTTTATGGTTTCTCCTACTCGTTAATGGAAAAATATATAAAAATAAAATGGACTATAATTGTGTGTGTGCATGTGGATAGCTAAAACATCATCATCATCATTTTATGTGAGAATATTGCATTTCCCCCAACTATAAGCATCCAGCCTTCCACTTTCCAGGGAACTGAAAGAATCAAACTATTTGCAGCAAGCTAGGCTGGGTGAATTTGAGATTTCCACAAATGATTTGTTCTCCTGAGACTAACCCAGCATTGTTGCAGATAAAGGCTGAAATATCTGTCCCCTCCCTGGGTGACTATATAAAATCACAGAGGAGTGCCAAGGAAGACTTCGTAGTTTTCCCCAGCATTTGCTTTCACACCTACGTAACACAGAGAAAAATGACAGCAATTTGTCCCAACTAGTTAGAAACTCAACATGTGATGCCAAGTTATACTAGCTTTCTGGAGACTAAATATGCTCAGTTAATAAGGTGTGTATGTTCTTATACACTTAAATCAACAAAGATTATAACCTCAATTTAAATATTTAGGAAAAATGCCAGAAAAAAATATTAAAACTGAAATAAATATTAAATACAGCATATATATATGTATATGTATGTATATAAAAATATATAAACAAATTAGATATATATCTAATATACATATAAGTATAGACATGTATCTATATGTATATCTGCATATATCTATCTACACATATACATATTTTATTATTTATTTTTTTGATATACATGTTTTAATATGTAATATTTACACACAGGTTTATCTCCAATATGGTTTTTTTTTTAAGATTTTATTTATTCATTCATGAGAGACACACACACACACAGAGGCAGAGACACAGGCAGAGGGAGAAGGAGGCTCCACACAAGGAGCCAGATGTGGGACTTGATCCCAGGACTCCAGGATCACGCCCTGGGCTGAAGGCAGGCGCCAAACCACTGAGCCACCCAGGGATCCCCTCCACTATGTTTTTTAATCAATTGTTTATTTATTAATCCAGACATCATTCCTGGGGCTAAATATGATGAAGAAATAAGAAAGCTCTCTGGAACCCTCAAGGACTCCTTAAGTACTAAATAATAATGAGTAGGTACTAGTGTGGAGCTGGCTGTGTGAGATATGGGCAAACATAATGTGCTTCTGCAGTCTCACATTTTTAAAGGGCTCAAACCCATCATTATCATCCCCTTTCAGCATTATTCCTTACTCTTTGTCCTGGCAAAACTGTTTCTAAAATAATAACCACCTCCCCATTTCCCTCCTCCCAAAATTATATGTTTAATTCAGATTTTGTGCTTTATTTGTCTTTTCTTACGTTCTTTAAAGGCAAGACCTGTAACATATGTGTTTTCTATACTGGATCAGCCCTAAATTATTTATTCAACAATTATTTTATACCTAATCTCTAGCACTCAGAGAGCCTTTCAGATGGACATGGGAATCAAACTTGGGAGGGTGGTTTTGCCAGTACTTAAAACAGGAGCCATAGGGAGGGGCAAGATGGCGAAAGAGTAGGGTTTCCAAATCACCTGTCCCCACCAAATTACCTAGATAACCTTCAAATCATCCTGAAAATCTACGAATTCGGCCTGAGATATAAAGAGAGAACAGCTGAAACGCTACAGTGAGAAGAGTTCACGCTTCTATCAAGGTAGGAAGACGGGGGAAAAAGAAATAAAGACACAAAAGGCCTCCAAGGGGGAGGGGCCCCACGAGGAGCCGGGCTGAGGCCCGGGCGAGTGTCCCCAGGACAGGAGAGCCCCGTCCCGGAGGAGCAGGAGCTGCACCAACCTTCCCGGGCAGAAAGGGGCTCCCCGGGAATTGGAGCAGGACCCCAGAGGGCGGGGATGCCCTCAGGCTCCCTGGGACACTAACAGGCACCTGCGCCCCGGGGAGAGTGCGTCGAGCTCCCTAAGGGCTGCAGCCCGCACGGCGGGACCCGGAGCAGCTTGGAGGGGCTCGGGCGGCGGCTCCGCGGAGGGGGCTGTGGGGCGGGAGCGCGAATCCAACAGCGCAGGCCCCGGGGCACAGGGCGCCAGGACACAGCCCAGGATCCGGCCTCCCCCCGGGACAGGCAGAGGCGGGGAAGGCCCAGGACAGCAAGGACGCTCCTGCCCCGAGCTGAGCAGATCAGCGGCCCCGCCCTGGAGCCTCCAGGACCTGCGGAAGGAGAGCTCTGTGGTTACTGCGGGAGCTGACTCCAGGGCTCCAGAGCTGACCCCGCCACTGCAGTTGTTCCTCCAGGTGCCCTACGGGGTAAACAACCCCCACTGAGCCCTGCACCAGGCAGGGAGCAGAGCAGCTCCCCCAAGTGCTAACACCTGAAAATCAGCACAACAGGCCCCTCCCCCAGAAGACCAGCTAGACGGACCAGTTCCAGGGGAAGTTAAGGGACTTAATGTATACAGAATCAGAAGATACTCCCCCGTATTTTTTTTTTCTTCTTTTTGATTTCTGTTTGCTTTCCCCACCCTTTTTTTCCTTTCTTTCTCTTTTTCTTCTCTTTTTTCTTTTTTCTTCCTTTTTTCCTTTTCTCTTTTCTTTCCTTCTTTCTCTCCTCTCTTATTCTCCTTTTCCCAATACAAATGTTTTTGACCACTCTGCACTGAGCAAAATGACTAGAAGGAAAACCTCACCTCAAAAGAAAGAATCAGAAACAGACCTCTCTCCCACAGAGTTACAAAATCTGGATTACAATTCAATGTCAGAAAGCCAATTCAGAAGCACTATTATACAGCTACTGGTGGCTCTAGAAAAAAGCATGAAGGACTTAAGAGACTTCATGACTGCAGAATTTAGATCTAATCAGGCAGAAATTAAAAATCAATTGAATGAGATGCAATCCAAACTAGAAGTCCTAACGACGAGGCTTAACGAGGTGGAAGAACAAGTGAGTCACATAGAAGACAAGTTGATGGCAAAGAGGGAAACAGAGGAAAAAAGAGACAAACAATGAAAAGACCATGAGGATAGATTAAGGGAAATAAACGAGACTGAGGAAGAAAAATCTATGTTTAATTGGGGTTCCCAATGGCGCCAAAAGGGACAGAGGGCCATAATATGTATTTGAACAAATCATAGATGAAAACTTTCCTAATCTGGGAACGGAAACAGTCATTCAGATCCAGGAAATACAGAGATCCCCCCTAAAATCAATAAAAACCGTTCAACACCTCGATACCTAATAGTTAAGCTTGCAAATTCCAAAGATAAAGAGAAGATCCTTAAAGCAGCAAGAGACAAGAAATCCCTGACCTTCATGGGGAGGAATATTAGGGTAACAGCAGACCTCTCCACAGAGACCTGGCAGGCCAGAAAGGGCTGGCAGGATATATTCAGGGTCCTAAATGAGAAGAACATGCAACCAAGAATACTTTATCCGGCAAGGCTCTGATTCAGAATGGAAGGAGAGATAAAGAGCTTCCAAGACAGGCAGGAACTGAAAGAATATGTGACCTCCAAACCAGCTCTGCAAGAAATTTTAAGGGGGACTCTTAAAATTCCCCTTTAAGAAGAAGTTCAGTGGAACAATCCACAAAAACAAGGACTGAATAGATATCATGATGGCACTAAACTCATATCTTTCAATACTAACTCTGAACATGAACGGGCTTAATGACACCATCAAAAGGCACAGGGTTTCAGACTGGATAAAAAAGCAGGACCCATCTATTTGCTGTCTACAAGAGACTCATTTTAGAAAGAATGACACCTACAGCCTGAAAATAAAAGGTTGGAGAACCATTTACCATTCTAATGGTCCTCAAAAGAAAGTAGGGGTAGCCAACCTTATATCAGATAAACTAAAATTTACCCTGAAGACTGTAGTGAGAGATGAAGAGGGACACTATATCATACTTAAAGGATCTATCCAACAATCGGACTTAACAATCCTCAATATATATGCCCCAAATGTGGGAGCTCCCAAATATTTAAATCAATTAATAAACAAAGTGAAGAAATACTTAGATAATAATACACTTACCCTTGGTTACTTCAATCTAGCTCTTTCTATACTAGATAGGTCTTCTAAGCACAAAATATTCAAAGAAACGAGAGCTTTAAATGATACACTGGACCAGATGGATTTCACAGATATCTACAGAGCTTTACATCCAAACTCAACTGAATACACATTCTTCTCAAGTGCACATGGAACTTTCTCCAGAATAGACCACATACTGGGTCACAAATCAGGTCTGAACCGATACCAAAAGATTGGGATCGTCCCCTGCGTATTCTCAGACCATAATGCCTTGAAATTAGAGCTAAATCACAACAAGAAGTTTGGAAGGACCTCAAACACGTGGAGGTTAAGGACCATCCTGCTAAAAGATGAAAGGGTCAACCAGGAAATTAAGGAAGAATTAAAAGGATTCATGGAAACTAATGAGAATGAAGATACAACCATTAAAAATCGTTGGGATGCAGCAAAAGCAGTCCTAAGGGGGAAATACATCGCAATACAAGCATCCATTCAAAACTGGAAAGAACTCAAATACAAAAGCTCACCTTACACATAAAGGAGCTAGAGAAAAAACAGCAGATAGATCCTACACCCAGCAGAAGAAGAGAGTTAATTAAGATTCGAGCAGAACTCAACGAAATCGTACCAGAAAACTGTGGAACAGATCAACAGAACCAGGAGTTGGTTCTTTGAAAGAATTAATAAGATAGATAAACCATTAACCAGCCTTTTTAAAAAGAAGAGAGAGAAGACTCAAATTAATAAAATCATGAATGTGAAAGGAAAGATCACTACTAACACCAAGGAAATACAAACGATTTTAAAAACATATTATGAACAGCTCTACACCAATAAATTAGGCAATCTAGAAGAAATGGATGCATTCCTGGAAAGCCACAAACTACCAAAACTGGAACAGGAAGAAATAGAAAACCTGAACAGGCCAATAACCAGGGAGGAAATTGAAGCAGTCATCAAAAGCCTCCCAAGACACAAAAGTCCAGGGCCAGATGACTTCCCTGGGGAATTCTATCAAACATTTAAAGAAGAAACCATACCTATTCTCCTAAAGCTGTTCGGAAAGATAGAAAGAGATGGAGTACTTCCAAATTCATTCTATGAGGCCAGCATCACCTTAATTCCAAACCAGACAAAGACCCCACCAAAAAGGAGAATTACAGACCAATATCCCTGATGAACATGGATGCAAAAGTTCTCAAAAAGATACTAGCCAATCAGATCCAACAGTACATTAAGAAAATTATTCACCATGACCAAGTAAGATATTCCCGGGACACAAGGCTGGTTCAACACTCGTAAAACAATCAATGTGATTCATCATATCAGCAAGAGAAAAACCAAGAACCATATGATCCTCTCATTAGATGCAGAGAAAGCATTTGACAAAATACAGCATCCATTCCTGATCAAAACTCTTCAGATCGTAGGGATAGAGGGAACATTCCTTGACATCTTAAAAGCCATCTACGAAAAGCCCATAGCAAATATCATTCTCAATGGGGAAGCACTGGGAGCCTTTCCCCTAAGATCAGGAACAAGACAGGGATGTCCACTCTCACCACTGCTATTCAACATAGTACTGGAAGTCCTAGCCTCAGCAATCAGACAACAAAAAGACATTAAAGGCATTCAAATTGGCAAAGAAGAAGTCAAACTCTCCCTCTTCGCCGATGACATGATACTCTAGATAGAAAACCCAAAAGCCTCCACTCCAAGATTGCTAGAACTCATACAGCAATTTGGTAGCGTGGCAGGATACAAAATCAATGCCCAGAAATCAGTGGCATTTTTATACACTAACAATGAGACTGAAGAAAGAGAAATTAAGGAGTCAATCCCATTTACAATTGCACCCAAAAGCATAAGATACCTAGGAATAAACCTAACCAAAGAGGTAAAGTATCTATAACCTAAAAACTATAGAACACTTCTGAAAGAAATTGAGGAAGACACAAAGAGATGGGAAAATATTTCATGCTCATGCATTGGCAGAATTAATATTGTGAAAATGTCAATGTTACCCAGGGCAATTTACACGTTTAATGCAATCCCTATCAAAATACCATGGACTTTCTTCAGAGAGTTAGAACAAATTATTTTAAGATTTGTGTGGAATCAGAAAAGACCCTGAATAGTCAGGGGAATTTTAAAAAAGAAAACCATAGCTGGGGGCATCACAATGCCAGATTTCAGGTTGTACTACAAAGCTGTGGTCATCAAGACAGTGTGGTACTGGCACAAAAACAGACACACAGATCAATGGAACAGAACAGAGAACCCAGAAGTGGACCCTGAACTTTATGGTCGACTAATATTCGAAAAAGGAGGAAAGACTATCCACTGGAAGAAAGACAGTCTCTTCAATAAATGGTGCTGGGAAAACTGGACATCCACATGCAGAAGAATGAAACTAGACCACTTTCTTTCACCATACACAAAGATAAACTCAAAATGGATGAGAGATCTAAATGTGAGACAAGATTCCATCAAAATCCTAGAGGAGAACACAGGCAACACCCTTTTTGAACTCGGCCACAGTAACTTCTTGGAAGATACATACACGAAGGCAAAAGAGACAAAAGCAAAAATGAACTATTGGGACTTCATCATGATAAGAAGCTTTTGCACAGCAAAGGATACAGTCAACAAAACTAAAAGACAACCTACAGAATGGGAGAAAATATTTGCAAATGACGTATCAGATAAAGGGCTAGTTTCCAAGATCTATAAAGAACTTATTAAAGTCAACACCAAAGAAACAAACAATCCAATCATGAAATGGGCAAAAGACATGAACAGAAATCTCACAGAGGAAGACATAGACATGGCCCACATGCACATGAGAAAATGCTCTGCATCACTTGCCATCAGGGAAATACAAATCAAAACCACAATGAGATACCACCTCACACCAGTGAGAATTGGGGAAATTAACAAGGCAGGAAACCACAAATGTTGGAGAGGATGCGGAGAAAAGGGAACCCTCTTACACTGTTGGTGGGAATGTGAACTGGTGGCAGCCACGCTGGAAAACTGTGTGGAGGTTCCTCAAAGAGTTAAAAATAGACCTGCCCTACAACCCAGCAATTGCACTGTTGGGGATTTACCCCAAAGATTCAGACGCAATGAAACGCCGGGACACCTGCACCCCGATGTTTCTATCAGCAATGGCCACAATAGCCAAACTGTGGAAGGAGCCTCGGTGTCCACTGAAAGATGAATGGATAAAGAAGATGTGGTTTATGTATACACTGGAATATTCCTCAGCCATTAGAAACGACAAATACCCACCATTTGCTTCAACGTGGATGGAACTGGAATGTATTATGCTGAGTGAAGTAAGTCAATCAGAGAAGGACAGATATTGTATGTTGTCATTCATTTGGGGAATATAAATAATATTGAAAGGGAATATAAGGGAAGGGACAAGAAATGTGTGGGAAATATCAGGAAGGGAGACAGAACATAAAGACTCCTAACTCTGGGAAACGAACTAGGGGTGATGGAAGGGGAGGAGGGCGGGGGTTGGGGGTGAATGGGTGACGGGCACTGAGGGGGGCACTTGACGGGATGAGCACTGGGTATGTTGGTAAATTGAATACCAATAAAAAAAATTTATTATTAAAAAAAAGATATATACTAGAATTGAACAGTAAGTAACTGAATGGAGGATGGTCTGAGGCAGATTTCTTACTGTCAGAATGGAAGTTTACAGATAAAGATAAACAAGGAGAGAAAGCTGGAACAACCCATATGGTAATGGATTAAAGTAGGACACATCAGTATTATTTATGTTCATCTTAATATAAATAAAGGTGTATTATATTAAATAAATAAATAAATAAATAAATAAATAAATAAATAAATAAATAAAACAGGAGCCATGATTTTGAGAATTTTCCACTTTACATCCTACTCAGAAAATTGTTAAAAGAATTAAATTCTGGATTGGACCTCAGTTTCTTACTTACTGCCTGAATTATGATAATCCCTGCTGCTAGCTATACCTTTATTTTATGGAAGAAATTGTTCTTTCAAATGATCAATTTTTGTACATCGTCACATTATTTATTGCTCTGTGAAAATCGACTCTTTGGAATAATTTCCTTTGGAAATCCTATCCGATGAACAATTATTTCCTATTTATTTTGGGTTTAATGATCAATGTATTAGAGGACTCTATCTACTATACAAACAAATCCTCACATATAATAGTTTAACAAAATAAAAGATTATCTCTTACTTAGGTAGGGGACTGATGTAGGTGTTCCTTGTCTGCAGGTAACTCTCCTCTGGGTTGTGATCCAGAGATCCAGGATTCTTGCAGCTCTTGGTTCAACCTCACCCTATTGATTTGTGAGTCCTGTCTGAATACCAATCAGTGGTTGGTATGAGAGATAGGGAAGAAGGCATAACTCCATTCCACTCCTAACCACATGGTTACTCATTTCCCAGCAGGGGGCTGGGAAATATCTCCAGCTAAACATATGTCTCCAGCCACAACTCATTAGGGAAATAAAATTGTGGAATGGGAAATACAAATATTTAAAAGTCACTAGCTCTCTGTTACTCTCTATCAGCTCATAATTTCTTCTGCCCTACAAAGAATAGAAATCAATTATATGCATTCTTATATTGGATTATATTTAATTTTTTTGGTGGTTGGTTGTTTCCATAGGAAATTAAAAGCATCTATATGGCAGGAACCAGGATTTATTCAAGGTACCTCATAAAGTCTTGGTGAAGGAACTTTCCATTCCTGATAGAGAAGCCTTACCCTTCTAATCCTTTGTACTCACATGGTGTGCCTAGGCTTCAATGGCCAAGTGGCAGCTCTGAATATATTATGGCTATTCCATTCACTCTAACAAGAGAGTTGTATTCTCCTCAGAAACCATTAGTTTACTCATAGTAGTCTTCAGGTATTCTGGCTAATGATTCCATGGGTCCTAGAATTCTAAGACCCAAGTTGCCATAAGCATCTACTCAAGTTGTCAAAAGTATAGGAATGGCACACAAAGTCTTTATGTTTATAGTTGTGGTTTGGTTTGGTTTTGTCTTCTAATGAAACACATGCATAAACAAGGCAAAGGGAGATTTCTGCATTATGATCATAAGGTTACTAACAAACATACTTTGCATTTGTAGAGTGCCTTTTACTTTTCAAAGCACTTTCATGGTGTTTATTATATTTATATTTTGAAACTATCTGGTGATATAAGAAGACATGTATTATTATCTCCAATATAGCATGAAGACATTTTAGCCTAATGTGGACAAATCATTTTTTCATATTAATATAAATTTGTGCTGACACTAGTACTAGAATGGATGTTTTTAGGCTCACAAACTATTCATTTTTTGCAAAATGCAATAGATTATAAATTCTTTGACAGTAGGGATGTGTGTGTTTCAATTTTCATTACCTATTTGTACTTTGGAAAAAAATGACTAAAGAATCTGTGTGTATGAAGACAGTGGTGTTAGTGACTACTGTTTAGCATATCTATCATCCATTTGATTTTTCACCTTTTCCCCTCATGGGCATCCAGTGAACACATCTTCTCTTGTAATACTTTAACAGGTCCAAGGCGGACATGAATTACAATACTATAAATATATCCAGTGTTACCTATAACCCAGAATTTTCTTGATGCACTATCGGATAGTCCACAGGTTTTTCTTCTTGACCTGAATGTTAAGATGGGAGATGTGTCCTAAATATTTTAGTACCCTTTAGAACCTTATTATAAAAGTATAATCCAAATTGGGAAGTTTTCTCTCTTCTCAAATTGTAATGATTTTTTGCTTAATGAGTGCCATGTGTTTACTCTTCCTTTATGAAGTAAGACTTATCTTTAATGTTCTAAATTTAAATTGAGTTTCAAGAGAGCTTCAGCTTGTTAATTAGTCTTCCAGGATTCAGTGGTCAAGGCTGTATTCCCTCAAGCCAGTCCCTTCACCATTTTAGAAGCAGTAGTTGTATTCTCCTCTCAGCCTTCATTTTCCAGACTAAGAGTCCCTAACTCTTTAGACTGTTCCTCTGAGGATAAGCTACACACATAAATCAGGTTTCCAAGGAAGCTAAAAGAGGTAATTATTATTTGCATTTTGGGCATTTAAAAACTCAAAGCTCAGAGGTGAGGATACTTAATTCTAGCTACTTCACCAGATTATAAATTTCTCCTGGGAGCTCAGCTCCTTCTGTTTGTTTTATCTACATCTTTACTCCTTAAGATTCCAGTGATACAACCATACAAATAACCCTGACTTGAGGGCTCTTAATAAAAAATACATTAGGACCCATCAATTTACTAATCCCAATTCTAGTTTCTAGGTCCCTCTCAGTCAAGGAAAGTAGACTTGTACTACTGTCTAGGGTATTACTTTACCAAAAGGAGACTTTTTGGCACACTGAGGTGATAAATTTCCTTTTACCTTCTACATTACAAAAAGTATTTTCATCTGAATTATATGGATTAATACCCACCTCTCTTAGGTGAATAGGCACAATCCAGGTATACTGAGAATAATCATCTTTCCCAACCTGAACGGTTTCCTATGGTTTAGTTGCTACCAAAGGACAAAGCAGAAGTGCTTTTCAAGGTCTTTTTTAGAGTTTAAACCAAATTTAAACTTTTTTTTTTGTTTCTTTGGCCTCAAAGTTACATTTTAATTACAGTGCAATAATTTGAGGAAGACTGGTAATAGGGAAAACTTTTAGACCTTTTGTTCTTTAGTGCAGTCAAGGGAAACCTCATTAGAGAGGATTTTCTTAGTTAGCAGGGCTTCGAGGTTAATGAGCTGTGAGTGATAATATATAGTAGTAATCCCTCCTGGCAGTAACAGGTTGTATTTTATACATTCCTTAATCTCAATAGGAAAGGAGGTGATGGGAGAGGGTGAGAAGGAAACCAATTTAAGGGGCCTGGGGACGTTCTAAAAATCCCACTCCTGGTATGAATCATAATTGAAAACTTCACATGTTTAAACCTGAGAAGCTAAAAGATGAATGGGTACCAACAGTTCTCCATAAACTGATTTTAGTGACAAAATGGTATCCTGTTGAGATTCCAAAGATGGATTGAATGAGGTTCCCCAAATCTGGCATCACTGAACTAATTTCCTTTTGATGTCACAAAACAGAACCAGCAAAGTTTAGTCATAAATCTTGGATCAGTTTGATAGAGATGATGGACAGTGAAAGTACATGGGGGTGGTGTTTATAAGGGGATATCCTGAGCTGAATGTAATTTTCAGGGTACAATTTATATGACTTAATTCCACAGAGGGTTAGCTTTGAAATAGACTGAGATGCTTCATTAGATGGCCTTATTTTAGGAGCCAGATACTGGTCCTTTAGAACTTTTTATGCTCATCCCATTTGGCACTTTCTTTGTTGTTGGGAACCCTCTAGACATCAACTCAGTTCATACCTTAAGTTTAAAGAGACAGAACTGCCTTTCCAAGCAAGGCTCAGAACTCAACTGGATAAGCCACAATGTCATCATATTTCTGTGACATTAGATGCCTTCATGTAAAGAAAGAAAGGGAAAGAAGAAAGAAGGAGGTTCCCTTTCTCCTCCTTTGCTAGGTTTGCTTTCATAGGTTTGCATGTTAGAATTGCCATCAATTATTTACATTTTAACAAAATAAAGTTCAGAATCCTTCTCCTGACATCAAAGGCGATCCATGATTTGATATTGTCTAATTGTTACATTTTATTTCCAATTTCTTTCCTCAACAAACTCTAATAGAAACAAGCTGGAATACTGATTTTTTCCCAAACATACAAAGCCCTTTTCTAGCTTCACTCATTGGGTTACTGCTGCCTGGAATGTCTTCCTTCACTTCTAGTTATCTGGCTCCTATTCTTTAGGATCTACTTTTAAAAGTAATCAATCAATCAAACAAACAAATACACTTACATTCTCCATGAAATTGGCCTTGTAACTCGATTTAGAAAAAAAAGAAAAAAATTCTCCCTTCGTTATCTCTCTTCATTAAAAGAACTATTCTTGTGGATATGTATGAAAATATTTTGAAAGAAAAACTGAAAATGCTTTATAAGTCAAGGGCATATCTCAACTTACTAGTATTATAGCTCCTTTTTCATAAAATAAATGGCATTTTAACACTGAAAATTTAAAAAAATCATCTCAGAACATAAGACAATTTTATGAATCCAACAGATTTTACATTGTGAAAAAAACTTATTTTCCTCCCTTTCTTATTTTATCTATCTATTTATTAGGATTTATTTATTTATTTATTTATTTATTTATTTATTTGATTTTACCATAATTGTATGAAGATGTAATTACCCTCCAGTCTGCTGCACCATCTTGGATGAATTTCTTAGGGAAGAAAATTTATCAAGCTGAGAAATTACTGAGAACATTCATCAGTGTTTCTCCCTCTTGGTATGTTTTGGAGAAACCCTGCCAAATGCCTATTCAAATATTTGAAGCCCTTTGTTGAGGTTCCCCATTGACAGAAAATTCCCTGCTAAGAATGTGATTAGACAAAAGTCATATTCTTTTTCTAGCTCATGGCTAGGCACCAAAGATACCAAGAACTTTCTAGATTGAAATACATGTCTACTTTGTTCTACTCAGGGAGATTAGTGAGTGTCAGCGTCTCTTAGGCCTCTCTACCCTGCAGTCCAGCTACTCTTACTCAAATCTGAATGCAGAGCTGAGCCTAAATATGCTATGCTTCTTTATCTTTATAAGACCTAAATTTCAAAATTAATTGCTGGTCTTCTACCATCTTACTTGAAGTAGCTTCTTTCTTTCAAAACACAGAAACCCTTCTTTATAACTTTCAAGAGTTTATATTAACCCTGAGTTCTTATCTCTGTTTTTCCATGTTGATTTGGGACTTTTGGTGATGTCTAAGACACTCAGGACACACCTGTAGGTGACTACATCAGCAGGAGTTGGATTGATTATTTAGTCATTTAATTTTATAACCTTTCTGTTTTGTTCTCAGTATTTCCTTGATCAGGATTTGAGACAATAAGCATTGATTGTTCCTTTGAAAGGAAAATTATAGAATAGAAAGTATATATAAACCATTTTTCTATAGTATTTAGTGGGATACAGTTTTTGAGATGAAAATCTGGGTGGTTAGGGCAACTTCTGCCTTTTTTCTCACAATCATAATTTTGAGCTTTTTGGTGTTCAAGAATAAAACTTCAGGTTCAGTATGCTTAAATTAAATAACATATTTTACACAAATCTTATATTCTTGATTTAGAAGTTTAAGTCCTTAAGAAAGAACTTAAATTTTGGCAATGGGATAGAATTTTGTTATCATTGCAGGGATGACCTTAAAGAATTGTTATTTCTTCAGCCACTCTTGGATAAAGTAGTTACCTAGCATTTTGTAAGAAAAATTTTAAAAATAAGTTCCAGAACATTTCCTAGCAGTTAATGTTAATAAGATATTGCTCCTGGGATCCCTGGGTAGCGCAGCGGTTTGGCGCCTGCCTTTGGCCTAGGGCGCGATCCTGGAGACCCGGGATCGAATCCCACATCGGGCTCCCGATGCATGGAGCCTGCTTCTCCCTCTGCCTGTGTCTCTGCCTCTCTCTCTGTGACTATACTATCATAAATAAAAAAATTAAAAAAAAAAAAAGATAGTGCTCCTTCAGTAGATTAACAGTAGAATATTTTTACTGGAAACTCTATATTGCTGAGCACAGTGAAAATAAACTATGCTGGAGGCCACACTTCACCAGAGCTCATGAGGGTGGGAAGTACAAAACAGAAAAGATAGAGAGATGTATAAAGCTTCCACATGACCTTAAAAAATGTGTATGTTCTACCTATAATCCTATTCTTTAGATTCCTGTATCTGCTGCCATATCTCTCATTACAAATAAAATCTTATAGATATTCCATACTCAATATATTTTTTCTTTTATTCATTCATTGAGTTTGAACACTGATTTTGATGTTCACCTTAACCTGAAGTATAAGAATAAATATGGCTGGAAAAGGCAAAGATGCAAAAGGTGAGCCCATGGTGCTATTGGTTCTGGGCCAAATGCTTCAGCTTCATCTTAAGCTTTTTTCCCCTCCAGTGGCAATAAAGCTGTTATCAGAATGGTTTTCTTGGTCATAGAGGAAATGATCCTATAATATTGCCTGAAACTAATCCATTCTCAATTTTTTTTTATATTTATTTTACTTAAATTACCAGACTTAACAATTAATCTGTTCTCAAATTCCATTTGGAATTATGTCTTCAAGTTTTCTGGATTAATTCTAATTTTATTTTATGTATTTGTTTTGAAAATACTGCAAACACTATATATAATGAACTTGAATTACTTGAGTCCTCTTTGATTCAATCCTCTTACTTACTAAGTGTCTATCTATTCTGTTCTAAACTACTTGACAGGTACTATGGGGAAGTAAAAGAAATGTTAAATGTAATGATTATTCCTTAAAAACAAATATAGTCTTGATTCTAGGTTTTAGAGAGGATTTCTCCTTCTCACACTCTACTCATACTAACCTATAATCAATTCCTTTTATACTGCTCTCCAGAATATTTGTTACTTCTCTACAACTCTACCACTGCCATGCCCCTTCAAACCACTAACATACTTTGCCAAGACAAAAGAAATAACTTCCTCAATGTCCTACTTTCTCCTCTACCTGCCTTCCCTGCCCCATAGTATATTTGTCCCCAAACAGCCAGTTATCTTTAGAAATTTCAAGTTAGATCATAGTCCCCCATTGTCTTACCCTTTCCAGTCATTTAAATTAAAATCCAAACTCCATTCTCTGGCTCCATGCCTATTCCTCTGAGTACATATTTTATAACACTACCACTTAGCAGGAACAGTGTCACTTGGGAGCAAGTCAGAATCTCTGGGATGGGGCCCAGAAATTGGTGCATTACTAAGTCCTCCACATGATCCTGATGCATGCTAGACTTTGGGATCATTGTCTCACAGCCCTTTTTCCTTTGCTGGGTATGCTCCAACATTACAGGATTTCTTTCTGCTCTTTGAATCATTGAACTCAAGTCTGTTGTCAAGACCTTTAACTCTCTATCTATCTGTTTGGAATGTACCTACCCCTGATTTTTGCATGGCTTTCTCCTTGTCAGTTACATCCCTGCTAAATACTATGCATTCAGAAATGTTCCCCTGACAGCATCACTTAATGCTGTCCTCCTCACCCCTTTCTTCTACATTAGGTTCTTGTTTTCGTGTTTTTAAAAGGTTTTTATTTAAATTCCAGTTAACATACAGCATAATATTAGTTTCAGTTATACAATATAGTAACTTAACACTTCCATACAGAATCTGGTGCTCATCATGACAAATGAACTCCTTAATCCCCATGATCTATTTAACTTATCTCCCCATCCACCTCCCTTCTCAGTTTGTTCTATATAGTTAGGAGTATGATTCATGTTTTGCCTCTCTTTTTTTTCCACCAAAATATGTGACACTTCATGAATTTGTCTGTCATCCTTGCACAGGGGCCAGCCTTTTCTATATCATTTCAATTTTAGAATATGGGCTGCCAAAATGAGCAAGGTTCTTGTTTTCTTAACAGTGCTTCAACTCATTTCTTTGTTTACATATCAGTCATGATATTAGACTGGAACTCAGGTCTTAAGACAAAACACAAGATATTCTAAAGTTGGGTACAAGGCTATATACAGCACTTGTAATAGGAAGTTAGAAAAAAATAGTTTGTACCCTACCCTGTGATCTTTTCAGCTCCAGTGTATAAAGTAAGTTTAAGAGGCCCAGAAAAGGGCTGTGTGATAAAAATTTGAGTGTGGAGATGCTGATATGTTCTGGGTTTCACTCCTTTTATTAGGTAAGGACAGTCATGTTTTTCTTACCCTCTGGCAGAAGACCCCACAGAATCCTCTTTGAGAGTTGCTATGTGTCCCCTACAGTAAGTGGCACATTGGATTTATGTCTGAGAGAATCTCAAGTGTGAGAGATAGGCTGATTATCTATTCTGACAGCAAAGTGAAAGAAAGGAAAGGTGGTTGGCTGCCTTGGGCAATCTGTGCTCCTAGACTTTGAAGAGGAAAAAGATGCATGATAAGCACTTCCTTTAGGCCACATGGTGTTCCCTTAAATCCCACCCAAAAGTTCTATGAGAAAAGGCAAAAGAATATAGTAGAAAGAACCAAAAGGCCCTTGTGAATGGCCACAGGCTACGGAAGATGCTTTGAACAACTAGATGTAAGAGAATTTATCAACCACATAAAGGGAAAAACAGATCTCCCAAGAGTCCACTTGCACAAGAGTCAACTTTACCAACCAACCTACCTGGCCAAGACAGAATGAACTATGTCACATTATTCATCAGACGGAGTCTCCACTCACCATTTTGCTTCTCCCTTCCTAGCTCTGATCCTGGAAGGATCAGCATAAGTCAAAGTTAACAAACTAGAAGAAGAGTAAGATGCAGACAGCATCTTCAGTGTAGATGCCACTCTTCCTCCATTGTGAAGGACTTGGCCTGTAACCTGCTAGGTTAGCAAAGAGGAGTAACCCTAATATTGAATAAAACATAAGGCTTTGATTCTATATATGATCATGTCATCTTCAAAGAGGTATAATTTTAGTTCTTCCTTTCTGATTTGCATGCCTTTTTTTTTTTTTCTTGCCTAGCTGTTCTAGTTAGGACATCCAGTACTATGTTGAATAAAAGTGGCAAGACTGGCATCCTTGTCTTGTTCATGAACTTAGAGGAAAGGCTTATAACTTTGTAACACTGAGTCTGATGTTAGCTGTGGGCTTGTCATAAATGGTTTTTATTATGTTCAAGTACAATCCTCCTATATGTTGTTGAGAAGTTTTAGTATGAAAAGATGTTTTTTTCCAATGCTTTTCCATCTATTGAAATGATCATTTAATTTTTTTAAAGATTTTATTTATTTATGAGAAACACAGAAGGGACATAAGCAGAGGGAGAAGCAGGCTCCTCACATGGAGCCTGATGCGGGACTCGATCCCCAGACCCGGGATCAGGAACTGAGCTGAAGGCAGATGCTTAACCGCTGAGCCACCCAGGTGTCTTTGATCATATAATTTTTATCCTTCATTCTACTAATGTGGCATATCATATATATTGATTTGTGTATACTGAATCAGCCTTGTATCCCAGGGATAAATCCCATTTGACCACAGTGTATGATCCTTTTAATGTACTCTTGAACTTACTTTGCTAGTATCTATGTTCATTAAGGATATTGGCCAATAATTTTATTTTCTTGTAGTGTCCTTGTCTGACTCTGGAATATATATCAGAAAGAAACAAAATTAGTGTCTTGAAATTTATACCCCCATGTCTACTGCAGCATTATTCATGATATCCAAGATGCAGGAATATTCCAAATATCCTCCCATGTTAAATTAAATGGATTGAAAAATGTCACGCGCGCGCACACACACACACACACACACACACACACACATCGAGGAATGTTACTCATCCATAAAAGAGAAGGAAGTCCTGTCCTTTACAACAACATGGATGAAACTGGAGGGCATTATGGTAAATTAAGCCAGATAGAAGCAAATAAAGCATGGCATTACTTATATGCAGAATATTTTTAAAATATATAACAATAAGGCCAATCTCACAGAACCAGACAATAGAATGGTGGTTCCCACTACCTGGGGCAGGGGAGATAAGGAGATATAGGTCAAACAGTCTATAGTTTCAGTTATAAAATGAATAAGTTTTAAAGCTCTTATGTACAGCATGATGGCTATAATACTGTATCGTATAGGTGAACTTTGCTGTGAGTAGACCTTAAGTATTCTCACCACACATACAAAAAAAGAGTTAATCATGTGAGGTGATGAATATGTTAATTATTTTTATCTTGGTAATCATTCCACAATGTATATGCATATCAAATCATCATGTTGTACATTGTAAATACATACAATTATATTTGTCAATTATTCCTCAATAAAGTTAGAAAAATTTAAAAGGTATCTTTAAGGAGGCCTATTATTATGTGAAAATCACCCCCAAATCATGGAAATTTATCTACATTTCATTCAAGAGTAAGAGAATATATTTAAAGGGACACAGAGAAATATAGTCAATATGCTTTCCAACTACATTGTTTAAGAGTAGGATTTGTCCAACATATAGGTTGTACTTACTTTCTGCTCAGCCATATTACCAAGAAACAGAGATCTCATCTATTATTGTTCACTGAAGTATTTTTGGCACAAGATCATGTCTGGTATTAAGGAGAACTTAATAATATTAGTGAATGAATGAATAAATGAACGAACAAATTAAAAAAAGAGAATACAACTGGTAGACTGGGGTTAAATTACAACTCTGCTGTTATGTTACTGTGATAATTACTAAGCTTCAGTTAATTTCTTAATAGAAATTAAATAAAAGCACCCACCTCTGAGGTGACTGCAGAACTGAAATAAAATAATGTGTATAAAATGTGTAGCACAGTATCTCACCCATAATTATTATGATTATAATATTTTATTTTAGAAAATAAGATAGCTACATGTATAATATTATGTTAAGACATAAAAGCAGTAAATCTTGTAGTGATTAAAAAGAGATGCCAGATTCAAGTCCTGATCATTTCCAAGTAGACAGAATTTATAGAGTTGGAGCAGAGAACAGAGATGTTAAGAAGGACACATAAGAAACAACCCAGGTGTCTAGGAACTGATGTATATATAACCATCCGAGTTCATACTTTTATCATGTCGCACCTAATTAACTCATTAGCCTCCTAAGCAATCTTGATATCAGCCCCTTCAATTTTTTCCCTCAAATATTGCTTCAATAATGGCACTCCCATAACAAAAAAATTAACAATGGAAAAAGCAAAAAACAAAACAAACAACAGCCAATCAAAAATGCCCCCCAGAAACTCTCTCTGCACAGAATGAAGTCAAAAGTCCTTATGTTGGTGTTCTAGACCCATTGTTACAGGCAAAACATCCAACTCAGGTCTTACTATTCCTCACCAAGAACGTTCCTTGAGTCCTATTCATCTCTTTACTGCCCCTTGAATATATGACAAACATTGATCACTTGAAGTGTCTGTTCATTTTGTATTCTCTTCAAGGAAAGTGCTTCTCTACTCTCAGCCTGTTCAAATTGCCTCCTTCTTCAGAGTTCAGCTCAAGTCATTCCTCCAGGGTTCATGCTCTCCTCCCTCTGAAAAGCCATTTCTTTAATTGGTTATAAAGTTCTTTTGTTCATTTATCACATGCATTGGGACACCCTGTTCATTGTGCTCTCACAGAATCCTTTCATTTCTGTAGCTTAGTTATGTACAGCCTATTATTATTTTTTACACATTTATTTTATAGCTATTACTAAGAAAAATATAAATGCTTTGATGATAGACACAATAGCTTTTACTTCTGTGCATCCTGCCCAGTAACTAATACAATACTGTACACCTGATCTGTTTTACAGAATTCTGCTGTGATGTGGATGTTCTGTATCCTAATAGCTTATAGTAGTGCCAGTGTTCAAGTTGTCACTAGGTCTTATCAAGGAGACTGATACAGCCCTCCCCTTGAAACTTTGGGTCACCTTGAGGGAAACCAGAGGAGATATATATCCCACAATCACCCCAGCCACAGTGAGCAGCACCACCTTAAACTATTGACTTAATCCTCAGTCAGTATTGAGAATATTTTTTTTCTGGCTAATTGAAAAGGAGTTTGTTACTATTTTCTTTATAACTTAATTGGCTCGCAAGTATGAAAAAAAATGGGAGTTGGATGAAAAAAAATTTGTATTGGTCACATAACCCCACATAGGCTCTAAGATAGACAAGGGTGGGTAAAGAGGGGTTCAAGTCATTTGTATTACTCAGAATGAATTCTTTAAACATCTCTGATAGAACCAGTTGAAATAAATTTGGAAATAAAGTATAATATTACCACAGAGTCGTATTGTTGGTGACAAGAGAGCTAAAAAAATAAAGAAAAAATAACTGGCTGGTAATATTTTAAAGGGTAACCAATGCTCACCAGCAGCTGCAGTAAGACATTAAGTAATAGAGCACAGTAATGTTAACTGCTCTCCTGGTAAGAGTGGTAAATGAAATAAACCCCAGCATCCAGGGTATCATTAATCTATAGTGAATAATGGCAGTGGTAGTGTAAGGAGATTAAAAAGGGCATTGTAAACATTTGTGGCTGTATAATATACAAATTAAAAATGTGAGAACGCTTGCAGCTGCATAATCTACAAATTAAAAAGTGTAATAGCATGGCATTAATTACTGGCTGATCAATTCCCCCATAATTGCTGGCATGTAGATGAACAATTATAGGTCCGAAATGTTATTTGAGAAAGAGACATTGACCTTGGAACTGTAAGGAATGATACTCTGTTATAAGGTAATACAGGATCCTATCAAACTCAGTTCCAATATTTGTAGCAGCCGCCAGCTCAGCGCAGGGCTGTAATCACCACACTATTTCTTTCGATTATGGTGCCAGAGGGGTTACACATTGTTTTCTCTTTTTGAACAGAAACACCCAGTGACCTTCAGCCTTCTGAAAATGGGACCATCAGGCCTCATTTCCAAGTTCAAACAGTTTTAATAAAAATGAAATAGCAGGAGATAATGTACTTTACCCTTCTAGGCCAGAAGAACAGTTTAGAAAGTTGGAAAGACAAACTTCGTTCAGATGTGAACATTCCAACTGGGATTGTGGCTGTAGACCTAAATGTTTCCAGACCAATCATTTTCAAGTTTACTACCGATAGTTAAGTAATCAGGGACTCAAATATTTGACTGATACTGGAAACCAGAACACTTACCTCCATTGGTTTGCCCTCCTTAATAACAGATGACACAACAAAGCTATGCTCTTGTTTACGATTATAGTTACAGTGCCCAACAAGCTAAGTGAGTTGAGGTTCAGCAGAGCAGCTGCTGTATCAGACATGCAGCTTCAGCTGAAGCTAGCTCCATTAGAGCCCTTTCTGACACTGAATCACAACTTCAAATCCAGGAGTTACCAACATTCTCAATCCCCTTCATTAATTTACTACATGAGGGAAGCTGGGTTTTTGCTCATTGTCCTTCTATTAAAACTGCCTTAATCCAGATGACAATAATTGCCAGTTCCAATGGACATTAGATGTCAGACATTATCTGACCTTCTTGTGGAATTCAACTCCACTGGCCACTCCCTTTATCTGTAAACTCCCCTTTTTGAGCTTTTGTTGACCCTTTTTCATGGCTGCCTCAGTTTCTATACATTATTGGCTTCAGTGACACTAACATTATCAGCTTCATTCCTTTTCTTTCTCTCCATTCCTTCCCAGTGCAGTTCCATCTATTTCTAATATATGTGAGGGCGAAATCTCTGGTCCAGACCTCTCCAGGCCTCACAGTCTGTCTACAGCCAAAACCCTATTAAGCATAAAGAATTGGGGGCAGCCTGGGTAGCTCAGTAGTTTAGCTCTGCCTTCAGCCCAGGGCGTGATCCTGGAGACCAAGGATCGAGTTCCACATGAGGTTCCCTGCATGGAGCCTGCTTCTCCCTCTGCCTGTGTCTCTGCCTCTCTCTCTCTGTGTCTCTCATGAATAAATAAATAAGATCTTAAAAAAGAAAAAAAAGAAAAAGAGAAATGGAAGACTCAGCCCATCAGATCCTGAATGTCCACCTTCACACCACTTTAGCCCCATGTCTAAAATTACCCATCCTCCTGTTCCCCTGATCATGACTGGCAACCACAGTGCCGTGCTACTGCATTTTTTAAAGCTCCCATAGCCCTCATGCCAAGTTGGTCATTACAGCCTGTTTATATCATCCTTTAATTTTTTCTTGAATCTTTCTCTATCATTCTATCATTGTTCTCTTTGTCTTTATCCCAGTGTTTTTGTCATAGCCTTATAATTTCTTCCTCCTGCACTCTTAAGTACTAACTGCCCACGACACACATCTTTTAGCTCATTCCCTATAGGGCCATCCACAGTTATCACTGACCCACTTGTAACTTTTCAACTGCTCTGTATTTTTACTGGGTAAAGCCAAGCCTTTTATCAAGACATCTGATTCCTCCATAAACCTGTCCCTGATTAATTCTCCAATTGCATGTGTTACTGCTTTCTAATCTTACATGTTTTATCCAACAATTAACTACAATAATAAACTCTTTCAACAAGGCCAGCTTTATTAAACCTCCAGGTCTTTGCACATACTGTTCCCCTACCTGGATTCCCACTCTCCACTCTGTAATCTTAAATAGTTTTCATGGCCATTTTTCGAGGATCAATTTAGAGATTATTTTCCCTCAGAATCCTTTGTTACCCTCAATAGAGCCATCCTTCTCTCATTTTCTTATCCCTACAGATACTTCCATTACAACGCTTCTCAAAAAGTGCTGTTTGTCTAAATTGGCCATTCCCCCTCCCTTATGTCTTTGCAAACATGTTTCCTATCACAAAGCCTGACATCTGGTAAGCACTCAGTAATTTTTATTTTATGAATTGTACTGAGTTGGTAAAACCGAAGGAAATGCTTGAAAATTAGAAATAAAAAGGTAGACAAACTGCTCTTCCCTTGGGAGTACTTTGCTTATATTAAAGCAGTTGCAGTAGAGATAACAAAAACAATAATATGCTATCACTAGTAATAGTATAACTAGTCATAGTAATACAAGTGCTAATCACTTCCTATAAGCCAGATATGCTTCTTCTTTTTTCTGGCATGAATTATCACATTTGATCTTGACAACGGATAAGGTAGCTGAAACTCTAGGTTAGAGAGTTAAAAAAAAAAATAAAAATTAAAAAATTTTAAAAAGCCTGTTCAGTATCACCGTGTTAGAAAGTAGTGAAGCTAGGAGTCGATCCATAGCTATCTGATTCCAGAGTCTGTTACTTTAACCATTAATTATCCCTCCTCCTTGATCCCCCCTTCTCATACTGGTTAAATTATATTTTCATCGAGTAGCTCATTTTTTATTGAAAATACCAAAATAATGTGTTATTTTGGATTTGTTTAGACCCAGGACATTTATCTCTGTATAAATATACTCCTAGCCTGTAGATTTCCTTTAAAAAAAATCTTAAATACCTCAAAAAGAGGCTGACCTCAATGAAACTTTCATCTGAAGCATTTTAACAATCACATATCACACATACACACCAAACAAATTTTCAAATAATACCAGCTCTTTCTCCCAAAGTAATATTCATCAATTTCTCCACTTGACTATTCCATCTATTCAATACAATTATGGAGACTTGAAATATACAATAGATATTGATTCAGTTTCTCATATAGAGACCATTTAAAAATAAGAACTGGAGAGGACATTTTGAGTGAAACCATTTACATAAAAAGTAAAATCCTGGCATACACCTTGAGGTCAGTCTTAAAAGAAGCCATAAGACATATAAAATTAAAGAAGTATTTTCAGAAACTTTTAATAGACTCTCCTCTTTGAGCTAATCAAAATAATTAGCATTTCTATTATTCCTTTGGAATCTCACTATAGAATTCTTTGCTAAAGAAAGGAATTTAGTGGTTTAAAAAATGATTAGCATTTATATTATTAGAGGAGCAACACATTAGAATATTATTTCCTACCAATTAGAATTCAGGGTTATGAAGGCTAGCCTTCTACCACCATGCTAAAAGTTTGTGTAAACTTACTCACCATGGAAAGGGATCCACTGTGGAGTTCAGGGCACTGAACATACAGAAGAAAAGAAAAACAGAAAAGCAAAAGTGAGAAAAGAGTGTTTTTAAAGTATCAAAATGAACTTAGTCTGAGGGGGTACTACCCAGAGACTAGCCTTCATTGAGCCCTCAAAATGGCCCCAGAACGTAGCTCTTTGGGACCAGCCTCACAATCTTCCATCTGCCCAGAGAAACAGAGTGTTAGTAAATCTAAAGAGTAGAAGAGGAAGAATGTCAGACATCCAGTTCTTTATTAGTTTCTCCATGGGAAATATTTTAAAGAGAAAAAAATGTCAAATTTAGAAAAATAGTGAGTTGTTTAAAAAAAAATCATCAGGGACACCTGGGTGGCTCAGCCGTTTAGCACCTGCCTTTGGCCCAGGACATGAACCTGGAGACCCAGGATCAAGCCCCACTTCAGGCTCCCTGCATGGAGCCTGCTCCTCCCTCTGCCTGTGTCTCTGCCTCTCTCTCTCTCTGTCCCTCTCATGAATGAATGAATGAATAAATAAATAAATAAATAAATAAATAAATAAATAAAATCTTTTAAAAAAATCATCAAGTAATCTGATTATTAGAATTAAACACTTTTTTAAAAAGATTTTTTAAAATTTATTTATTCATGAGAGACACAGAGAGACAGAGGCAGAGACAGAGGCAGAGGGAGAAGCAGGCTCCATGAAGGGAGCCTGATGTGGGACTCGATCTCAGGACTCCAGGATCATGCCCTGGGCCGAAGGTAGGTGCTAAACCACTGAGCCACCCAGGGATCCCTGAATTAAACACTTTTTATTTAAAAAAATCTGTTTCCATGAACAAACTCAGTTCAACTGATACAGTATAGACACAGTTTCCATCAAGAAAATGATAGGTCTTCATTTCCATGGCATCACTGTTTTTGGTTTGTTTAGCCTTTTACACTAGAAATACTTACAAAACCTCTATAAAGTTCTCTAGTAACTCTCTATGTTCCCATACATTACTCAGGTTGCTAGAGAAAGGTCCAGACTGTCCTCTTCCCCTGCCCTTAGCCAACTCAGATACAAAGAGCAGGTGCATGAACAAGAATAGATCAGGGTTAAAGTCATGGAATGGAACAAAGGATCAGAGTTATGGCCCTTCTCTCTTTCAGGGTACTATCCTCTGGCTCCCTTTTCCAACTATCCCAAATCAGGGCAACATGGAAGGAGCCTTCACCTCTTTCAGCAATAGGGAACATGAGAAAAATCTGGCAAAAACTGCATGTGCTAGGGTCTTAACAAACTTTTTTTCCTCAAAAATTGTTCTCTTCTGCTCTTCTAATTTTTTTTAGATCACTTTTTTTTTTTGTTTTGAGGTAACTCTAGACTCCTAAGTAGTTGCAAAAATAGTACAGAGAGTTCCCAAACTTCCCCTGTTAACATCCCACATAACAAGGTACATTACTGAAACAAGAAAACTGGTTATTGGTATAATACTATTAACTATAGATCTTATTTGGAGTTCACCAGGATTTAAATATATAAGCTTTTTTGGGTGGGATGTATAGTTCTATGAAATTTTATCAGATGATAAATTTGTGTAATCACCACTACTACATGGAAAGTAAAGTGTTCTATTTCTTTCTTAAAAAAAAAAAAAGATTTATTTTAGAGAGAGAGAAAGTGGGATGAGAGGTAGAGGGAGAGAGAGAGAATTTCAAGCACAAACTGAGCTAAAGGTGGAGCCCAACAGGGAGCTCAATCTCACAACCCTGAGATCATGATGTGAGTCAAAACCAAGAGTCAAACACTTAACCAACTAAGCAACTCAGGTACCCCTAAAGTATTCCATTTATATCACAGAAAAGAAACACCCTTTAGTTACGTATCAACAGTCAAATCCTTCCTCAACCCTAACCTTAGGAACTGCTGATGTGATACAGTATTCCCTTCCTACCTCCCTTCATTTCTTTTTTCCTTTAGTCCTTCCCGGCCACCATAATCTCTTCCCAGGTTGCTAAAATTGCCTCTCCATTGTCTTTTCTCTTTCTTCCAGCACCCTAATTCCCACACTACAATGTGACAGAACCATTTAAAATACATGTGATCCTGTCATACCACTGTTTTATATTGTATCTTAATGACATCTTCAATATTTTCAGGATAAATTCTAAATTCCATATTCTTTTTTTTAAGATTTTATTTATTTGAGAGATGGAGAGTATGAGAAGGAGGAAGGGCAGAGGGAGAGACAGAATCTCAAGCAGATTCTGCATGGAGTGGGGCTCTACCCCACAACCCTGAGATCACTACCTGAGCTGAAAGCAAGAGTCAGATGCTTAACTGACGGAGCCACCCAGGTGCCCCTGAATTCCTATTTCTTCTTGGTTTGGCCCTTCTCTACACCTCTTCCATGATTTCTTATTACCTTCTCTTTTCGTATGCTGAATTCTCTAACCCTACGGAATGTCTTTCATTTTCTCAATTGGATTATATTCTCTCTGAAATTTCTAGTTCTTGCACATGCCAACTACAGTTCAAGGAACATGCTTCTTTTTCTCCTTTTATCTGAATGATTCCTATATTACTCAACCTCTACCTCTCAACTTCAGTTTATTTCCTCAATAAATTGTTCTCTCATCCTCCAAGTTTGTGTTAGGTACCCCTTCCATCCACCCTCATAAGATCTTTCACCTTTCCTGGCATAGCATTAATGAAACTTCATATTCCAAGTGCCCATTTAATTGTGTGTATTCTTTATTTTGCTGTAAACCTTAAAGGTGTGAGTGTGGCTAGCCCATTCATAATCCTATCACCAAAGTCTAATCCAGTGACTGAAACACAGAAGGGGTTAATAAATGTTTGTTGAATGCATTAATGAGGGATGTATTTTGGCTAGTCCACAGATGAAATGAAGAAGCATAACTGGGCAATAAACTGTGGGAAAACATGTGGGATTAAAGTGTTGATAGGATGGGCAATGGAGGACAAAATTAACATTTTTTCCACCACTATATTTTTCCATGTGCTAGTAACTAATTACATGTGGTGAAAATCCCTTACAATTATGATGATCTCTGCTATGTCACATTTTACATCACCATCTCAAAATGCTGAATAAAAGCAAAATGTGTACAATGAAAAATAATTCTTCAACTGTACCCCATTTCCTGTTGTGAAGGAACACCTCAACAAAGCTTACCTTCTCAACTGCTGGTAAAATAGCATCACATTTGTGCCAGGTTGGAGCAGAATGAAATCCACACATCACTAAATTTGTGAGTCCAGTCCTCATCCTCAATATGAGTCAATAAAGTTAGAAAGTCTTTCACTTCAGAATACAAAACACCTCATTGCACATTTCATATTCCATATTTCTAGACTAACTTATTAGAGATGCATATACCATTTGCTGTTGCTTTGTGACACTGGCAAATGCTTTTAAATCTTCTAAATGTTTTTTTAAAATGTGTGAAATGTGTTCTTTTCAAGGACGTGAAAGTGAACTGAGGCCAAGTGGCAGTGGGCGTATTGGCTATAAATCTACTCAATACATAAATATATGCATATTGAATTTTTCATCACTAGGCCAACTATAAAATATCTACCTTGTTGAATGTGTTATTTGTAATGTGCAAAGTTCACACTGCTAAGAGAAGCATAACTTTTGCATTCTTATTTTGTTCTGTGACATGCAAAAGTGAGTTTATTTTTCCTAAAACATAAAACTAGACTTTTGTGAATATTATAACACATAAGGTTAAGAGCTAGGTAAATATAGAATATTTTGACTAAAGAATAGATTTTGGTACATTATTTTATGTCAATTATAAAGTTTTTTTAATTTTTCAGCATGCTTGGAGTGTATCAAATTATATTGTTCATTTAATCATCTGAATGACTGTAATAGATATGGTAATTATTTTTTAACAAATTTAATGTAAAAATTATCTATCTGCACATGCTATACATTACATCTACACTCCCCTTCATATATGTCTGTATACATGCTAAAATTTGTTATATTTGGACATTTTATTAGACGAGCTGGTCTACTATGGTTATTTGCCACTTGACTCCTTATAAAAAGAAAAAAAAAAAAGGCTCTTATTTCAGTTAAGCAGATCTCCAAGAAGTTATCTCCTTTTAAATAAGTAAAAAGATAAAAAATCAGTGAGGACAGCACTGTCCTTTGGAGAATGGACCTTGCCTTTAGGTTTTTGTAATCTACAACTGATTTAATAAGATTTATTCTTTTCATGATTTATGAAACACTACTTGTAGTTGAGAAATAATTCAGCATTATTCTGGACAGGATATGAAGAATGACTTTTTTTAGCCTTTAAAAGAAGCCTATTCTGCTATTCTTTTAGGCAGAGAAATAAGACTGCTAATCTTAGGCACTATTTCTCTGCAGATGGTGCTGGTCAGATCTTGTTCCTTTGGATGAAAATGTGAATTTTATACCTTTATTATAGTAAAAAGATTGAGCTGCAACTTAAAAAGGAGTATATGTTCCTAGGTAAATGGCAAACTGTTTGACTTTACTCTGGACTGCAGTACTTGCTGGAAGCAGTTTTTTTCATAGCTGGATATGAAAAATAAGAAAGACTCAAAATGCATAAATTGTAGCAGATGCTTCCTTAACTTACCCTGGTGAAATAATTTTGATGGGTGGTTATGAATTTGTAAGTAATGTTTACTTCTGAAATGCCATAATTGCTTTTGGAACTATTTGAGGCATTTTGAATTGTATCTGTTTTTATTGTAATATGGAATTGTATTGCCATTTTATGAAGTGGCATCTTTTTGATGCATGGAAGTTCTGGATACATTTGTTATCCATCATGAGGAAACCAGATAAGTAAATATTACAACTATAACTGAAATGCTTCTTTTTTACATGAATAAATGAAAACCATTTTGAATCTGAAGGCAGAAACACTCTATCTGCAGACTGACAAATTGCATATTTGTTTGGTTTCAAAAAACTGGTGTCTGGCTTCTATACTGTGACTGAGAGAAATGTCTGTCTCCTGCATGACAGAGCCTCTGAGATGGAGGAGCTCTGCTCTTCGTGGAGGTAGAAGAGGTCAACTGAATGGACCATAACGAAAAAGGGTCCTTGTCTATATAATTACTTTTGAATGGAGTAAGAACACACAGTCTTTCCATATGATATGTGGTAGCTTATCTATATACTACACTCCCAAACCCCTCTCAGTTTCTATAAACATTTACTGAACACATAACTTTGTGTAAAATATTAAGCTTTAGTTTGCTGTTAAGATCTTGATCATTCATAATTTATAATTATGTCATCAATCTACCTTTAACATAACCCCGAAACACTGACCATATAGAGTAATATACATGTGTTTTAATCTAAAGATTAAGCAGACAGATCTGGATTTCTAAATAGCTAAAAGAGCACAACTGGCCTTTGGAGAAAGAACTACCTCATGGAAAACTGGTCAAGCGATTCAAAAGAATAATCAGGTGTTTAGCTTGTGACATGTACTAGAAGTAACAGCTTTTCTGGGAGGCACACTTCAAATTAATTACAAGATATGAATTATATCTAGAATAATGACTTGTTCTTGTTAAGGAATGTTTAGAAGATATACAAAACAAGTCATATAATGCAGACATTTTTATTGTCAGGTAAGATGCGGATCAGATAGATGACTGCCCACAGGGTTATTTAGAGCAAACGTGATGGAATACATTTGAAGATAGAGAGACCATCTATATCAACACTTCTCAAATTTCAGTGTGGATATAAATCTCCTGGGGAACTTTAATAAAATCCAAACTCTGATTAAGGATTTCTTGGTGGGACCCAAAATTATGTATTTCCAGCAAGCTACTCAGTGACGCCAATGGCACTGGACTATTGACCACACTTAGAGAAGCAAGGTAAAATAATGTTACAAAGAACCCAGTGAGTAGTGAAAAATGAATTAAGGGAATTTGACATAGAAACTTTGTTCCATTTTCTTTGCTACAATTCCAGTGTTTATCCACAGTCATAATTTATCTCTGTATTGATGACAATATCAAATCCTTATTCTTCAAGTGCAATGCCATCTTTGTTTTACTTCCTCTTAGGTATGCCTTTATTCATTCATACAAAAACATAACATTTAAAAATTTCATTACCATTTCAAAAGGAAGATCAAGGAATTTATTACAAACTATATAGCCAGTAAAAATAGTCTAGCGTCCAGACACAATACTAGAGAATCATTAAAGAGCTGGCTTGCAAGTGCCTAAGAAAAGGCAGCCACAAAAGCAGGTCCCCCTGAGCATTTACTAAGCAAAAGTCATATTCCAGTAGCCTAGTTTCTTTGGCAGTAGACGAATAGGTCTAGATTTCCACAAGACATTTGACAATTTCTCCATCATTGAATTTAAGAACAAAATGTAAAAGTATAAATTAAATACAATTATTTTTTGAAAAACCGTATCAAAATGAGGCTGATTAACCAATTGAGGTACACTGGGTAGAAGTTTCTAAAATTAGACTAGTGGGTTATGTCTGTTCAATTTTATTTAAAGTTTTGCTAATGTATTACACTATGATTATAATAAAGAAGATATTGGGATCAAAAATTTTTATGGCATTGAGCTGTGAGAAAGAGCAAAGGTATCAACAGGCTAAAGTAACAAGTCCTGCATTGAACCCATGTATAAATAACACCAATTATTGCTTTTGTCTAATAGTCCCTAAGGTCAATAATAAATTTTAATACGTTAACACATAACAAATGCATAACTAATGAGAAAAAATGATCAGGTTCTCAGACAGGTCTTTGTCTTCTAAAAACTAAAAACTATTCTTTATACAGAGAGGGAATATTAAAGAGTTGAGCTGAAGCTTGTTCATGAAGTGCAGATATTAGTGACAGATGGACAAAAGAGAGAAGAGACAGTGCTTGTTTAAATTAGGTAAAATTTAAAAGAATATACTGAGGAAGGCTGTAGAATCAAAAATGTGCATGGACTCCGTAGAAATAAGCAAGAGACTATTTACGAAGAGGTTTAAGGGTACACTGGAGTGAAACAAAACAGCATCTTGAAAAATTATAATATTCTCACATGTTTATTTTTTTTATTCTCACATGTTTAATATCACTTTATAGATTTTACTTTCTATGAAGAAATGAATTATTTTCAAATACAGCTTATATATATATATATATTTTTTTTTTTACAAACTCATAATGTAAATCTTCAATAAAAGAATGAGAAACTAAGTGAATAAATGACACAGCTTTTTTTTTTTCTTGAAGAGGTGCTTGTTAGACAGTAGAAGAGAATTCTTTAGTATTTCAGTCTCAGGTTTAAGGGCAGGGGCTTGTAGTTCAGGAATCTCTTGCCTCACCATCCCCAGATCTGGAAATCTTCATCCCTCTGTTCACACTTGCCTGAGCCTTTTGACTTATTCCAATTTTTCTCCATATCCTCACTGGTCCCATCTTGGCTTTCTTTGTTGAAAATAAAGTAAACTGGATTAGGAGAACTGAGAATGTGTGTGAGTGTGTGTGCGCACACACACGCGCACTCGCACGCACACACATGCCTTCAGAGTGAAGTACAGCTTCGAAGTCACAGATGGCACATTAGAAAAAAGAAATATAGTAAAATGAGTAAAATATATTCTCATTCACAATTTCCTAGAGGCCCCTTGGTTGTTAATTGAAACTTTTGTCTACTTTATTGAACAATAAAAGTGGCAGCAACTACTCCCAGGTGTCCTTCAGTATTAAAAAGAGGATAAAGGGTTTCTGGCAAAGGTGACAGAAATTAATGCGGTGAGCCCAGCTATCAAACATTCTGATATGTGAATTGCCTGATATTTCTATAATGCTGTCTTATGATTGGAAATGTTATTGCTTCTATTGAATCAATAGAAAATGTTAAAGCTCCACAGAACCCCAATTACAAACTAAAGCTGGAAGGTTAACATCTGGGAGCAGCAGAGATAGAAACAATCTCTATTGTCATACCTTCCTGACAAGTAAATGTCAGAAACATAACGCCTTCGCCTGGTCTCAGCACGGAGCACATGTAAAAGAGTGATTGTAAGGCTGCCTCAAGTCAAATCGCCTGTCATCTCAGCTTTGACATGGAATTACTTTGTTTTATGCATCTATTAACCTTGAACTATCAGTATTTGTTTTAATGTTCCAGGCTGAAGTGACCTAAGTGTTCTTCTCTCGTGCAGAAGGGCTCTGTAAAAGGACAGAGCATATGGCCTGGGTTGGGACTGGTCTTTATGGGAAGGCAGAGTGAATGCATCAAAAAGGACCATCTTTCTCCCAAATGGTAATACCCTTTTCTGAAGTCCACCTTTCAAAAGGCAGTTCCTTTGTGTTTTATACAGTTCTTCTGTCCCTTAGAGTCCCTAGAAATGCAAACATCACACATTATGGAGAGGATCCCATATGATCAGTGATGATACAGTAATCGCATCATGTATTCAGAAGGGGTCCTTAGTATAGTCAGTAGGAAAGGGGGCAGAAGGAAGAGGTCTCAGTTTCTCATGGTAGAAAATGAGGCAGAGAAAGAGATTAAGTATCTTGACTTTGATCTGAATTCTGATGTCTTCACATATCATATCTCTTTTCCTTCTTCTCAGGCCTTATATATTAAATGCTTTATATCTCCCACATTACCTTGTCTAGCATCCAGAATAGCCATTTCATGTACCTTTTTATTATTATACTTGATAAGTAGGGCAGTTTTATAACTGGTTCCAGGCCTTCTGTTCTAGTGCCTTTTATCATTGCTCCTATTGTTCTTGTTGTTGAATTCTGAAACAACTTCAGTTTCATCTGATTCATGGTACCAAATTATGAAGTAAGACTTTTTTTTGCATTTTTTTAATCCACCATGGTGTATCCGATTCTAATTCTGGGTTCCAGAAACCCTATTTTGCCCTTGATTTAACACTTCACATACTCAAAAGCATATCTTGAGCACATTTTGCTCAAAGCTTATTGTCAGGGATAAGCCTAATTTGGGGGTGGGAGGTTAGTCTTCATTTTTTAATTTTTTTTTAGGTCTGACTTCTTCACCTGGACTTTTGGGTTGGATGCAACCCAATATTCCTATGGATAAAGTTATGCAGTGGGAAGTTTTATCTGAACTAGATCCTATTTTCAACACATAAACTCTCTATAACAACCAGAAAAAAAAAATGAGTTTTTCTTAATGCAGTCCCATCAACTTTTTATTAAGGCCACTTATCTACCTTTAATATTTGAATTCTCGGCCCATTTGCAAAAAGGGATGACTAACATATTTTGCCTTTCCTGGTTTAGGACCCCGTCTTTATTCAGTTCTGAAGTTCTGCTTCATTACTCATGATGGCAGCTCTCTTGTTCTCATCAACCACAAATTCTGAGCACCAGAGTGCCAGGGCATATGATCATTCTCTTAAATAGCAAGCATTTGTATGGCATATACTATGTGCCAGCCACTGCTATCAGCACTCAACACCTATTATTTCATCGGCCTTCCATAAGAATCTTATGGGACAGAGAGTCTTTTGGTCCCCATTTTATAGATGAAAAACTGAAGCACAAACATGTGAAGTCTGAAGTCTTAGAGTTAATAAGAGGTAGAAGCTAGGTTGAACCTAGTCTGTTTCAGAACCTGTAATTTTGATATTCTACTACACAACTACCCCATTAGCCACCCAAGGAGCTTCAGGTTTAAAAAAAAAAAAGAGAAAAAAAAAAAAAGAAAGTAAAGTAGTTATTGAACACTTAGCATAAACTGGACTTTTCAAGAATTTTATATTAATGTTAATTTAATGTTCACAAATCTTATTTTACAAGTATAAAATGAAGTGAAAATATTAGCACCTGGACACACAGTTACTAAAACTGATTCCAAAGCCCAAGATCTTTTTGATCTAAGTGAAGAGTCAGTATATTAATATAGATTTTAAAAAATGACATTTGTTCGTGTACTCATTAGTGATGCTATGTGACATCACTAATATAGAGTATGTCCTAAAGCAATTTAGGATATTTGCCCTAAAACCTAGATAAGTAAGCAAAGCCGTAGCAGCCTTTCCCAACAAACTTCATTCCTGGATACCATGACACAAGTTCCTGCTGACTCTTTACTTTAATAAGCCTCCATTTCCAGGAATGATTAATTTTATAGGAAAGGTAAGCATTGCATTGAAAGATAAGGGAGTTTTAAAGACAATTGCATTGAAAAATATGGCATCTCAGAGTCAAATTAGAGATGTTATTAGTAAGCTCAATTTTATAAAAACAGATTTCAGTATTCATATTGTGACCATATATTTTAGAGTCTTGATTGCCCTATAATCAGACCCTATATTTATATTTCTTTTTTTTTCCTTTGTGAGAACACCAGCTTTTGTGAAATGTTTCAGATGAGCTCAATTCTAACAGCAAGGTGGCTGACACCAACCTCTACTGAACCACAGCAACATAAAAATCAAATTGTAAGTGATTTCATTTTTCTATGAACAACTATAAAAATACTGTCCATCAGTCTGGAAAAATACTGTCTTGGTGAAATAATGCCTGTGGCCCAGAAATGAATAATTACTGTAGCATTTATTCAGCAAAATTCACCTTGAAGTTAGTAAAGTTTACATTGAAGCAAACTGGAGAACTACATCTGATCATGACAATATTTCTCTGTTTCAAGCAAGGGGATGTTTAGGAAGATGTGTACTGCCAAGAGCAACTGGATGAGTGTATCACCAGATGAGGCAATTTTAAGACCTGATGGCTGGTGTAAATGTAAAAAGACACAGTGTTACTTATATCACAAAGCTCTAATTCACATTTATGCCAGCAGACTCATGCACAAAATTGCTTATTTTCTCCATTATACCAGTGGGCCTTAGGAATCAAAGAACTCTAAGTCTTGTGGGCAAGCTTATGAAAACTCAGAATTCCAAACAGTTTGAGGAAAATTGTTTTCCGTGGAAGTCACAGTGAAATAAATGCATTGCTTATCTGTTTTCTCTCTTCTAATTCAAGCAGAGCACTGATTGTGAGGTAAAGTATTGTCAGATGATCAAATTAAAATCCATCAAATTTGTGTTCAAGCTGTGTAAAATATATACAAGTATATGTACAAGTGTGTATGTGCATTTATGTATGTGTATACACACACACATAAGAGAGAGAGAGAGAGAGAGAGAGACACCACATAGGTATCTCTGTGGGGTAGTAGATGTAGAAATGTTCATTACTTAGACTCAACTGCCTCCGAAACCTGTTTTAAAAAAAAAAAACAACTCTGCTTTTTAATTAGGGGACAAATGCATACACATGAACAATCAGAGGACACTACAAAATAATATGTAGCTGCATTATATATATATATGTATATATATATATGCATTATATATATATATATACATATATATATATATATATACAGGCAAAGACTTCCTATTTCAGAAATTCATAAAAAGTATCTGATCCAAAGCCTTGGATAATAAGATGTGTGACACAAAAGCCCAGCCAATTATTCCTACCTCTGTGCTTCTTTGCACAGTATATGACACCCCTACCAGTATAATAGTTGCTTAGGAAGAAAAGAAAAGCCTAATTACATAAAAGTAATTGTTTAATTTATTCATTAAACCAATATTTATCAGTTACTGATAAAAAGGTGAAGGAGATTTAAAAAAATGAATACTGCACAATCTCTTCCCTCAAAAAGCTTACATTTTAGTGGTAGAGACAGACAAGGAACTAGAATCCAGTGTCCAATACATGTACATTGTCTCAAGCACAGATTGCTACATTATTTAAATACAAACTTTGCACTAGATACATCTGATCTCCACATGAACATTATGTTTATAAAAATAACAACAATAAAAGAATAAAATGAAGACCCAAGAGAATAGGGCTTTGCAGCATCATTTCTACTGTGAGACATCTAGCCTTCATGGAATATCCTCATGCAAAAGATTTAGGGAGGACTGAACTTCTGTGTTATAAGAAACACAACAACAACAACAACAAAAGAATTCTTTAAATAATGCCTTGCTTATTGTAATATGACAAGCTTAGCTCAAAAATATAACAGCCAAGAAATGAGACACTAGATAATAATTGGATGAATGATGGTATCATGTTCTCTCCTTGAATACACAACTTTGTAACAGTTAATGTTACTAAGGTTCATTCCTTAATAAGTCATGCATGGCTTTTTCTTTTCTTTTCAATCTCTAATATTGTAATTTAAACTTCACATCTGTTTGCCTTTGTTTTCTCTGGGAGAGCTCTTTGATAACAAGTTCTGTTTAATGTTATTTGGAGTTTTATTCAGATCATAATTACAACCCAACTTCTGAGAATGCACACGCAAAAATATACTGATATATCAAGGACTAAAAGAGATCTAGATACAAAACCCAATTTTGCCAAGTATAAACCTGTGACTGTGGCCAGGAGATGATGTAAACCTCAGTTTCCTCATGTGTTTAATGAGGAATACAATATTCACCCAATAAAGATTTTGTGAAGATTACACAGAATGACATCTGTAAAAAATCTCAGTAAAACGTTTTGCCCAAGAAATGATAGGCCTCTTTCTTTGATGTCCCACACATTCTTACATACACATGAAATGGAAGTGTATTGCAGTAAAGGTCACCAACTTCTGACACACATGCTGGGCAGTACTCCATCCCAGGGTGTCATACACCAAGAACACAAAGTGAGCGATACCCTCTGGAATTGTGAAGCAATAACTCTGAATAGGGCTTGTTGGATTCTGAATTATTGAAATCAGCAATGGTCATTTAAATGGCAGAACTGGAGCTTGGTCTAGTGATATGAACAACAAGTTGGCATATTTTCATTTATATAAGGCCCACTGACAGCAAATCATACACCATGTGTATTATCAGTGCCATGCACTACTCTAGTGGTTTAGAACAAAACCTCCATTTTGATGAGATGCGGCTAGATGGGGTCAGTTTTTGTCATAAATTCCTTCTTATATTTTATCCCTTCAGCAATTACACATAAATAATTTCCTGGTGCTTTAAATCTTACTATCTTCCCTTCCTATTCCTAAACACATGTTATATACATTCCTTTCTTCTCTAAGGCTTTTGTGTCACATGTATTGTTATCCAAGGCTTTGGGTCAGATACTTTTTATGAATTTCCAAAATCAGAAGTCTGTGCCTATATATATCCCTTTCTCTCTCTCTATTTATGCTATTTTCCGACTGATATATATTCTTTCACATCTCTGTTTTTCTCAAGTCTTTCAGGCTTTCAAAGACCAGCTCATTTACAAACTCCAATCTCATTGGGTGCTTTCTTCCTTCTCATAGAAGCCTTAGAGAGCTTCAACCTTGATGGAGTCACAAAACTCTCTTTTAAAACATAATCATTAAACAGAAGGAGCCTTCTCATCCTACAGTACAAAATCTTATTATACACACCCTTCCTGGGGGGAGAAAACAGCTTCTCTACATTAAAAAAAAAAAAAAAAAAAAAAGCAAAAAGAGAATGGTAAAATAAGAACAAAGGAAGAAAAACATATACCCTGTCTATCCCACTAACGGCAAGTATCTTAAGCATCTCCAAAAACTAATACAGGAGTTGGCACAAAGTATTTTTATTAGGATATGTAAAAGCATATAATCATCAAAATCAGGTATGGAAGAAAACTTGCAGACAAAAACTTGAAATCAGACTTGAATTATGACTCAAGGCCGTCATACTAGTTTGTGTCAATGAGTAAACATATTTCATTGATTATGATAATGCCTAGTTTATGTGCTACTTTGTTAAACTAGAAAGTCTTTAAGGGTAAAAGGGCCTTGACATCAACTTCTAACTTTCCTACGGCAATTAATCCAACTATATATATATACCATAGACGTATAGTGGTCCTTGCACAAGTTCATGTTGAAAGAATGAAAGGAAAATCTGATCTTATATATTGTTTCATTCTTTACCATAAAATTTCTATATGTCATCTTGAAAATATGAACGGAGCTTAATATGAAATGTTACAACTTGATTATAGGTATCAGACTTTGTTAAATTATTTCTTACTCTTGAATATCTAGATAAAAGTGAAAATGCTAGTGGCAGGCAGAAAAATTATGACATCTAAAATTCATTTTCTATCTATTGTCATATTTATTGCCATTTTCAATGAATGTAATTATTTTTAAATAGCTTACACCATTTCCATATGCATCATTGCTGAAATGCAGAAAAAACAGCTAGCATCATTCAAGGATGGCCTTGGGTACAATTTAAGTAGGAAAAATATGTCACTGGCCATCTTTCAATATTCCCTTTCCATGCTCTTTCAAAGAAATAGCCCTTTGTTCACATCTAGCACCTGTTAGGTGCTTAATTAATGGCTGTTTGAAAACCAGTTCAATACTTAGTAATGCCATTCACCTGAACATGATCTCCACGATGGGGCAACTAAGGTGCTGTGTTCCATAGGGGCTGTGAGTTAACCTCAAGTCAAAACAGAACTATCTGCTCTACTGTCCTGCCAAACTAGAAACTGGGACATTAAGAAGTTTTCCCTATTGAAAACTCATTATAAACACTTGTCTCCAGATTCAAATCTGTATCAAGAGATCTTAGTAGCTAGAAAGCAGCTTGAAAATTCTAGAGATTCCATAAACCAGTTTAAAGAAAAGATTTTTTTTTATTATAGAGATTACTACATCTATATCCCAGTGGCTTTAAACTTTAACAATTACCAAAACTGAGCTCACTCTGAAAACATGAATAATATTCCTATGATCGAAAGCAACCAAGGCTTATAGTAACTTTAAGGGCTATTAAGCAAGTTCCTATATGAATCCAGAGAGTGAATTGTATAAGCATTTAGAATGTGCTGATGATAAAGGGATTCATAAAAGTTGTTATGCTGATTTTATGTTGATGGATGTTTGAATATAAGGTGAGTTATTAACCAGAGGCAAGTGAAACTAATGTTTAAGTGTTATGATATATGTGTAATTGAAAGTGAATTTTCTTGGCAAAATGGGGAGCACAGTGAAACAGAAAGAATGAGTGAGTTCAAATAAAGATAATAATAGAGATAAATCCATTTGCAATGCCAGTACAAGTAGCCAAGTTTCCCATAAACCCAAGAATGTTAACCCTTAAAGGAATCTCATCCAAAAATATTTGAAGTGTTATATAGATTCATATTTTGTTAGGTGGACGGCACTCAATTACACTTCTTATCTGCACAGTCTTCTTTCTTCCTATTCACCATGTGTCTTTTCCACTCTTTGCAATCTGTGTCTTCTCGCTTGCCTCCTTTTCCTGCTGCATATTAGTAAAACTACTGAGTCATTTACCTTTTATTTGAATGCTGTCCTAATTACTAAAAAACCAGAGTTCTGTATCTATACTATGGTAATTTTCTTAGCATTTGGAGACTAAAAGCTTAATCCAATGGCCCCACAATAGAACCTTGGACCTAACAATAGTTGAAAAGTAGAGACACAAAGATCTATGGACACATTTCTCATCCTCATCTTCTGTTTCCTTCCTTCATGGTCTTGTTCCCTTTTCTGTAAACTTTCACTTCATCACAATACCAGGAAAGGGAGTAGGGAAGAACTGCCCACCTGACGATAGATATCCAAAAAGACATTTTATTTAGACTTACTCTTCTATGCTGTTCATAGTGGTGCTGTCCACACTCATCATTCACATTTTCTAAGTACTTTTCACATTATTATCCTATTCACCTAATCTGTGCAAGTCAATATACATAATTTTGCTCCACCACTCCCACCCTTGCTTTTATGATTAGAAAAATAAATGTCAAAGTTGCAGAGGGTATTTTTCTCCTTCTTTCATATTTCATGCTCAAATAATCTAGTATTAAAAAAGACTAAGGGAGTTATTTTTTTAACAATTTGAGCAAGGCTTTATGAAATAAGTGCGGTAATCAATGAACTCACAAAAACACTGAGATAGTGCTGTTTTTATTGGTTGGTTAGTTGGTTAAAGCCAAGTAAGCCTGTACTAAGATAGAAGAAAAAGAAAATCTTAAATGCACTAACACTTGAAAGTAACTTCAAAACATGTTACAGAGAAAGCAGAATCAATGGATCTCTCTCACAAAGGTATATTTACTCTCAACTTACACTGTGGAAAAAATGTGAGGCCAGGATATCAAAAGTCTTTCAGCATTTAACCAGTTTAAACCCCCCAAGTTAAAAACAACATATGGAATCTAAAAAACAAAACAAATGAATAAACAAAAAACCAAAATCAGTCCTATAAATACAGAAAACAAACCGATGGTTGCCAGAGGGAAGGAAGGTAAGAAGCGCAAAATGAGTGAAGGGGAGTGGAAAAACAAGCTTCCAGTTATGGAATGAATTAGCCATGGGAGTAAAAGGCACAGTAGAGGGAATGTAGCCAATGATATTGTAGGACTGAAAAGGAACTATTTCAGGCTTTTATACATCCTGGATGAATACTTAAAATGCATTTGGTATTTGTAAGGGGTTTAGGACCAAACACTCTAATATTTTGTTGAGGTTGAATGGCAGCATGGTGTGGGATAGGCAGCCATTTCAGCCTCAGAAGAACCAAGTGATGTTCTAGCTCCACCATTTAATATTTGTAAGGCTTTAGAAAATTCCTTCTGTGAATCTCAGTTTCCTCATCTAAAGTCTCCAAATAGCTTTCTTTTCCTGCCTATCACCCACCCAGAGTTGTTCTGAAGATAAATTTTTAAAGTTTGTGTTTTGTTTTGCCTTATTAATTTTTTTGGTCTTATTGAAAAACAGGAAGCAAAGCATTATTACCATCAATGCACACGTGCTTTGCTTTATAATATCTTAGGTTTATTCATATGTTTTTGGTCTCTTAAAAATTCAAAACATAACTTCAGGCTACAATGGCTCAAAAATTGTTTATTTTCAGGAAATGGAAAAGGCATACACTTAGAAGTCATAAAAAAATAGAGATGGGATGGGACAGAAAGAAAGTACCTGAGGTCTTCTGGTAGCTGGAGAAAAACATGCCTTGTGTTTGTACTATATGAATGTGGTAAAGCAGAACTGTAAAGAGAAGCCTCTGTTTCATGCTTAAGGTATCAATTTGAGTTGATAAGAGAGATAAAAGCTTGGTCCAAATTGACACACTTTCAAAACCTCATCCTGAGTCTTTTCTAATCAACCCAACAATCTCTTGTCCTTAAATAGCATTTTATCTAGAGTCTAATGGTCACTCAGGGCAAAATTATCTGGTCAAGAACAGAAGCTATGAAGACTATGTCTGGTCCAGAGTAGATAAGGCCTAATGTATACCTTACAAAAACAACTAACAATAAAGGTAAAAGGGGGGATCAACAATCCATGACCTTTTGCCCTAAATGACTTAAAGTAGTGACTTTACAAGGTTTTACTTTTAGTGAATTGATATTTGTAAAGTAGGTTTCATGAGGAGCATCAGACTTAAGAATGCCCATTGAAAGCTATATTAACTCTTCAAGCTACCCTAGTTAAGAACTACATGCTGGTGAAGGACATAACAGGTGGTAGACTAATAGAATGTTGGGGAAAGTATACTATGTTTTTCAACAGACCCTGTAAAAAGAATCTGACTACTCTGGTACATTTCAGTGAGAAAGTCCTCTCATTTTCCTATATTTCTGGGTCCACTGTTAATCATTTTTATTCTACCCAGAGCAGAATGACCTTAAATAGACTAGGGGGAAAAAAGTACCATATTTTTGCTAGCAAAACTGAGAGTAAAAAACCCTTTAATTAAGAGAACAGACTGTGCTAGTAATAAATTTAGCTCAGACTAACTGTTGTTCTCCCTGAGAATTACTGGGCTGTCAGTAAGCTTGTGTGGGCACATATGTAGGCTTCAGGGTTATGCCAAAGCTGGTATCCATCAAAGATCTTATTCAAAGACTTCTTCAACATGAGACTAAAACAGTGGCCAATTTAAGGCCAACTGCTATTGTTATAGTTCCAACAAATTCAAATGCTTATCATAATAGTGTTATTTGAAAACAGCATATAGCCAGTCATGGCTTGAAGTAAGTGAGCAGTTGAGAGTAGAATTAAATTCTTTTCACTGCAGGTGTTTTATTGCTATTATCTTTATCAGCCTCATCACCATCATTATCATCATAATCATCAAGCTTTTACTATGTCCTGATCTAGTGAAGATAAAAGAAGAGTAAGTAACATCCTCTGCCTCTGAAGAGTCTATAATTCATTTTGATGAGATAGCACATATGCATAGAAGACCCAGCAATAATTCTATATAGAATGGTATCAAACAAAATATGGTGTCAAACAAAAAATAGTTTATAGAAGAACTATCACTGGGAACTGAAGCTAGCAATGGTCAAGCTTACATTCATCATTTATGCATCCAACGAACAATATTTACTTAGTTTTATCAGTTAGAAATATGTTTTTGCTGAAATTAATGGAAAACACATGATTGGTTAAAATAAATAGGATTTTTGTTATTCTCCCATAATAAGAACCAATCGTAGGTCTAAGTATGCCATTAAAACTCTGATCAGTCACCATATTTTTTGTGGGTTGGCTTCAGTCTCACAACTACTACCTCTTATTAACTAGATACTGCTATAGATCCTAATAGAACATCTGCAATCAAGGCAGGGTGAAGTAGTAGGAGTCGTGGAATAGTAGATCTTCAAGAGTGAGTACATGAGAATGAAGTAAAGAAGGGACAAAGGTGGAAAAGAGATGGAAAGAAAAGAAGATAAGGAACTTAGAACAGGAGTTAAAAGAGAATTATTTCAGCCAGGTGGGCAGTATAAGCAAAATATTAGATGGAAAATAACAATGATGTGTTTAAGATAAGTTAGAAGGAATGTCTACTGCACAACAGGAGTATCTATTATAGGATACCAACTTACGTAAAATTATTTCTATATTCCACTTTATGTAAGTGGCACATCTGTGATCTCCAGTTGAAGACTACTAGGTAAAGATGAAAATAAAATGAATGGGTCAACTATGAGAACGAACCACATCTAAGGAGATTTTAGAATTTGATTTAAGGATAGAGTAAGGGGTGGCAGGCAGGCAGGCAGCAGTTAGAAATACATAGGTTTCAAAACAAAAACTGGGCACCTGGGTGGCTCAGTTAATTAACTGTCTGCCTTCAGCTCAGGTCATGAGTGCCAGGTTGCGAGATGAAGCCCCTTGTCAGGCTCCCTGCTCTGTGGGGAGTCTGCTTCTCCCTCTCCCTTCTCCTCTCCCCGACTTGTGCTCTCTCTCATGCTCTCTCAAATAAATAAAAATCTCTAAATATTAACAATAGTTTAAAAAATAATCAAAAACCCAACATACCACATAGATTTCAAGATTCAAAGTAAATAATGGGATGAGAATCCCATTCTCATAAGAAATACTAAAATCCCAGAGGTCAAGCCAAGGCATATTGATGAGGGGTGATCAGGAATCTGATTAGAGTTTTCACAATCAAAAGAGTTTAAGAATAAGTCATTTTTACCTACTCAAAAAATATATTTTTTAAGCCCATTATCTATAGCTGAAGGTAAGAGCAGCAGATTACCTGACTAGAACTGTCTCAGTAAGTACAGTGTGACATGGACAGATTCTAATATAACCTATAGAATTTAGTCAGCAAAACTGTTCTCTAGGTTTGTTTGTCTGCTTTTTAATTTAGAGTCAGACAATATGTTCAGTCTAAATTCATTTTCAAATGGGCCTAATTATTCTCCACCCTATGCCTTTTCTTATTTTGAACAAATCTTCTTGGCTCACTTTATACATTTATAGAATCTGCTAGAAATCCTAGACAGAGGAGTATATATTAAGGCTTATATGAAATCGGTTCTACTCAACCATATCTAATAATTCACTAGGGTCTAGTAATGCTTTTCTCTGTTCTAGAGAGATGCAGTGACTTTTCATTCAGTCATTTCTTGAAATCTGTTGGAAATTGAGGGTATTAAAAATATGTATTAATTTTGTTCAATGGCTAAGATGTTTTCCTTAGTCATCCCAGTCCTTTTCTACCTTCAAAGACACGCATACACATACATACAGAAATCTCATTGCTACCCTTATAGTGTAAGCAGGCAATTTTTCATTATGTACTCAAAATCTTAGACTGCTTACTTGTCAAAGTCCACTGCAAGGCATCTTCTGAACTTCAGTAGAAAAACACTTCATTGCCTCTATAAAAGAACTTTTCCATACCTTACCAGAATATCCTCTATGGTGGTTTGCCTGCTTCTGAGATTCAAACCTGTCAGTAAACACCATTTCATACTGACATATCCAATGGAGGTTATAATTTTTCTTTTCTCACACAGAAAAGATCTCCCAGATGGAAAAAAATAATCACACAATTTTCTTCTTTATTCTAGAACTGTGTCAGTTTTAGTTTCATAATTATATTTCTGTTAGTCACAGTAGCCTAACTTTATTTATTTTGTTACAGTACGGTTCCAGACATTCTAAGAAAATCTCCAGGGGAAAAAAGTTTCAATAAAAGCCATGGGACAGTCAAGTGTGTTTATGTTTCTCTTATCTTTTATTACCACATATGGACAACATATATTAGCTCTCTTACTGAAAATTATGTCCCCTTCACCTGGCAAATTAAACCGGAAAAAAACTTTTATAAGAGAACAAAGAACTAGGTGAAAGTTAAAGGTAAAAAAGCATCCTCCATTCTAGTTCTAAAACAGTGGGGTATTAGTCACAGTCCATTCAACCTACCACATTTACTGTAGGCCAACTCCAAGTCTGGAATTTCTAATAAATCTAATTCAAGTTACAGAGGAAGAACCTTCTAGACTTTAAACCTATCTGTATACTATAAAAGATTCATAATCAGATATGAGCTTCTCTGTTATTGTTAACTGAACTTTTGTTATTGTTTTAGGAAGGGAAGAAAGTTTTTTTTTTTGTTTTTTTGTTTTGTTTTGTTTTGTTTTTTTTTTAACTTCAGAACAGAAGACCTGAGACAGGGAGCTGCTTTTTCCATTACCATGTAATAGCACTGGGAAACTTGTTTAAGGGCGTGTATGTGCTTGATGATAGTTAAGAGATAGGATAACTATAACCAAGCAAACAGATGTCCTTCCACATCCTGTGTTACTTGAAGGTGTAATACTTTCCCCTGGGTATAGGATAGTAGGGACTTCTTCCCTAAGGCATGAAAGAAAAATAGGTGCCATAAAGTAGTCAGTTAATTTGTATTGACCAGCTACCATATGATCAACTGTGTTCCATAGTTCAAGATATATGAGACGTAGGTAGGGAGCGGGGATGAAGGTAGATACATGAAGTAATGAGAGGGGGAAAAAACAATGTAAAAGGAAGTTATCAGAGTGCTTGAGCTTAACTAAATCATATAATGGAATGGCATGAGCACAATCATCTTTTAGCAGAGATCTTTGGAAATTCTATCATGAAATTTAACTTCCACTCCTATCCCATTTAGTCATCCTACTTAAAACCCACTAAATCCAACCTCAAGCAAAGAGGACTGAAAGTAAATATATCAACAATCAGTCTGAGCTGAGTTTCATAAAAAGAAAAAAAATGTTCTCATTGTTAATTAATTTACAGCATGAGTCAAATATAGACAGTATGTTCCCCTACGATGTACTTTTTAATATTATTTACTAACAAAATGGTCATGTTTTGGAGATAGTTGCTCTGGAATGGGCACTGCATTCAGTGTTTTTTTACATGTGTTATTTCACTTACTTTTGATTTCTACAAGGTAGTTTATCTATGGTAGTTGAAAAAATAGCATCAGGCGATAAAGTAACAAGTCCAAGTTCATACAGTAAATAAGTGAAGAGAATGATTCTGAATCCAGACTTGTCTGACTGTAACTCATGTGTAAATGACAATATTCTGCACCATTCTAAAACAATTAAAATGGTTCTAATTTTGTAATTATATTTATGGTAACACAAATTTATATATAACAATAATATTAGGATACTGGCTCTCTTCATTTTATCAGTAGTTAAAGCCTAAAGTGTGAAAATAAAACTTTATCTACTAATACAATTTTCTGAATCTAAGGGCTTCATCCAGAAACTAACTGCCCAAAAATGTAGGTTAAGATTAAGAGGGTATATCATGATATCTTTCAAACCCAGGCATTTTCCTGTTATCTATCTGTCTATCCATTCATCCATTTATTTCAACATTCATTTCTCATTATGATCCCATGTCTTAAACTCTGTGCATAGAGTAACTCCTAGATTTTTTTTTCTTAGAAGAATTTTGATCCTAGGGAAAAAAAAAATTGCCCCCAAAGCCAAAATCACATGCAAATAGCATATTTCTCTAAAGAAACTGACAATACAGCTTCACAGAGTTTAGGGAATTAACATTTCAGAGTTGTGTCCTTTCTCTGAGGCTAATTACACTGATAAATACCTGAGGTTAAGATCCACACTTTGCTTCTTTCTACCCCTTCTCATCTGCTCCTTCACAAATAGAAAGTTAGTCCAAATAGAAATAAGTAAGATTTGAGGGATCTGCTCTATTGTCATGTTAACTTCCAGTTACAATTTTTAGCCAAAGTTTCCTCATGAGTGAGAATCTGCCCAATAAAGTAGTATACAGTATAAATATTTTCATTTTTCTTTTTCTGTCTCTTAATCACCTTTCTCTCATTAAAATGACTTCATCTTTTTTTTTTTTTTTTTTTTAAGATTTCATCTTTCTGTTGTCCTATCACACACTGCAATGCTTCTAAATGTCAAGCAGAGATAACGGTCATTATATGTTCTCACTAATGATTATGACTATAGCTCATGGACTACCTAAAATGACAGCACAGGTTTTCTGAAACCATAAATTATATAAGTTGTTCAGAATTATTTTTTAATAAAATTCTATTTATTTATTCATGAGAGACACACACACACAGAAGCAGAGACACTGAGGCAGAAGCAGGCTCCCTGTGATAAGCCTGATGAGGGTCTCCATCCCAGGACCCCAGGATCATGACCTGAGCCCAAGGCAGATTCTCAACCACTGAGCCACCCAGGTGTTCCTGTTCAGAATTATTTTGATGCTCTACTATTCATTGTCTTTCTATCCACAGCCAATTGAAACAAACAAAATCTACATACAATAGAAATAAATAATCAGGTAAAATAAAAAATTCCTCAAGAAATAGCGACTAATAGAAATATGTCCCCCTTTCAGTTTGCCCCCCAAAAAATTGCCTCAGTGAGTTCTTTTTTAAAAAATTTGAAATAGATCCCTTTTCTTGGTCTATAAAGCCATGAATGAAGATTTGTGTTTCTTATGATTGCCATGAATTTGGAAGCTGTCACTGCATCTGGGAGGGCCAACTGTGACTTTGCAAAACCATATTTAAAAATCTAACCAAAGCCAAGAATTTCTCTAAAAATAGGGAGGAATATTTAGGTTCTGAGAGAGAGGTATGCTCAGGGATTAAACCAGCAACCGGACTTTTCAGCATCCCAGTCACAAAATTACCTTCACTTATTTGTCTAGAAAAGAACAAGAGAGGGCAAAGAGAAAAATGAGGAAGCTTGTTACTTATTTCACTATGCTGGGAGGCTCTCAAGAAAACAAACAAACAAACAAACAAACAAAATGAGTGTTAAAGATTAACCATGACTGTAAATAAAAATATATTTTTCATCTGTCTGAATAGATTATATTAAGACAATATTTTTGTTCAGTCACCAGTCTTTTCTTCTGTTTCATGTTATCAAAGAACCAGTTTCTCTTGGGAAGTCACTCTTTAGGCTATTTTCTGCCTGAAACTAGTCAAATAGGAACAGGCGCTTCCCATAGTAATTGAGAGAGGAGATAACGGAAACATTTTCTATTTACCTCAAACTTCACTCTGAGGCTCTGGGTACACACATGAAATAATTGTTATTCCATGGATTCCAAGCAGTGTGTCGAGGTTAATTGGAGTGCCACAGGAAAGGCTGCATATAAGACCAGGCCCAATTTATCCAATGTTACTGTGCATCCCTGCAAATCACTTAAATTGGCTTCCACAGTTTTCTTATCCTATAGTATCATTTTTATCAGTTTATCAGTTTATACCAAGCCCTGATTGTGAAATATCCTATCTGTATCTCCATTTTAACACATTATTTAAGTCTCTGCTCAACTCCCTTTTTTTTCAATGCATAAAAGATAGAGGGTTTTTCTTCTAAAACGGTGGTTGGTTTGCCCAAAATAATTTATTGAATAAAGTGTATTTATTATACACTTTACAATTTACACCAACATTAAATAGAATAGGTTAAATATCCAAATATAAAATGCAAGCCAAAACAAAGCTATGTACATAGCTGTGTATATAATCTTAGGATAAAGAATATCTTATTTAAGCAATGACATAAAAATGGATACTGTAAAGGCAATATTGTATAGAACTTAATAAATATACTCTCAGATATCAAACCATTCTAATTCTGTCTCTATTATTGACAAACTATATAACTTTAGGCAGGCTACTTAACCCCTGTAAGCCTTAATTTGCCTCTTGTAAACTGGGGGTAATAGTAGGACTCTCGTCATGGAGTTGTTAAGAAAACTAAAGGAGACATGAATGTAAAGTATGCAGCATAGTGCTTGGCTAATAAAAAACACTTAGTAAATATTATTACTGTTATGTTTATAAAGAAAAAAATATTGAATAAATTTGACTATATATCCACACAGAGGAAATTTACCTGAAAGCAATGCATAAATACATATGGCTGCCAGTGAAGTAATATTCTTAAACATAGAAAACTCTTAATAACCAAGTAAAAATTTTGAACATCCAGTTGAAATGATTAAAAAATAGAAAAGACATAAAATAAGGAATATAAACTTTCAATATTCTTGAAAGATTATTAACTGATAATCAAAAAATGTAAATTATAAGAACAAACCATTTTCACCAATTAACTTGGCAAATATGTATGTTTTTATGTTATAAAAATAATTTTGGTAATTGAGTAAACTACTTTTAAATGATATGGATAGACATAAATTGATACATCTTTTCTAGTAGACGATGATATGTTTTCTTGTCTACACATTTCCTTTTATTAATAGTTTAAATGTTTCTTTAATTAAAAATAGAATGCATTTTAGAAACTGAAATTATCTCTATATATGTGAAATATATATGTATGCAATATCTATACATATCTACACACATATAGTATTTCTCAATATAATTGTATGTTATTTGAAAGAACATATTTTTAAGATGGAGCATCATTCTAAATCACCTGATGAACTCTTATTTGTGGGAAGCCAGTCAAAGGAATAAGAAAGGAAAAAAGGTGAAACAAAGGGAAGGAAAATTCTCAATGATTATTTTATAATTTTTATTACATATGGATTTATTCATTTGCTTATTTATTGTTGCTTTTAAAAGTTTAATGTATCTTTAAGCAAGATGCCCTAAGACAGAAGAGGTAATTATGCCTGAGAAAGAAGATTAAGAGAGAACAGTTGAAGAAATTGAGAAAAAGAAAGGAAGAATTTGGAATGGGAACAGTATGACAAAAATGGAGAATGATCCCCAGAGGAGACAACAAAGGAAGGAATCTGGGGTGGTGGGAGAGGTTGAGGCTTTAAAAAGAGGATTTTATAATCTTCTGCTACATATTTAGGAATTTAGTTCCCTTTCTCTCAGGGAAAACTTTCAGAAATATTTGGCTGAACATAACTAAATATCTTGTGTAAGTTTTGGCTTTGGTTAATCTTAGTAAAGGGTAGAAAAAACAGAATAAATACACTGCCAAAATAAATGCTGACTTAACTGACAGGAGATCATCAAAACTGAGAAGGGAATGGAAGAAGACCATAGAATTAAAATCCCCTGGGAGTTTATAAAATCATTGAAATTTCCATAGTTCAGAGGATAGGACTGAAAGAGTACTGAACACCCAGAGAGCTATTACCTAAATTATTCAGGCAGGGTCCAGGTATCATAAGAAGGTTTAGTGTTGTCAGGCATGCAAACAACTAATCAATTAACAAAGAACTGCTAACTTTCAAACAAGGCAGAATGCAGTATGTGCTATGTATTTATAGTGTGATGGAGTGGCACAATACTTACAAGAACACTCCCCTTTTTCTAGGTCAATTCTGAAAGTAGAGAGAAATTCTGATAGAAAAGAAAGCAGATCCAGGAGCTGTACCAGCTTAAAGATGCTGTCAGCTAGACAGATAGGCTGACAACAGCACTTTAAGGACAGACTTATGCCAAATGGATATAGTCTAAAACAGCGTTGTTAGCTTTGGTCTGAAGAGTAATTAAAGGCTTGAAAGTAACCAAGGGAGTATATAGAAAGCCCATCTCTGAGGATCTCTCAATATGGGGATGGTTAAGAAACTTTAAGGTTAAAACTTAAAATTCCAACCAACAGAGAGTCTTCCAATTCACAGTATTAAAACATAGGTAGATCCATAGAGGTAACCACACTCTTTCTATTCACTGAAATGTAAATACTATCAATCTCTCATCCTTGCCAGAGAGGAAAGTAGAGCTGGGAGGATACGAATGGCAGAACACGAGGGCACAGAAGCTTTAAGGGACCACGAAGATGGCTGGGCTACCCTGTGTGGAGTTGATGTGATTAAGTAGAAAATTGATGCCATTGGGTTCAACCTCAGCTCTGCTACAAGCTCTGGCTATTTAATTTGCCTTATTAATTCTCTAATGTTAAACAGGAAAATTATATCCATTGCTCTGCAATGGGTATTAATGGTGAGAATTAAACAATATGCAAGGTGCCTGGTACAAACCAGTTGTTCAATTAATAGATGCTATTACAAACTGTGGAAAGAAGGAGTGAGCATACAGAAAGAAAAATTTTAGGGCCTTCCTTGTAGCTTCTGCAGGAGACAGAGTAACCTTTTGAGGTTACTTTCTGCTCTTTGATCCTCAGTTTTTTCACAAAAGCAGTACAAAGGGAACCTATTCTTCCCTTTGCAAAGACAAGGAAATAAGTGCTTTAAAATAGGATATTTCTATAGCTTTCAAAACATAAAACAACAAAGGAAAATATCTTCATCATTTAAGACCTAAAGCTTTATCCATAGCAGTCAGACCAGCGCGCTGTTTCTCCCCATATTAATCTTGGAAGATTCAGACTTAAGAAATATATTTTAAAAAGAAAAAAAAACATTAATATATCTCTTTGCTTTGGAGCAGTAATCATTTTGGCCTTTCCCTGAATTCTCCTTAGCTGCTCCCAGCACTGCTACCTGTTGGCTCTTTCTTGCCTTTTGTTACAGTTCTTTCTTCTCCATGCCCTGGCGTTTGCCTGAGACCTCCTACATTCTTACTTAGCTTCTTTCTCTTGAATCCATGATTTCTTTTGGACTGCAGACATTCTATTTTTATTTTACCTTAAATTCCCTTGGCTAATATCACTTGTTCAGCTGCTTAAAGGTACAGAAGCAAACCCACTACTTGAAGAACAGAAATCGTGTGTGTGTGTGTGTGTGTGTGTGTGTGTAAAATGTTAGAAATTGATAATGTTAATAATGTTACATATTATGTACTATCCTTAGAATCAACGTGAAAATAAAATTTTGGAATGAAATGATCCTTCAGGTCTTTGGTAAAAAAAATATTTTTTCAGCATCTGTTGGACAAATATCATTAATATCTCAATTGTAAAATTTTCCCATCCATCTACATTATTATAAGTCCCTGGATTTCAAGACCTTCTGTAATCTGTCTGTCATAGGTAACCTCATTCTTTCCTTTATGCATTCCTTTTTTTCTAGTCAGGCCATATTCTCAAAGAACCTTCTAGAAGCAAAGCTAATTTCTTAATTTCTGCTTTTGCCTTCCCTTCCCCCACTACTTTGAATTGTCCATATGTCTTTCCATTTAGCCACTTTTATAAATTTTAGACAATGTATTTCAGGTCATGCGTCCTCCATAAAACTTCTCCAATACAGCCAGCCTATAGTTACTTGTCCTTAACTGACCTCATACAGCACCACATGCTCAAGATGATTTCCTTATACTGGCACATTATCCACCTTGGCATAAAGATAGGCTTTCTACATGGTAAGAACCCAGAAGTGAATAAATCCAATCTTCCACTCACAGTGGCATGAGCATGACATTGGCATCATATAAAATTGGAATTAAAATCCACCTCAGCCACTGACTGCTTCCTTTCAACCTTCTGATTTTTTCACTAATTAAATAGTAATAATGCCAGAGTACAGGATTGTTTTGAGATATAAAAATAATGTATAACTTATGACCAAATAGTTGTTCAAGAAATGTCAATATTTTGTATCAATATACCTACAACTGCAGACCCCAGGTGTCTGCAACACTACCCTGAGGACAGCCACTGTATTAATCATTACGCAATATACTGTAGCCAAGACAGAGTAAATCTTGGGGTAAAATCAAATACTCTGGTGCTTCTACCACTCTGTTTCTGATTATATTTTGGTCAAATGGAGTTCCTACTTCTGATCTCTCTCAAGACTATGTTAGGACATCCTCTCAAATGATCAAGCAGTTCAAAAGCTGCTGCTTTTCTATTACTCCTGCTTCAGGAATGCCTTATCATTGTTCTATAGCTTGTTTTATCATGCCCTTCAGACTAGAACAGTGGTCCCCACCTGGGATACACATAAAGAATTTCTAAAGAGGTACAAGAACATGGATAGATTTTAAGAGAATCAATTTCCAGATCCTCGATGGATGATGAGCTCAACTAGCTTCTCTTTTCCTACCTTCATTTCAGTCATAATCTGATTCACTAACCTAAGCAAAAAGCCAGCAGAGCATCAAACAAGGGACAATTAGGTAATTTTTAAGATCAGGTATTGTAATTGTCCCCCTACTTTTTTTCTGGAGTTGCCTAATGCCATATAACACGTTATATACCATATAATGTGTTATCCCAACCTAGTGGTTTAAAACAACAATTATTTCTCATGATTCTATATATTTTGTTTCTATCCATCTTGGTGGGGTTTATTCAGCTGATGAGTTGGCTGCGGAGGGGCTCTCCTTAGATGCTGGAAGGGCTGAGTTTACTCTCTCCATGTGGTTTTAGGACCTCTTTCTACATAATCTCCTCTAATTCAGTAGTCTAACTGGGGCTTCCTGACTTGTTGATGAGAGTATTTGAAAAAGGCAATGAAAGAAGCTTCAAATCCTTTCAAGATTTAATCCTCAATATTGAATACATTTCAATATGGAATACATCCATTTGATGGTCAAAGCATCATATCCAGTCCATATCCAAGGGGAAGAAAATAGAGTCTCGTTCTTAATAAAGGAAATACAAAGTAATACTGCAAAGAGCTGCAGGATGGGAGGGATGATTATGATAATCATTTCAAACCAGCTACCACATGCTTCCAACCATTTCATTAAATAACGTTTCAAATTGTGCACTACTTTTTAAATAAATGATTCTTTGTCAAAAATTTTATTATATTTATGCTTTGATGAAGTATCTAATAATAATCATAATAATAATATATCCCATAAGCATAATTTTGACACTTAGAACACTTCGGTTAAAGAAATATCTTAAAACTTCAACATGTGCACATTTTTCACTTCAAAGAAATATGGTAACTTGAGAAATAAAATATCAATCGGGGGATCCCTGGGTGGTTCAGCAGGTTAGCGTCTGCCTTTGGCCCAGGGCATAATCCCGGGATGCCGGGATCAAGTCCCACATTGGGCTCCCTGCATGCATCCTGCCTGTGTCTCTGTCTGTCTGTCTCTCATGAATAAACAAATAAAATATTTTAAAAAATGGATGATGTAAAGTTTCCAACTGTTAACAAAACTCATTTGTACACCTAAATAAATAAACAATGGTGAGTATTAAAATCACCTCTGTAATTATATTTAATTGAAAAAGTTGTAAGAATGATTTAAGTTTTATTTTTTAATATTATTATTTAAAGTATACTAGGATTTACACTCTTTTTAACTAATATACAATGATAAATTTAGAAGCAAACTTAAAATATCCTTTTAAGGCATATATAATCAAACCAGTGTGATGATCTCTTTGCCAGAGCACATTACCAATTATTGTTTAGTCTATTCCCTTGCTTTTAGGTTGTCCTAACACTCACAGGTGACCATTTTTTTAACACTCAAGAAATCTGGTTTCCTTCTGGAGCTATCTAACATACTCAGTCATTTGCATAATATAATTCAATCATTACACAATAATCATGTTTCTTTCTCCTCCAACTTATCTCTTTATTTCTGAAATTCTTAACCTTTTTTGTGCCATGAATCCCATTAGCAATTTAGTGAAGGCTACAATACCTTCTTAGAACAATGATTCTAAGTAATAAAAAAAAATCTATAAGTTTATACAGGAAACCAATTATATTAAAAATACATCTATAATATATTATAAAAGCTAAATTAGTGATGCAGTACTATGATGATTATTGCATATACCATGCAATTTAGCAGCAGGTCTAATAATTACTATAATTTTGAATGATATTTCAAGGTATTTTTGACAACAGTGATGTATTGTGAATATATCTGTGGTGTCTATTGTTGACAGCCTCAAGAACTGTTAATAATTCTGTGGTTTGTAGTCTACTATATAATTGAAGGAAGTGATAAAATTTAGTTACAAATTAGTGAAGAGAATTATATAGTATTTTCCCATCCAAATTCATAATCAACTGAAATCTACATATGAATCTTTTGGGATGTTTTTGGACTCCAGGTGAAGAGTCTCAAAGCTTTAGTGTTTTAGGTTTGATCTCCCCAGCTAAATTGGGATAGCTCTTCAGAAATCCCACAAACATGTAGGTGACAATGGTGTTTCTAGGAGATGCAGAATGTTTAGAGAAATTGTTAATGGACTACTAAGTTCAGAGGACATTTGGTCATTTGTCTAATACTAATCATCTGTATTTATCTAGGTTATAATTTTTTTAAGGTTATGATATTTTATTTTTTAAACATATCAGAATGTTTAATATGCTAATTATGGGTATAATGTGATGCAATGTGACAATTATACCTCAGTGCAGAGGCTTGATATTACTCTATTATTAAGGATATAATTTTTTGTTTATAAATATACTTTAAATTCTAGAACTAGAAATGGTAATTTTCTTCTACTTATGGTTGGTGGTTGTTAAAACTAATAGTAATGACAAAATGAATTTTTGTTTAAGAAAAATAATATTTAGCTGAGCATAGTCTTACCTGTTGGGACTTTTCCTAAACACTATTTATGTCCATATATACATATATATCTTTTTTCTCATTTATCCTCAGAAGATAAATATCATTATTACCCTCACTTCAGAGATGAGAAATGGGAGAAGGGGGATTGTACAAGTCAAAATTACTGGACCTAGACTGCAAAAGTAGAAGTCCCTAAACTTAGACTCAACTTTTAGATCTGTCTCACACTGAATTGTGTGTTATACTATTAGTCTATCTGTGTTTTATTTTTTATTTTTTTAAAGATTTTTATTTTTTTATTCATGAGAGGCACATTGAGAGAGAGAGGCAGACACACAGGCAGAGGGAGAAGCAGGCTCCATGCAGGCAGTCCAATGTGGGACTCGATCCCGGGACTCCAGGACCATGCCCCAAGCCAAAGGCAGACGCTCAACCGTTGAGCCACTCAGGCATCCCTGTATCAGTGTTTTAATCTAAATATTTATCCATTTTCAACAAATACTAATTATATCTTAATTCATGCCAGTACGTTCTAGGTGCTCAATATGAATATCTATCTAATTATTGATCCACTCACCTTGCTCTCTGTCAACCATGAATATGCTTATATTATTCTGTATGCTCTACTGCTTGATTTTCAGGCATTTTGCTTCTTGACACCAACAGAACACATTTTATCTGAAACTTGCATCATGTTTCTAGGATATGTTTAGGGAATGCCAGGCCCCTGAACGGAGGCATAAACTCTAGTCTAGTCAGTACTTTTAACTCCCCCCCTAGCCCTATAAGTACATGTCTTCATATTTTATGTATTTTATTATTATATGTTCACTGGATGAAAAATTAAACAGCCTCTCCAAGAAAAGAAAAGGTAAAATCAAAAATGGAAGGTCAACTAAAGATGAGAAATAAGATATACTGTCTTTGGCGTGAAAGAAGACACCTGTGACCCCACATTTCCCAGAAAACACACTGTGTAATCATTCACTCATTCAAGTGCCTACTTCCTACTATTTTCTATAACTGAATATGATTAAGTGTCTAACATACATGAATGTTCACTGCTGAAAGTGACATTCCAAGACAATTTGTGGACAAAATTTTTCTTTGTTTGAAAGCTAAACTCTGCTACATAGAAACATAAGTTACAATTCAAATTTAAGTTAAGTGGTATGACCTACTGAATTTGCCACTAAAATAACAGTAGATCTTCAGATAGACTCTCCCTTTATGTTCAACCCTTATTTTAGGATTATTCTCAGAATATCAAAGATATTTGTAAGGTATTTGGCCTTACATATTATCTAATCCACATATACTGTTTCCTGTAAATTCCTTCTTTAAACCTCTAGGCAGAGAGGGGGAGGAAGTGCTTAATGACTCTTCTTTAAATATAAATAACAAATACCACTTGCTGCTCTTCTTTGAAGAATTAAAATTGATTTTCTCTTTCTGGATGAGAGATGATGTGGCTTGAATGAACACACAGTGGCTTCTATCACAAATGATTTTGCAAAATTTGCTCTGAATGAACAAAACACGGCTGTAGCTGAGATACTTTTTTTTTTTTTTAAAGTATTGAACAAATTTCAAGCCACGAAAGGGTACAATCTTCTGACAAACAGAAATCATGTTGGAAGGACTTGCTTTGTGGGTCCAACAAAATTCTTCCAAAACTCTTGTTCTGAGGTCGCAATAGGCAAGAAAGACCCATGCAACTTTACAACAGCGTAAGTCAACATTTAATGTGGTGACTGAAGTCTTTGGTGAAGAAAGCCTAACCTAATTTACTGTATTACCAGGACAATTTATCTGTAGGAAATACAATTCTTTCTTCTATTCTCACAAGTTTTAGGGGTTTGGGGCTGAGCATCTCTGTCCCAGAAGTAAAACCGCCAAGGAAAATAACACATGTGGCCAAAGAACCATCTTAGGCCAGAGACCTTGGTTTTGTGAAAGCCACTTAGAAACAGACTAAGAAATACAGTTCCTGTTCCATCAAAAGACGGTGATTGCCCAGGAGACTTTTAGGAACAATAACATTTATCTAATTATCAATACTATGTCTCTTCCTTTTATGTCACAAAGTTCCATAAATTTCTAATTCTACGTATAGCTGAAATTGTAAAATATTGAACATTTAGGCATCTGATGAAAACTTAGGCTGCTCTTTTAATACTTTTACCTTTTTCTCCTTTTTTAAATTTCACTACCTTAGTTCCATAATAACTGGTAAGTGAAGGGGAATAGCATTTACATTGTTACCTGAAAAGTACAACCATACATTGTGCTTTGCCGCAGTGCCTCACATTTGGGGAAGGTTTTTATCACTGAGTACAAATACATTTTAATTGTTCCCTGAACAAAGACATCCCAACCAAGCTCTTTGTCTGGGTGTGCACAGTTGTATTTCTGAAGTATGAATTCCTGGCAAACAGTGCACCCACCTGGCACCAAAGAAAAATTACATAACAATGAGCATGCATTCCACCTCAGAGCAGTGAGTTACACTTGCTACCTTAACACTGCATTTTCTGCAGTGCATGATCTGTGGATGACAAATGGTGTCTCTCTCTAACAGACCATGAAGCAAAGGTATCCAAATATGCTTTGTGTCCTCTTTCTCCTTCTTTATCTCTTTTTTATATTTCTCTTTTAATATTAGGAATTATACGCAATTACTTCATTTCACAGGTGATAATATTGAGGCTCAGAAAGGCTAGTAAATGGCAGAAGAGAGCCAGAATTAGAAACCATGACCTAAAGACAGCTTTGATCCACAAGTATTGAAGAAGGGTCAGAGCAACTTCTCCTGAGGCTCTGTTAGAGTCAGTAACATTTCAATGAAAAACCCATTCAGTTAATTCTATAATAGACACTATAAAAATGTAGCAGGTAATAGCAAGGAAAGAAAGAGCAACTCTCACAGATATTTGGAAAGGAGAATCTTTCTTTATTCTTCAAACTGGATAATACTATTCTCGTGGAATTTCACCCATAAAAGGTGATAACTTATTACAGATCTAGGGGACACCTTCACACTCCTAGTGACTCTGTACATGTAAGACTAAAGACATTGAAATAATTTTTTCTTGAATTATATTTTCATTGAGATACAACAGTTTCCTATGCATATTCTTATATCTTATACTATTTGTAGACTGACTTTCCTACTTTAGATAATCTTTATTTCTTACTTATAAGAATGTTTGCACTGGTTAGTTTGTGTTCTTTTTGCACACCCATGCACACACACACACACACACGTGTATATCAGAACGTGTACACACATATATCAGAAATTCAAAATGCCATCAAATATGATTCCAGTTTTAAAACTTTTTCTAGGGATCCCTGGGTGGCGCAGCGGTTTGGCACCTGCCTTTGGCCCAGGGCGCGATCCTGGAGACCCGGGATCGAAACCCACATCGGGCTCCCGGTGCATGGAGCCTGCTTCTCCCTCTGCCTGTGTCTCTGCCTCTCTCTCTCTCTCGCTCTGTGACTATCATAAATAAATAAAAAATTAAAAAATAAATAAATAAAACTTTTTCTAGGGGCTCCTGGGTGGCTCAGTGATTAAGTATCTGCCTTTGGTTCAGGCCTTGATCCCGGAGTCCAGGATCAAGTCCCACATGGGGCTTCCGCAGAGAGCCTGCATCTCCCTCTGCCTATGTCTCTGCCTCTGTCTTGTGTCTTTCATGAATAAATAAATCTTAAAAAAAGGAAACATTTTCTAAACTGTATATTTTCTGTATAGAAACCATCTTAGCAAACCTCTTCACCATGTCTTTATTTTTGTCACTATCAGTAAAAATGGCTTTATTTTAGTCTATCAGTTTCACAGAGAGCTTTCTTGGCTAAACTTTATTTTTTCAAAACAAAAAGAATGAGGGATTATCTTCCTAAAAATATCCTCGAGGCCAGACTATAGTGGCTAGTGGAAACACCCTCCAGACTTCTTTCATAATGCAGTTCCCCAGCCAGACAGTCTGGCTAAAAACCAAAACATTCTTAAACAACCAGTCATTGTAGCTATTATGATATGCTCCAACCTCAAAGGTAATGAAATTGAACCCTGTTTTCAGCCCCAAGTTACAGTTAGGATGGGATAGAAACAATTCTCACATATCTCTACACATACAGACACCCACCCACACAAGGCAGGAATAATAAAAACAGAGACTACGAGCCATGTAACAGGTATAGCAAAGTCAGGGCTATAAGCATGGCTTTCTATTATTCAGAGAACAATCTGAACATTCATTCATTTTGGTTATACCAGTAACTGATGCTGCTACACAACTGCAAGTCTGGTCATTCTGATTCCAAAAACTTTTCAATACAAGAGGAAAAAATGTCAATAAGTTTGAATAAAATATACAAGAGGGGGAAATGGACAATTTTTTTAGTACTTTATTAAAAAAAAAAACCTGTAAGACCTATCAAGAAGTGGTATAAATATGACATAGTCTGCTCCATTCTGTCTAGTGTTTATTCTTTCCCTAAAGTCTTATCCCTATGCTCACTATATCGATTTTAATTTAGACTCCCTCTTATCTCCTCAAAATATCTTTCATCCAAAGATCAAAGTTAATTTTTATTATTAACTCTCCTTTTATTTAATTGGCATGTGTAGGACAGTGCCACAAATATTTATTAGTGCCACTAATATTTTAATTTTGTAGTGGGGCTTTACGGTTACATAGCTTAGAGACTGGATTTCTTAATCATATTCCCTTTCTGTTTGGGGTTTTTCCTATCCTATGCAGTGTTAAAAGACTACAATTCATGCCAGCCTATCATAGGGTCATACCCACTGTGGGCATCCAAGGAACTCTCTGTACACCAATAAAGATTAGATGAATAGGCACAAAGCTATTGAAAAGGTCAATCCGTATTCATCACACATTTTTGTCCAAGTTCTTTCTTTGGTTGATGTTCAAGAATAAAAGGATAAATAAAACAAAACAAGAAACAGAAAAGGAAAAGCTTTCTTAATATTTTCAACTTTTTCAAGAATAAGTTGTTTTGCTTTACTGTTGTTTGAAAATATGTCATTTTGTGAGATTGATCCAATGCTGGATAAAGAATATGTTCTGAAAATCTCTTTTAGAAAGATTTATAATATTAACCTCAGGCTATTTTAAGTCCCCGTCGATCTTTATGAAAACGGCCAAGAGATCCATTTGTTTTCCAAACAGTAGAAAGTCTCTGTTACCTTTTGTCAACCATGATTGAACAAATGACTTTGGGTCAAAGTGATTCAGTTGTGAAGTGCCTGAGGTCTGCCAGCCCCCTGGAATACAGACTCAAAAAGCGGTCACTTTGGACCCGTGCTGCCTGTTGCAGGCAGGGGCTAAGTAGTCTTATTCAATTTTTCTGGGACTAACACCATTATGGACCATCTTAAACTCAGGATTAATAAGAACTAGTGCAGTAGCTATATATCGATACATGGCCAGCATGTCTGGTCAGGAACTGAATGTTCTATCATACCAGTCAGTCTGATTTTTCATTATTGTTTTCTGTCTACACAATTATGTGAAAGTATCAGCAAAATGCTCAGTTTCTTGATTGTTATTTATTTCCCTAAAGGTTTTAAGATCTGTCCAAGACATTGAACTAGGATAACAGATATCCTATTTAGCTAGTGGGAAGTTAGAATCTAAACTCTATAGTCTTATTCAAATTTAAATCAGTTATGCCATACCTCTGTTCTCAAAGAACTTCTGTCAAGTTTTACCACCACTAGGACATTTTTCTTCACTTAAACAAGTTGGTGAGCTTAAAAAATCATTAATGGGCCACATTTATATATTGACAACCAGCTTCTTCTTGATTTTATTCTAAAGCCTTGCCTTCTACACCACCCACCTCCCAATGAGCACCCCTCTGTGAGTGTGCGTGTGCACACACACACATATACATATATATATATACACACATGTATATGTGTGTATATATATATAATCATTAATGGGCTGCATTTATATATACATATTTATGTTTATATTTAACACATACAAACATCTCATTCTGGCTACAGCCCAGCAGCCTGCTCAATTAAGGATTCTTTATGAAGTCTCTTTTGTGCCCATATTCTATTCTATCTTCACTTGGTTCTTGTTCCTAACATGTCTATATGAGTTGGTATCAAGACTACTTAATATATGCCAATGATGAAATTATTTTCTCAAGACATGATCAGTTTATTAATTTGTTTAATGCATTGTATATTTATACTTGACTTCAGGAAGTTCACAGTCTGGATTTGGCATTTGTCTTTGGGTGCCCTTGAGTATATTTTTCTTTTAGTATGTTACATCTGGATGTGTTGTGCATTTTTGATTGTCAGCTCCCAGAGGACAAGGAACTTGCCTACTTATCTTGCTCTGCAGAGAATCACACACATATCAGTACTTAGCAAGTCTTTTCTCCTGCTGCTACTGATGATGATTAATAGCATTCTTCTCCAGCATTCTCCAAACCCTTACAAAATACATTAATTATTTCCACATGTACCCAGGGAGGAAAGAAAGTATCATTATTGACATTTAAAGGATGAAGAAAATGAAGTACTGTGTATTTAGGTAAAGTGTCCAGAGCTTTACAATAAATAAGCAACAAAAATCAAATAAAACAAACTTGGCTGTCTTTTCTTCCAGTTCCTAAGATTTCCAATTCAACTCAATTTGATTTAACACTTTAATGAGTTTTGATGCAAAGTATTTTGTTAGGTGCTGTAGAGGGAATGAGTAAATATGGTCTGATCTCCTACCTCAAAGAAGAAAAGTATGAAGACGTACAAATAAGTAACAATTAGAGAACACTTTATTTCATTTTAGGGTGGATATAAGCAATATTGCCATATAAAATATACACTGTTAGGATATGAGGAATGCAAATAGGAATAAAATATATTCTTTACAGGTACTCAAAATGCGGCAAAAATGGTAGGAAAAGTGGAATGTTTTTCAGTTTGTGATAGGTCTTATTTAAATGCTAAAGAAGAGAGAAAAGATAACAGCTCTGTTTAGTAGGAGACGGATCTGAAAAGGCTTAGGTAAGAAGGTGGCAATTGTAGACTTTGAGACACATTAGTCTGGTGACAGACTGCAGAATATATTGGAAAAGAAAGAGAAATAAAGGTAAGTCACTGGGGAAGGGGTATCAAGTCTCAAGTGGGAAAGCATATTAAGCAGCTATTGTGACATTACAGTGAGAATAGGGAGGGCCCACATTACAGAAATAGTAATGAGATTAGAGAAAAGAGAATGAATTGGACAGAAACTCAGAGGTAAATAAATGTGGAGAGGGAGGCAAAGAGAACCAAAAGTCACCAAAAACTTCCTGCAAATAATAATTAGTTGCCAGGTTAATTATGCTACATTAAGGTCAAGAAGAAGGAAGTATTGTTAGGAAAGGTGTGGAATAAAGTCAGACTTTAAATTTAATTCTGAATGATGCCTAAGGGCAGATGATGTGGGAATTTTCATGGTAGTCCTCGGTATTTCCTTGTTACAAGTAAAGTCTGTTCTCTATTTTCACTGAACCACTGCACTGTCTTATGATATGAAGAAGTTTGTTGATTACCTTCTAATTTACTGTAGTTTCTTAAATGTGTTCTACAGTCTCCCATTTTTTTGATTATTTGACTTTTTTCACCTTTTCTTACCCAAAACTTCTCACAAGATAATAATTAGACTACTTTTTCACTCCCTCCAATATTCAAATGTCTCTTGAAATCTGGCATCCTTTGTGAGGCTTTTTATAAGCAACTGATAGAAATAGGTCTCTGATATTTTTTGAACGTTTGATAAGGGTTAAACTCTGTTCCAAGATCTTTATCAGTATTAACTTTTTTCATCCTCACAATAGTTCATTGAGGTAAGTAACATTAATAGTCCCAATTGAAAAATGAGAAGTCTAAGCAACTTCCCCATGGTTTCACCGGTAGTCTGTGACAAAACCTGGACTTTTTTTTTTTTTTTTTAAGATTTTATTTAGTTGAGAATGAGAGAACCAGAGACCGAAAGCAGGGAGAGCAGCAGACGGAAAGGGAGAAGCAGGGCTCCCTATCGTGCAGGGAGCCAGAAGCAGGGCTCAATCTTGGGACCCTAGGTCATGACCTGAGCTGAAGGCAGGTATTTAACTGACTGAGTCACCTACGTGCCCCAAAACTTGGACTGTTAAACACAAGAATGCACTATATTCCTAGCAACACAAAACTGTAAACAAGAAAAAAAATTTTTTTAAAGATTTTGTTTATTTATTCATGACAGACAGAGAGAGAGAGAGAGAGAGAGGCAGAGACACAGGCAGAGGGAGAAGCAGGCTCCATGCAAGGAGCCCGGCGCAGGACTCGATCCCAGGTCTCCAGGATCACACCCCAGGCTAAAGGCTGCGCTAAACCGCTGGGCCACTGGGGCTACCCAAGAAAACTCCTTTTGTCATCACAATCAAGTTTGGTTGTAATAAAGGTAAACTATTTCTTTCTAAAGATGAAGCTTTGGTAGAAGGTTACTAGTGTGGGAATCTAGTTCCACAAAACATATGAGGAGTTAAGTGTGCATTCTTTGAAATGGTCAAGAGCCAGAAAAATACTGAAAGGACATTAAACAAGTACTGGGACCACAAAAAGACAACTGCTTAACAATTGGAATAGGCTGGTAAGAAAGCATCAAATAAGGATACTTAAAATGATTTTCTTCCAGCTATTCCCCAATTGCTCCATGAATTTGCTCAGGATTCAAATTCTTTAGTAAGATGACTATAACTTAGTCATTTAAACTATTTTTCACTGGACCTCATATATAGAAAATGAAGACTAGGTACTCAACAAAAAAAAAAAACTGGGCTGCTATTAGGGAAAAGCAGAAGATGTTGAAAAAAGAAAAACTGACATAGCCTTTTAGCAATTAAGTCTTCTTTCCACATTCATAGTTGTGATACAGTAAAAACTGTCCAAATTATTTACGATATTTACAGCCAGAACAATCAGGAAGCTCAGAAACTATGTTTTATGATTCAATGTCAAAATAAACTATTGTTTTCCTTACATTCCTTATTATTCTTTACATCATTCATTTCCTTAATTCAATCGATGACTATGATGCATATTAAATGTATCAAGAATTTTTACTTTATAAGTTTGCTAACTGAATATCACTTTCCATATTTTGGGCCAGGATATCAACTTCAGCATATTTAAAGTAATTGAAATTATCTGAGTGGGTCCCCTTACCACAATGAAATCAAACTATAAGTCAATAACAGAAATTAAGAAGAAAATCTACAAATACTTGGAAATTAAATAACATACTTCTAAGGAATCTGTAGGTCACACAGGAAGACCTAAGTGAAATTTAAAAAAAACCATTGAACTGAATAAAGATGAAAATATAACTACAGAATCAAAACTTGCAGAATGCAGTTAAGACATTACTGAAGAAAAAAATTATAATACAGTACTCAGTTTATAAAAGAGGAGAGGTCTTAAATTTATAATATAAGTTTCCACATTAATATTTTTTAAAAGGAAATGAATCCAAAGCAAGTCCAGTGAAAGAAATAATATTAAGACAAATCAATGAAATTATAAACAGAAAAACAATAAAGAAAATAAATAAAACAAAAAGCTAGTTCTTCGAAAAAATCAATAAAAATGACAAACCTCTAGAAAGACTGACAAAAAAAAAAGAGAGCCAAAACAAATTACCAATATCAGGAATTAATTAATGATCATCACTGTAGATTGCAAAGACATAAAAAGGATAATAAAGGAATACTATAAACAAGATTATACATGTAGATTTGACAACTCATATGAAATAGACCAATTACATGCAAAGTATAAACTACCAAAACTTACCTAATTAAAAACAGGTAATCTGAATAATCCTATAGCCATTAAAGAAGTAAAATTATAATTAATAAACTCTTAAAATGGAAATCTCAAAGCTCAGACTGTTTCACTGGAGAATTCTACTATACTTTTAAAAATCGGCAGTGGTACATGATCTCTTCCAGAAAAGAGAACTGGGGGGGTTTCAAACTTAATTGTATAAGGTGGTATTACTCTGATAACAAGATGAAAGAAAAAAAATTTAAAGACAACTGTAGCTCAATATCCCCCACGAAGACAGATGCAAAATTCTCAACAAATAATTTAATGCAGTGATATATCACACCAAGCAGGGTTTGTTTTAGGGATGCAAGCCTGATTTCATGTAAAGTCAGTTAGTCAATCCATTTTATTAAAAGGCTAAAACAAAAAATTCAGAAGTCTTAGCCAGTGCAATAAGGCAAGAAAAGGAAACAAAAAACATAAAGATTATAAAGGAAGATATGAAGCTATCCCTATTGGCAATTGACATGATGGTCTGTACAAAATACCTCAAACTATTAAAACAACAACAACTCCAGAGCTAATAAATGAGTTTAGCAAGCTCATATGATACAAGATTAACATAGAAAAATCAATGGTATTTCTATAAACTAGCAATGAACATTTGGAAACCCAAAATAAAACAAAATTCCATATTCAATTCAAAATAAAACACATAAATATAGATTTAACAAAACATGATCAGGACTTGTATGCTCAAAATTATAAAAGATTAGTGAAAAAATCATATAAATGGAGATGTACTGTGATTGCCAACAACTTAAACATTATATATATGACAATTCCCTAAAATTAATCTATAAACTTATTGTAATTCCTATCAAAATCCCAGTGAGATTCTTCATGTTTATAAGCTTATTCTAAAATTTGTATGGAAATGCAAAAGAATAAAATAGCTAAAACAATTTTGGAAAAAAAAAATAAAGTGAAGGAAACACAGTACAAGATTTTTAAGATTTACAAGTATTCAGGACATGGTGCTATTAGTGGTGAAATGTCACAAAGATCAATAAAACAGGAGATAAAATCCATAGCAGTAGGTCAAAATAAAAACACCAATTTAGGGACACCTGAGTGGTTCAGTGGTTGAACATCTGCCTTCAGCTAAGGTCCCGGGATCCAGTCCTGCATCGCTCCCTCCAGGGAATCTGCTTCCCCCTCTGCCTATGTCTCTGCTTCTCTCTCTGTGTCTCTCATGAATAAATAATTTTTTTTTAAAAACCCAACTGATGTTTGACAAATATGCAAAAGCAATTCAATAGAGGAAGCATACTCTTTTTAATAAATGGAGCTGAGACCATCAGATACCCACAAGCAAAAATAGAAAAATAAAAATTGAATTCCAATCTGAACATCACACCTTATGCCAAATAGAACTCCAAATGGAGAATAGATTTACACGTAAAACTATAAACTTTTGGAAGAATACATAGGAAAAAAATCTTTGGGACGTAGGGTTAGGTAGAGTTCTTAGATATTACACAAAAAAGAAAAGCCATAAAAATACACTCAATTGTACTTCATCATATTAAAAATTTTTTATTTACAAAAGCCCTGGTTAAGAGGATGAAAAGTCAAGCTGAAGATTGGGTAAAATATTTGCAGACTTTATAACTGACAAATGACTCATATCTAGAGAATATAAAGGACCCTCAAAATTCAACAATAAAAATAAAGAAACAACAGCAACAAAAAACCCAATTGGAAAATGGGTAAAAGACATGTATAGTCATTTTACCAAAGAAGATATACACATGGCAAACAAGCACATTAAAGTATGAACAACATTATTAGATATTAGGGAAATATAATTTTAAAATCAAGAGAAAGTATATCAATACATATGTATTAGAACACCTAACTTTTTTTTTTTTTAAGATTTTATTTATTCATGAGAGACACAGAGAGAGAGAGAGAGGGAGAGGGAGGGAAGGAGGGAGGGAGGCAGAGACACAGGCAAAGGAAGAAACAGGCTCCATGCAGGGAGCCGGATGCGGGACTCCATCCCTGGTCTTCAGGATCAGGCCCTGGCCTGAAGGGGATGCTAAACCGCTGAGCCACCCGCGCTGCCCAGAACACCTAAGATTTAAAAAAATAATGATAACACTAAATGCTGGTAGGAATGTTAAACATAGGATTTATCATACATTGCTTGTGGGAATGAATACAACTTCCTTGTGCCAATACAATTCCTTTGGAAAACAGTTTGGCACCTTCACCTTAAATATATATTTATACTTATATACACACAAAAGTATGTACGGGAATGTTCACAATTACTTCACCTATGATAGACAAACATTGGAAACTACCCAAATGTCATTCAATGGGGGAATGATTAAACAAACTGCTACGTCCATATCATGGAATAGAATGAAGCAATAAAAGGAAGAAACTACTGATATACATGACAAATTGAATATGTCTTAAGGGAATGATGCTGAATGGGAAAAAAAAAAAAAGGTCTATCTCAAAATGTTACACACTATATGATTCCACTTATATAAATTATCCAAATGTCAAAATTATAGAAATGGAGACTAGAAGAGTAGTGACCAGAGGTTAATGATGCAGGGACAGTGGGATGTATTTGAGTATAAAAGGAGAGCACAGGATTCCTGGGTGGCTCAGTGGTTTAGCACCTGCCTTCAGTCCAGGGCATGATCCTGGAGTCCTGGGATCGAGTCCCACATCGGGCTTCTGCATGGAGCTGGCTTCTCCCTCTGCCTGTGTCTCTGCCTCTCTCTCTGTGTGTGTCTCTCATGAATAAATAAATAAAATATTTTAAAAAATAATAAAAAATAAATAAAAGGAGAGCACAAGGGAGATCTCTGTGGTAAAGGAGCAGCTCTGTCATAGCTAAATCTATATATCTGGTAAAACTTCACAGAAACATATATACACACACCAAAGTTCATGTATAAGTGGGGAAATCTGAGTAAGTTTTGCAGGTTATATTAATGTCAACTTCCTGGTTTGATACTGTACTATCTATGTATCCTAAGATGTTACCATTAGATGACAGTTACCTCTTTGTACTATCTTTGCAACTTCCTGTGAGGCTATATTTATTTTCTACTACTGGCAACAACAGCCAGTAAAACATTAAATAGAAGTGGCAAAAGTGGGGGCACCTGGGTATCTCAGTTGGTTAAGCATCTGACTCTTGATTTCAGCTAAGGTCATGATTACAGTGTCATGGGATTGAGCCCCACATCAGGCTCCATGCTTAGCATGGAATCTGCTCGTCCCTCCCCCTTCCCTCATTTGCACACTCTGTCTCTCTCTTTATAAAATGAATGAATGAATGAATGAATGAATGAACAGATTTGTTAAAAAAAGAAGTGGCAACAGTGGACATTCTTACATTGTTACTGATTCTAGAGTAAAGCATTTTTCACCAGTATGTACAAACTCAGCTATAGGTTTTTCATAGACACCATTCATCAGCTGAGGATGTTCCTTTTTATTTCCAGTTTTTGAGAATTTTACTTTATTTTTTAGAGATTTTATTTATGCATGAGGGACAGACAGAGGCAGAGACATACACAGAGGGAGATACAGGCTCCCTGTGGGGAGTCCGGTGTGGGACTTGATCCCAGGATCCCGGGATCATGACCCAAGCCAAAGGTAGATGCTCAACCACTGAGCCACCTAGGTACCCCCAGTTTTTCAGAATTTTAATTATGTATGGCTTTAGGGATTTTTTTCAAATGACTTTTCTGCATCTGGAGGTGATGAAGTACTTTTGAACTTTGTTTATTAATATAATTTATCACATTGATTTTCACATATTAAGCCAACCTTGCATTGCTGGTATATAAATCAGATTTTGTCATGGTATAGAATCTATTTTATACATTTGTTAATATTTTGTTGAAGCCTTTGTATCTATATTCATTAGGGATATTTATCTACTCCTTTCTTTTGAAGTTTCTTATATAGTTTTCTTGGGGATAATGCTGACCTTTTAAAATGTGTTTGGAAATTTTCCATCCTTCTCCATTTTCTAGAAGAGTTTACAAGGGATTGATACTATTTCTTCTTTCATATTTGGTAGAATTTATTATGAATTTTGGTCTGGCCTTTTCTCTGTGGGGAAAGTTTCAAATTTTCTTCTAAGAACTGACTGGATTGCATTTCATATATTATAATTGTATTTCATGTACACTAACTTAAAAATATTTGCTAATTTCTCTTGTGATTTTTTTTTTTCTTGTGATTTTTTTATTTCACTCATTGGTTATATAAAAATACATTGTTTTTTCAAATGTTAAAGTACTTCTCAATTTGTTATTTATTTCTAATTTGATTCTGTTACAGTAGTAAAATATATATTATATGATTTCAATCCTTATACATTTGTTGAGACTTGTTAAATGGTCCAAGATGGTTTATTTTGGAGAATATTCCAATTGCACTTGAAAAGAATGTATATTTTGCTCTTGTTGAGTGAGATAGTCTATAGATGTCATATAGTCCCAAGTAATTGATAATATTGTTCAAGTCTTTTATGTCCTTGTTAATTTTATCTATTTTTGTTCTATCAATTATTAAAAATAATGTATTTAAGTCTCCAACTATTATTGTTTAATGGGCTATTTCTCTTCTCATTTCTGTCAGTTTTTCTTTCACATATTTTGGGGCTTTACTGTTAATTATGTTCATTTATAATGATTATATCTTCCTGGTGAATTAATATTTTTATCTTTATGAATATCCCTCTTTGTCATTTTAATCGTTGAGACTTTGTCTCATAAAGGCTTTAGCATTGCTCCTGGCATTTATTAGACAGTCTATAAAGAGTAAATAAATAAATAAATAAATAAATGTGATGATATAATTATTTAATAAGAATTTACCACTCTATACCAAGAACTATTCTAGGCACTAGCTTATTAACTATTATTTGATATCAGCTTTGTTGCTGATACTTCATGTCTTTATTTACATACAGGTGTTTTTCTATATTTATTTGTTTACTATGCTGAGTATCTCTACTGACACTCTACAAGAGTTCTTAGCAAGGAACTTTGATGTTTGGTTTATGTTTACTAATTTTTTTTTAATGAATAATGATATACTAGAAACTGTGATTTGATTACCCAATATCCAATTCCCAAGAATCTTTATTTTATTGAGGAAGCTATGAGATTTGGTAAAAGACTACATTTTTAGCTTCCCTTACAGCTAAGTGTGGACATGAACAAAATTCTGACTAATTAGATATAATCAGAAGTTGTAGGGTTGAATTCTAACTGAGACATCTTAAAATAGTTCATAAGCCTCACTTATATGTTTTCCTTGTTTCCTTGCTATCTGTCTGGAATATGAATGTGATTAGTTATCTTGTCAGTCTACAAATGGAAAAATATGTTTGCCAAGGAATATAGGGCATAAAGACAAAAGGAGCTTAGATCCATGGCACCTTAGTGCTAAGACCTAACTTTAGATTTTCTATTCATCACATGCACCAAATATAATTTCTAACTGATACAAATGATGGCCATGATGTTGCTGATGAGGAAAAAGCTCCTGTTTAGGTCTGCCCAACTGACATACGATAAAGGAGAAGTGAAACATATATGATATCCTAAATCTCACAGGTTCTGGAACCATCCAAGTCTGCGGAACATTTATTTCTCTCCCAAACATTCTCTCTTGTCAAAGGGCTACAAATGGGTTTTGGCATAGCTGCAGAAACTCATCTTTTCGTACATTTAAAGGCTATGTACTTGGAGACCCAGAATAGAGTGACTAAGAATAGTGGCCCTATACAGGATTGCGAGAGGAGGTCACCTTTTCCAAGGCATTATTCATGGAATGCAAATTTACAAAGAAACATACTCACTTAAAAAATTTCCTAGATATTCTGACCTTCAGTCTTTGTTGAGCACCGATTTTCCCTGAATATTTGCTATTGCCAATGCACTGCATTTTGACAGTGATTCCTATGACCTTAAAACAGCCTTTACTGTCCTGGAACTGCTGGCTACTCAGCAGATACTGAATCTGCCCTCATCTCTAGATGCTCTAATGATGCCACATCTGCACATTCAGCCAGCTCTGCTGACTTTCTTTCTTTTCTTTTCCTTTTTGGCTAGCTAAAAACATGGCTGAATTCATTTTTTCTATAAAGGTCTCAAGAATGACTAATTTTTAAAATCTATTTGAACTCTTCCTTAACTGCTAATTGAACTCTGTGTGCAGGGAGGCCAGAGGTGTGCAGTGAGGTACAGCCTCCTCACAGTAGCATGTAGAATCAGCCTTTTACCACAGTCACTGCTAACACAGAGAGCATATAACTATCTCAATGCCTCAGAGTTGGGGCACTGGAGCAATCTGCCCTCCCTTATCTTCCAAATTGTCCTCTCAACTTGATCCCCCCAAAACAGGCAGCATTTCAATAAAAGCTAACTACTACTTTAGCAGATGAAAAACTTGGTTAATTCTAATGAAAGCAGGGGAGTGCTGTTGACATTTCTTACTTCGAGCTCTTGCATGGCAATAAGGCATAAGGACTGATTTATCAAAGAGAGTGTGCCCATCAAGCATGAGCGAGACAGAGAGGGAAAGTTCACGTTGCACAAAATGAGCTGCTAATTTCTTTTCCATTTCACTGACAATGTGCTCTATGAGTTCAGAGCAGCTGGGATGAGAACAATGGATGTTCCCAACCTGTGCTCCATTTAACTTCTGCAACTCTACAAGGTCAAATAGCAAAAGAAAGAAAAAATATATATCTCCCTCTTCCTCTCACTCTCTCCCCTTCTCTCTCCCTCTCTCCCTCCCACCTTCCTTCCCCCTCTCTGCCTTATAGTGTGGCAAAGCTAGGAGACTAAAGGACTATCTTAAAGACACAGTCTTTTTTTTTTTTTTTTAAGAAATTCGTTTCTAGCCAGAGTTTCTATTGGCAGAAGTTTAAATGCTATTTTATTGTCATTACTATATTAAATTCATATGGTTTACATAAATTCTGGTTCATTATTGTGAGTGTGTGTGTTGGGGTGGGGGGAAGTGAGCATGAGTACTCTGATTTAAAGAGGTGTGTGCTATGTCTGTTGCCTAAATCCTCACTGATAAAAAATGAATTTCAAATGATTTACTGTGTACTGGCTTTACTGCCATTATCAGGGAATTTAAAACCTTCTCTTTTTTCTTTTTTTCCAATTAGCAATGTACCAGATAGCTTTACTATTCATTATGTTTCCCTATAACCCATACCAAAAAAAAAATGGTAGAATCCTTTGGCACTTCTCTGGTCTGATTAATGTAACTTGGATTTCAATTAGCACTGGTTTGTGGCACTCTGATACTAAGGGATGGGAGGGAGAAGAACTAGGAATGTGAGCTAATAAGCTCCAAGAACATCTGGCCAGGAGTGTAGCTCAGAAACCATCTCCCACTATTAGAATTCAAATTTGACCATAGTACATATGGCATTAGATTCTAAGAAACTGAGTTCTCTTTCTTTTTCTTCGTAGGTTGACCTTTCTTATGTTATAATCCCACTTGACCTGAAACTTAGAGTAACTTCTCTGTTTCATGGCCCAGCCTTATCCCTATTTACCTTCCTTGGTCCATTTGAGAGGTATGGACTGGATCTCTTGAGCGCTTTACTTTATCTAAGCACACAGCTACCAATCACAGCTTGTATATACTGAACAACTCAAGTGTTTAGGTAGCCCTTTCCTATACAGGGACCATGTATGACTTTTCATTGTATTCCAGGACCAAGAACAATTCCTGACATAGAACAGTTTCAAAAGTGTGTGCTAAGTGTGGATTTTGCATCTAGCTGTCTTTCTTAGGCTAATCATTTGCTCACTATAAAATCTGCTTTCAGAAAGGCATATAGGCCTATTTAGAAGAAATATTTATCTTAATCTTAAATTTGTATTCCGTTCATTCCTGTACCATATTTAAGGTAAAAGATTACCCATTATAAAATGATGTTATCAAACTCTGATTAATACATTTGTTTCCCCCCTATGGTAAACACTGGTTGTTGTTCAGTGCTTTTTAATATTTATAATATTTAATTTAACAAAGAGAATAAATTGATAAATTAAACCAGTATTTCTAAGTTTTATGTCAAACTATAAAATGGTATTTAGAATCATTTATCATCTAAGACCAATGATTTGGAAATAAATTAGACTGGAAATATACTGAAAAGCTAAGCACAGTCTTCCAAGAAGTATATCCACTATCTTTTTCTCTTTTTTAAGAAATTACTTTTGTCTTTGTGCCCTACTTGAAATGAGGATGAAATGTTCCCTTAAAATCTGTCTACTAGCATGCAATAGGAATTGCAGAGTTAATCTCTTTGTTCTTATCTAATGAAACTTCCTGACCTTGAATGCCATGTCTAAATTGATAATCTAAAATTAAAAAGAGACTTCTAGGGATGCCTGGGTGGTTCAGCAGTTTATTGCCTGTGTTCAGCCCAGGGCATGATCCTGGAGTTCTGGGATCGAGTCCCACATCGGCCTCCATGCGTGGAGCCTGCTTCTCCCTCTGCTTTTGTCTCTACCTCTCTCTGTGTGTCTCTCATGAGTAAATAAATAAAATCTTTTAAAAAAAGAGAATTCTCTGTATATGTGTATGTGTATATATATAGATATATATTTTAGCAATAAGTAATATGTATATCATAGATCTCAGTAATAAGTAAATATAGAGAAATAGAATTTATTCTGAGAAGATAACTACAAAGAAGAACTGCTATTCAAAGTTGAAATTCAAGTTCAAATCCTGATAGAGCCTAGAATATGATTAGAGGAAGGTAAAAATGGTAGTAGCAATCTAAGAGAAGAGAGTTCACTAGAGATAGTAAACATAAAAGCTCTAAAATGTGAATTATATCTATAATCTAATTCTTCTTTATGTATATGATCTCTAATTCCACTTTTGATAATGTAAGCAATAACTCTAGTACCTTCAGAAAGTTTCCCAGTCCATTCCACTCCACCCTAATCTCTTAATTCATCAAGTTATTATAGTACATGGATTTATATTGACCTCAATTGGGTTCATGTCTGTCATTTACTATGTAATTTCTTCTGAGACTCCAATTCTTTTCTTTTTGTTTTAAAGACTTATTTATTTATTCATGAGAGACACACAGAGAGAGAGAAGCAGAGACACAGGCAGAGGGAGAAGCAGGCCACCCGCAAGGAGCCTGATGTGGAACTTGATCCCGGATCCCAGGAACACACCCTGAGCCAAAGGCAGACACTCAACCGCTGAGCCACCCAGGTGTCCCTGAGATTCCATTATTCATCTACAAATGTAGCCTAGTAATATTTCTCTGTGTCAGTTAAGTTTCTGTCGGAGAAGCAGAACTACTATGAGTGATATAGAATAAGGGATTTATTATAGGAATTTAACTTTATACCACTCAGGAGCTGGCTACACAGTCTATTCAGGGCTATTATCTGTGTTTTTGGTTCTGATGACTGACATTAGCAGTTTGGAAGAAAAGATATAAAATGAGGAAAAGAAGGACAGAGCAGCAGGAACCCACAGGATATGATGGAACTCACATTGCTACCATCTTTAAGTCTCCCCTTTGATGATACAGGTTACTCACAAGAGAAGCTGATACCTTTTTTCATGAAGATCTAGGATTCAGAAAAGGGAACACATGATCTGACATTAATTGAAATGGTGGTGGACCTGGCTGCTATCCTAGGCTACTCAGCAGATAAGCAACATTATGAGCTCAAACAGTACTAGAACTCCTATACCAACCTTATGGATGTTAAAGGAAAATGGCCACTACTTCACTTCCACCTTTCAACTCTAATGCAAACTGTCTCTTGTGTCCTATATTAACTTAGAACTACATAGGAAATTCTGGACAACGTGGACTCAGCTTAGCTAACATGACAAGGCAAAAATCCATTTAAACATCCTGTCAACTCAGAGTGATGCTGGGTTGTTTGACGAAACAAAATGCTTATAATTTTTAAAACTTTGAAACAAAAGTGGTACAAAATCATATTATTTCTATAATGTTTCCTCTTTACAATGAGCTGGTCATTGTTTTACTTGCTGTGATCTCTTCAATATAACTAGCAATAAGGATAAATGGTAGATTCCTGTGCAGTATGATTTGACAGGAATCACTAGACCTGAGTAATATAAAATTTCCAATTAAATTGTCAACTACAAAAGGATGCAGACAACAGCTTGGTCTAATTAGTATATTCTGATGATATTTAGCACAGATCCAAACCAAGAAAGAGGAAAGAAGAAAGCAATGAGAGAAAGAAGAAAAGAAGGGAGGGAGGAAGGAAGGAAGAAAGGAAGAGAGGAAGGGGAAAGGGAGGGAGGGACAAAGAAAGACAAATATGTCACATTAGAGTTACTGAGTCAGAAATAAGGGAAAGGTGTTATAAAGCTAACAACTGTTGCATTTTTATCCCATAAATGTTCTCGAGAATAGAACTTCCCCAAATCTCTAGCTGCAAATTAAAATCCATAAACAAAAAACAACTTCACAATTTTCTGGAGCTTTTAATTACAGGTTAAATCACGAACTATAAAGTTATATAAGAATAAAAATACTATTGAGGAAATAACAGTACAGCCTATGAAATGGACTCAAGCAGAAGTTGCTTTATAAAAAAAAGACCAATTTTAATATCAGCTCCTTGATTTTTTTTAATAAAGCACATAGATTTCAAAGTGTATAGGAAAGCCTTAGATCATGATATTTCTTTCCAATTCTTAAATCAAGGAAGTTCTGATCCATTTTTGATAAATGCCAATGTATCAGTAGGATTTTGAGACAATAAGAAAAGGATTTGGGCTCTTTTTATTTCCCTGAGATTAAAACCAGATAAACTCCTGCAGGAGAAGTCACCTTGAAATGCCCAACTGAGTCAAACTGAGTTTAAGGAAAATTTGCAGCTCTGAATGTCAAGGTCAAAAAGGATTTCAGTCACCATTTACTTTCCAGGTTATACTTACCTTCTCTTCTAGACCCTGTCTTCATAGCAGGATTCTCCTGAGCACCAGCAACAATTATGTCCCTTTCTTCACAGACCCGAAGCCCCAGGGTTTGCTAGAGGTCTTAAGTGGAATTCTCTAGTGAGAAGAAATGGAACTACTCTCTTAACCCAGATACTACAGGAAGCCTGTCAGCAGGAATGGCATCATGGCATGTTATTACCAGCCCAGCATACACATTTCTGTGATAAACTACTGCCTGAAGTTACTCCAGTTTCTTCTTTCTGGAATTCTCATTTGCAGCTCAAGGTAGCTCAAGACAGAAAGTATAAATGTATATGATAAAAGGAAGAGTACTATCGAAGGTAAAGGGAAGTCCTTCCAACTGTATGATTTGACAACACTTAGCAGTCTGCCATATGCTTTTTAAAAATATTAGAATTGTGAACAAATGAACAGGAAGAAATACACTGGACTATAAACCTAAGGTGGACAAAAGAAGAAGATAATCCAAAAAGCACTAGCAACTATTATATTCAAAAACCAATAGAGGAAGTCTGTTCAAATTACCATATACAATAACATATCATACAAGAGGAAAGATTATCAAAGAAAACTAATAAATGTGTATTACTTACAATAATTCTCATTGCATATATTTAAAATCTACAATTCATTGTAAGTTTCATAAGGGCTGGAACCTTGCCTGTTTTGTTTATTAATGAAAACTAGTGCTACTAAACATTTTTGAATAAATGAATTCAGAAGAAGGAAAATAATTCCAAACTAAACACAATGGAAAGCATCATATTGCCATTAAAATATGAATTGTTATTTGGAAAAATAATTTGGGAGAAAAGTAAGAACACATATTTATCTTTTTAATTCCTTCTAAAGATATTTCCTAAACATCATCATGTTATAAGCACTGAACTATGTGTTGTGTGAACAAGAGCTATTCCTGTCACCACAGAACTTATGAGGAAAATACACAAAACATGAGAATAAACAAAATGAACTTGAGGTTCTAACATATGTAACTAAGTAAATTTTTATTTATTTTTTTAAGATTTTATTTATTTATTCATGAGAGACACAGAGAGAGAGGAAGAGACACAGGCAGAGGGAGAAGCAGGCTCCATGCAGGGAGCCCGATGTGGGACTCGATCCCAGGACTCCAGGATCACGTCCTGGGCCGAAGGCAGATGCTCAACTGCTGAACCACCCAGGCGTTCCCCAAGTACAATTTTTCAAGAAGGCATAGTCTTTATAAAAATCAAGACGGCATAGTCTTTATATCAAGAAGGCATAGGCTTTATAAAAATCCATGAAACTCTTTATATAAGAATTGCTACTTGACTCTTAATTTTGACTAGAAGAAGAAAGCAGAAATGAGAATATATCAGTTAGTTATTACTCTGCAGCACATGGCCACAAAACTCATGCATCTAAAACAATGTGCATTAATTAGTGTTAATAAATCTATATGTGGGATGAGTGACTATTCCTGTTACGGGTGTGTTCATTCATTTATTATCAACAGTGCATTAAGTAAGCACCTCTCATAATTTTGGTATATCTGGCAGTCAGCTAGCTCTCTGTTAACTCATGATGGCTCACCTGGAAAAACTGAACTCTCCTTTTAGATCTATCATCCTCCAGTAGGCTTGTCCAAATGGCAGAAACAAGGTATGAGACAGAAAGAGCAAAAGCACATAAGATCTTTTTAGTCCCTGCTCAGACCTGGAAGATTGTCAGTTCAGTCAGCTGCTTTCTATTGACCAAAACCACACAACTTTAACTCAAATTCAAAGCATTGGGAAAGAAGGACTATATCATGATGGAAGGAACTACAAAGGTACATAGGAAAGAGCAGGTTCTAATAGAAGAAAGAATTCAGCCTATCTTTGCAATAAATCTACCATATATAGAAGCAAGATAAAATGACAGAAATACCAGAAGGAAGTAACCATACCATCAAAATATAATAAAGAGGGAAGCATAATAATGGTCATGACATAGCTTAAGGATTTATTTATTTATTTGTTTTTTTAAAAAGATTTTATTTATTTATTCATGAGAGACACAGAGAGAGGCAGAGACATAGGCAGAGGGAGAAGCAGGCTCCCTGAGGGGAGCCTGATGTGGGACTCAATCTAAGGGACCCAGGATCACACCCTGAGCTGAGGCAGACATTCAACCACAGAGCCACCCAGGTGCTCCCATAGCTTGGGACTTAGTAAAAAAACTCAAGTTAGTAAGAAAACATTACATCCATTTTCTTTCTATGTAAAACTGTTTATTGCAGTCAGAAACTGGAAACAACCCTAAGGTCTATCAATGAATGAGTGGACTACAAGATATGGTCTACCCACACACAGGAGTATCAGTCATAAACAGGAGTGAGGCGCCAACACATGGTGCCCCATGGACAGACCCTGAACACACAATGCTCAGTAAGGGAACCAGACACAAAAGGCCACATGATGTGTGTCTCCATGTGTGTAACATGCCCAGAACAGGCATATCCATAGAGACAAAAAGTAGATTAATAGGTGCCCAGGGAAAGGCGGGGCAAGATGGCAGAAGAGTAGGGTCCCCAAGTCACCTGTTCCCACTAAATTACCTAGATAACCTTCAAATCATCCTGAAAATCTACGAATTCGGTCTGAGATTTAAAAAGAACAGCTGGAATGCTACAGTGAGAAGAGTTCACGCTTCTATCAAGATAGGAAGACGGGGAAAAAGAAATAAAGAAACAAAAGGCATCCAAGCGGGAGGGGCTCTGCGAGGAGCCAGGCTAAGGCCGGGGCAAGTGTCCCCAGGACAGGAAAGCCCCGACCCGGAGAAGCAGGAGCTTTACCAATCTTCCCAGGAAAAGGCACTCGCAGGGAGTTGGAGCAGGACCCCAGGAGGGGCGGGGCTGACCTCAGGCTCCCTGGGACACTAACAGAGCACCTGTGCCAGCACATGCCTGGCTGGACCCCGGAGCAGCTCAGAGGTGGCTCAGGCAGTTGCTCGGTGCGGAGGGGGCTGGGCAGCCCCGGGAGCAGCTCGGACAGAGGCTCCCCACAGAGGTTCCGGGCAGAGGGAGTTGCGTGGCCGGAGTGTGATTCCAACGTGCAGGCCCGGGAGTACAGGACGCCAGAGACACAGCCCAAGATCCTGCGCTCCCCCGGGACAGGCAGAAGCCAGGAGAGCACAGGACAGCAAGGACACTACTGCCCCCGGGTGGCCCCGAGCTGAGCAGATTAGTGGCCCCGTCCCTGGAGCATCCAGGCCCCTGCAGACTGAGAGCTCTGTAGTTACTGCAGGAGCTGACGCTAGGGCTGGAGAGCTGGCTGTCACCACTGTGGTTGTTCCTCCTGGGGACTCACAGGATAAACAACCCCCACTGAGTCTCACAGTGGCCTCACCAGATAAACAGGACAAACATCTTTCACTAAGCCCTGCATCAAGCAGGGGGTTGAGCAGCTCCCCCAAGTGCTAACACCTGAAAATCAGCACAGCAGGCCCCTCCCCCAGAAGACCAGCTAGACTGACAGGGGAAAAACAAATTATTGACGAAGCAACACTGGAAAGTTCCAGGGGATGTCGAGGGAGCTACAGTACACAGAATGAGAGGTTACTCCCCCTTGTTTTTTGTTTTTTGATTTGTTTGCTTCCTGCCCCTTTTTTCTTTTATTCCTTTTTTTTGCTTTTTTCTCTCCTTTTTTTTTCTTTCCTTTCTTTTTTCTTTTTTTCTTTTTATTTTCTTCTTTCTCTTCTCTCTTTTTCTCCTTTTCCCAATACAACTTGTTTTTGGCCACTCTGCACTGAGCAAAATGACTAGAAGGAAAACCTCACCTCAAAAGAATCAGAAACAGTCCTCTCTCCCACAGAGTTACAAAATCTGGATTACAATTCAATGTCAGAGGGATCCCTGGGTGGCGCAGCGGTTTGGCGCCTGCCTTTGGCCCAGGGCGCGATCCTGGAGACCCGGGATCGAGTCCCACGTCGGGCCCCCGGTGCATGGAGCCTGCTTCTCCCTCTGCCTGTGTCTCTGGCTCTGTCTCTGCCTGTGTCTCTGGCTCTGTCTCTCCTTCTATCTCTCAAGAATAAATAAATAAAATCTTAAAAAAAAAAAAACAATTCAATGTCAGAAAGCCAATTCAGAAGCACTATTATAAAGCTACTGCTGGCTCTAGAAAAAACCATAAAGGGCTCAAGAGACTTCATGACTGCAGAATTTAGATCTAATCAGGCAGAAATTAAAAATCAATTAAGTGAGATGCAATCCAAATTAGAGGTCCTAATGGCAAGGGTTAACGAGGTGGAAGAACAAATGAGTGACATAAAAGACAAGTTGATGGCAAAGAGGGAAACTGAGGAAAAAAGAGACAATTAAAAGATCATGAGAATAGATTAAGGGAAAAAAATGACAGCCTGATGAAGAAAAATCTACGTTTAATTGGGGTTCCCGAGGGCGCCGAAAGGGACAGAGGGCCAGAATATGTATTTGAACAAATCATAGTTGAAAACTTTCCTAATCTGGGAATGGAAACAGCCATTCAGATCCAGGAAAGAGAGAGATTCCCCCCCCCCGCCTAAAATCAATAAAAACCGTTCAACACCTCGATATTTAATAGTGAATCTTGAAAATTCCAAAGATAAAGAGAAGATCCTTAAAGCAGCAAGAGACAAGAAATCCCTGACTTTTATGGGGAGGAGTATTAGGGTAAGAGCAGACCTCTCCACAGAGACCTGGCAGGCCAGAAAGGGCTGGCAGGATATACTCAGGGTCCTAAATGAGAAGAACATGCAGCCAAGAATACTTTATCCAGTAAGGCTTTCTTCAGAATAGAAGGAGAGATAAAGAACTTCCAAGATAGGCAGGAACTGAAAAAATGTGACCACCAAACCAGCTCTGCAAGAAATTTTAAGGGGGACTCTTAAAATTCCTCTTTAAGAAGAAGTTCAGTGGAACAATCCACAAAAACAGGGACTGAATAGGTATCATGATGACACTAAACTCATATCGTTCAATAGTAACTGTGAACATGAACGGGCTTAATGACCCCATCAAAAGGCGCAGGGTTCCAGAATGGATAAAAAAGCAGGACCCATCTATTTGCTGTCTACAAGAGACTCATTTTAGACAGAAGGACACTTACAGCCTGAAAATAAAAGGTTGGAGAACCATTTACCATGCAAATGCTCCTCAAAAGAAAGCAGGGGTAGCCATCCTTATATCAGATAAACTAAAATTTACCCCGAAGACTGTAGTGAGAGATGAAGAGGGACACTATATCATACTTAAAGATTCTATCCAAGAAGAGGACTTAACAATCATCAATATATATGCCCCGAATGTGGGAGCTGCCAAATATATCAATTAATAACCAAAGTTAAGACATACTTAGATAACAATACACTTGTACTTGGTGACTTCAATCTAGCCCTTTCTACACTCAATAGGTCTTCTAAACACAACATCTCCAAAGAAACGAGAGCTTTCAATGATACACTGGACCAGATGGATTTCACAGATATCTACAGAACTTTACATCCAAACTCAACTGAATACACATTCTTCTCAAGTGCACATGGAACTTTCTCCAGAATAGACCACATATTGGGTCACAAATCAGGTCTGAACCGATACTAAATATTGGGATCATCCCCTGCGTATTCTCAGACCATAATGCCTTGAAATTAGAACTAGATCACAAGAAGTTTGGAAGGATTTCAAACAGGTGGAGGTTAAGGACCTTCCTGCTAAAAGATGAAAGGGTCAACCAGGAAATTAAGGAAGAATTAAAAATATTCATGGAAACTAATGAGAATGAAGATACAACCATTCAAAATCTTTGGGATACAGCAAAAGCAGTCCTGAGGGAAAAATACATCGCAATACAAGCATCCTTCCAAAAACTGGAAAGAACTCAAATACAAAAGCTAACCTTACACCTAAAGGAGATGAAGAAAAAACAGCAAATAGATCCTACACCCAGCAGAAGAAGAGAGTTAATTAAGATTCCAGCAGAACTCAACGAAATCGAGACCAGAAGAACTGTGGAATAGATCAACAAAACCAGGAGTTGGTTCTTTCAAAGACTTAATAAGATAGATAAACCATTAGCCAGCCTTATTAAAAAGAAGAGAGAGAAGACTCAAATTAATAAAATCATGAATGAGAAAGGAGAGATCACTACCAACACCAAGGAAATACATACAATTTTAAAAACATATTATGAACAGCTATACACCAATAAATTAGCCAATCTAGAAGAAATAGATGCATTCCTGGAAAGCCACAAACTACCAAAACTGGAACTGGAAGAAATAGAAAACCTGAACAGGCTAATAACCAGGGAGGAAATTGAAGCAGTCATCAAAAACCTCCCAAGACACAAAAGTCCAGGGCCAGATGGCTTCCCTGGGGAATTCTATCAAACATTTAAAGAAGAAACCATACATATTCTACTAAAGTTGTTCGGAAAGATAGAAAGAGATGGAGTACTTCCAAATTCGTTCTATGAGGCCGGCATCACCTTAATTCCAAACCAGACAAAGACCCCACCAAAAAGGAGAATTATAGACCAATATCCCTGATGAACATGGATGCAAAAATTCTCAACAAGATACTAGCCAATAGGATCCAACAATAAGAAGATTATTCACCATGACCAAGTAGGATTTATCCCCGGGACTCAAGGCTGCTTCAACACTCATAAAACAATCAATGTGATTCATCATATCAGCAAGAGAAAAAACAAGAACTGTACGATCCTCTCAATAGATGCAGAGAAAGCATTTGACAAAATACAGCATCCATTCCTGATCAAAACTCTTCAGAGTGTAGGGATAGAGGGAACATTCCTTGACATCTTAAAAGCCATCTACGAAAAGCCCACAGCAAATATCATTCTCAATGGGGAAGCACTGGGAGCCTTTCCCCTAAGATCAGGAACAAGACAAGGATGTCCACTCTCACCACTGCTATTCAACATAGTACTGGAAGTCCTAGCCTCAGCAATCAGACAACAAAAAGACATTAAAGGCATTCAAATTGGCAAAGAAGACGTCAAACTCTCCCTCCTTGTCAATGACATGATACTCTACATAGAAAACCCAAAAGACTCCACACCAAGATTGCTAGAACTTGTACAGCAATTTGGCAGTGTGGCAGGATACAAAATCAATGCTCAGAAGTCAGTGGAATTTCTATACACTAAAATGAGACTGAAGAAAGAGAAATTAAGGAGTCAATCCCATTTACAATTGCACCCAAAAGCATAAGATACCTAGGAATAAACCTAACCAAAGAGGTAAAGGATCTATACCCTAAAAACTATATAACACTTCTGAAAGAAATTGAGGAAGACACAAAGAGATGGAAAAATATTCCATGCTCATGGATTGGCAGTATTAATATTGTGAAAATGTCAATGTTACCCAGGGAATTTACACGTTTAATGCAATCCCTATCAAAATACCATGGACTTTCTTCAGAGAGTTAGAACAAATTATTTTAAGATTTGTGTGAAATCAGAAAAGACCCCGAATAGCCAGGGGAATTTTAAAAAACAAAACCATAGCTGGGGGCATCACAATGCCAGATTTCAGATTGTACTACAAAGCTGTGGTCATCAAGACAGTGTGGTACTGGCACAAAAACAGACACATAGATCAATGGAACAGAATAGAGAATCCAGAAGTAGACCCTCAACTTTATGGTCTACTAATATTCGACAAAGCAGGAAAGACTATCCACTGGAGAAAAGACAGTCTCTTCAATAAATGGTGCTGGGAAAATTGGACATCCACATGCAGAAGAATAAAACTAGGCCATTCTCTTGCACCATACACAAAGAAAAACTCAATATAGATGAAAGATCTTAATGTGAGACAAGATTCCATCAAAATCCTAGAGAACACAGGCAACACCCTTTTTGAACTTGGCCACAGTAACTTCTTGCAAGGTTCATCCATGAAGGCAAGAGAAACAAAAGCAAAAATGAACTATTGGGACTTCATCAAGATAAGCTTTTGCAAAGCAAAAGATACCGTCAACAAAACTCAAAGACAACCTACAGAATGGGAGAAGATATTTGCAAATGACGTATTAGATAAAGGGCTAGTTTCCAAGATCTATAAAGAACTTTTTAAACTCAACAGCAAAGAAACAAACAATCCAATCATGAAATGGGCAAAAGACATGAAGAGAAATCTCACAGAGGAAGACATAGACATAGCCAACAAGTACATGAGGAAATGCTCCACATCACTTGCCATCAAGGAAATACAAATCAAAACCACAATGAGATACCACCTCACACCAGTGAGAATGGGGGAAAATTAACAAAGCAGGAAACCACAAATGTTGGAGAGGATATGGAGAAAGGGGAACCCTCCTGCACTGTTGGTGGGAATGTGAACTGGTGCAACCACTGGAAAACTGTGTGGAGGTTCCTCAAAGAGTTAAAAATAGATCTGCCCTACGACCCAGCAATTGCACTGCTGGGGATTTACCCCAAAGATACAGATGCAGTGAAACTCCAGGACACCTGCACCCCGATGTCTATAGCAGCAATGTCCACAATAGCCAAACTGTAAGGAACCTCGGTGTCCATCGAAAGATGAATGGATAAAGAAGATGTGGTCTATGTATACAATGGAATATTACTCAGCCATTAGAAACAACGAATACCCACCATCTGCTTCGACGTGGATGGAACTGAAGGGTATTATGCTGAGTGAAATAAGTCAATCGGAGAAGGAAAAACATTATACGGTCTCATTTATTTGGGGAATATAAAAAATAGTGAAAGGGAATAAAGGGGAAAGGTGAAAAAATGAGTGGGAAATATCAAAAAGGGAGACAGAACATGAAATTCTCCTAACTTTGGGAAAGGAACTAGGGGTGGTGGAAGGGGAGGTGGGGGGGTGGTGGAGGTGACTGCGTGACAGGCACTGAGGTGGGCACTTGATGGGATGAGCACTGGGTGCTATTCTATATGTTGGAAAATTTAAAAACAATAAAAATAAATTAAAAAAATAAAAATAAAAATAAAAAATGTAAAAAAATAAAAAAATAAACCATGTCATACTAAAAAAAAAAAAAAGGTTGCCAGGGGCTGGGGAAGCATGGGGGCTAAGGAATATCGGGTTTCTTGCAGGGGGATGATGAAAATGTTCTCAAATTAAACAGTGGTGATGTTTGCACAATCTTGTGAATAAACCAAAAGTCACTGAATTGTACAAAATAAATAAATAATAAAAATAAATATTTATTTAGCTAAGCACTGTTTTAAGCACTAGCCATACAAGATAAAAAGTAAAACTTTTCCTCTTTTTTTGTCTTTGGAGAAAAAGTTAATAAATAATTATAGATGAGAGAATTTTAGATAGTGCTAGAAAGAAAACCAAGGAGGACAGTAGAATGGTAGGTGCCTGTTTGTGGTATAATAAGGTTATTTCAGCTAAGGGAATCTAAGCAATTGTCTTTAAGGAAGTAACATACAAATGGAGACTTAGATAATAAGGATGAAAAAGATTTGTGAACACATGAAGGTAACACAGAAATCAATCAGTACCAAGTTACTTAGAAAAGAAAGGGCTTGGCCCATTCACAAGAGAGAAAGTGGCTTGTGAGGCTACAGCTTACTAAAGTGACATAGTAAAAGAGGGAAAGGTGAAAACAGGTATGGCCTTGGGAACCAGCTAAAGACTTTTTGGCTTTTACTCTAAATGTAACAAAAAGCCATTAAAATATTGTCATCAGGGCAGCAATGTGATCTGACATAGGTTTTAAAAGAACACTTGGGGGATCCTTGGGTGGCGCAGCGGTTTGGCGCCTGCCTTTGGCCCAGGGCGCGATCCTGGAGACCCGGGATCGAATCCCACGTCAGGCTCCCGGTGCATGGAGCCTGCTTCTCCCTCTGCCTGTGTCTCTGCCTCTCTCTCTCTGTGACTATCATAAATAAATAAAAATTTAAAAAAAAAAAGAAAAAAAAAAAAAAGAACACTTGTTTTTTATGAGGTTGAATTAATAGAGAGGCAAAAAATGGAAGCGGAAAGACTACTGTAGAAGTATAGGAGGACAAGAACAATAAAAGGAAGGCCAGTAAGGATCTACCCTACAGTGAGAATTGGTGGTAGCACAGGCTACAATTAGATTTTGTGAGAAGGAGAGAAATGGTCAGATTCTTGAATTAGAGTAGAGCCCATAAGGTTTGCTAATTGACTGGGCAGGGGCTGAGAAGAAAAAGAAGTGTTAAGAATGAAATATTGAGATAAAGTTGAGATTAGGCAGTAAAATGGAGAGGTTAAGTCAGCACTGGGTAGATGACTGATTCTCAGGGAAAGACTAACGAGAGAAATAATTTTAGAATACTTTAATAAAACTGGATTTGGATAAAATAAACTGAGGAAGACATTGTATAGAAAAAAGAATAAGTCTGATGAAAAAAAGCCTAAAATACTTTGAAACTTAGATGTAAGTAGATAGAGGAAAATATCTTTTTTCCTAAGCAGGGCAACTGTATCAAATGTTTCAGAGAAGTTGGGCAAAAAAAACCCTTAAGATGCTGTGTGAACTTGAGTATCAGGCACGAGCCTGCTGGTATACAGATATCCTCTAAAGTTAGTGGGCTGTAGCATTTGGGGAGAAAGAAAAATCTCATTTGGATCATAAAGTGACATTTAACTTCAGTTTTGCTTTTGGCTGAAAGTGAGTTTCCAATAATGAGGGGAAAGAGATTAAAAAAAATGATATATTGTAAGAGGCTGTCTTATGGAGATCACATTCTGATAAAATACTTGCAAACCCTCCTGGTGAAAAGAAAAAGTCTCTAAAAACATTCATGTGCATCAGGGGATTTTGATTTTAGGTTCCATTTAAGAAGAAACAGGAATGAGATTTACCCTCCCAAATGAAACAATCAAAGAAGCAAACAAAATATAAGAAACAGTGGTTTTCAGGATATCAAATATGAAGCAACAAGCAACAGTGATGACTAAGAAACAGAAACCATATGAGTGAAGTGAGCACTATGATTGCCTTAGCTTATTGCTTTGAGAGACGTCTCAAGAACTTCTCTCCAAAAGGTATGTTTACAAGAATAAAAAGATAAGCAATAGACATGGAAAAATAATTACAATCACATATCTGATAATGGACTTGTATCCAAAGAAAATAAAGAACTCTCAAAACTTAATAAGAAAACAATACAATTTTTAAAAATATACAAAATTTTTAGCACTTACTTTCCCTTTACCAAAGAAGATATATCGATGACAGATAAGCACATAAAAAAAAGATAGGACAGTCAACCTCACTGGTCATCAGGTAAATTCAAATTATATCCACAATGAAATACCACAATACACATATTACAATGGCTTAAATTATTGAAAATGTTGGCTAGGATGTAGAGGAACTGGAGGTCTTATGTGATAAGCATATAAAGTGGTACAACTACAAGGAAGTGATTGGTTCAATCCTTAAGTACAAAGATGTTATGTTAATAAATAACAAAAAGTAAAACTCCTTATGTGATTTGTGACCTCGGATAAATAAAAAGGAAAGGAAAAAGTCAGAGACATTGGGAAGAATGAAGTGAATTCCAGAGTTGAAAGCTTAATTCTTCAATGTTAAAGCATTAGGCCTAATTTGGTCCAACAGCCATGGGTAAAAATCCTTACTACCAGGCCTACCTTATGCAGATCACTAAAACTCAAATCTGCAGCTTCTTCATCTAGGAAACATAATACTATAGTCTAGGCATTATAAAACTTAAACAACATGGTACAAAGACCTTAACATGCATGGTGTTTGACATGTAGCCTCCATTCAGAGATGTTAACACCCTTCACTTTTCTGTCTCTCTTAATGTGCTCAAATTGCCCAAGTCAGAATACTAGATTCCAGGATCCTGTATGAAGTTTCTAAACAGTTCTCAAAACTAGTGAGCCTTAAGAAAATCATAAATAATGCCTAATCTTTAGGAAAACAATAGCAGTAAATGTAATATCTCCCAACCATAAAGGGGTAAACACAATATTAAATTAGATCATCTTCTAAAAGAGGGTGTTAAAATTATGCCATAAAAATACCTTTATAAATAAAATTAAGCCATTTCGAGTAAATAAATGTCCAACTAGTTATCTTAATGGCTTAATTGATTATACCTTAAAGATATGATTTTTGATCAATGCCAAATAGTAGAAAGGTGTGAATCATCATGTTGAAAAGCTCTAGTCTAGATGTTGTCAAGAACAGCATATTGATTAATTACTTCATTGAGAATATTAGGTGTGATATGATGTGGCAAGTGTTGAAATTAGGTACCTGTATACCATTCTGACCCACAGAATCATCTTACCTGTGAGGCATTTCAGAAGAACAAATGCCCTAAATTTATATGCAGTGGTAACTAATACATTAATTGTAGGTATTTATGTTATGAACATAAAGTAGAAGACACACAGAAAAATCTAATGATTTAAATGACAAAATGGAGGTAAGTCATTTTTATTCTAAAGCTCAAATGCTTACCAAAATCCTTACATCAAGACCATTATGAAATTTAAAGATATAGTGAATTTGCAAAAAATAATAATGGTGAAAGCAGAGCATCCAAAAATCCTCTACAGTAAAAATGTAAGAGTTATTGCACTTGGACTGAACTAGCTATTGGGTAGGGAGCCACATTCCTGTATCATCAAATGTGGGAAAAAACACCAAACATATTGAAACTCTATTTTGTTCCTGTCCTCCATCCTGTACTTCAACCAGCCTTTCTCCAGACTTAAACTGAGAAGTAGCAGAGGAAAAAGAGAACAAAGTCACAGTTTAGGAGCAATTTGTTTCAGTCTAAAGAAATTTTAAAATATACAACCTTTTCTGAAGTCAAATCTAGCCCAATAAGCAGGTAGAATAAACCACTATATATTTGATGTAATTTAAAATATCTCCTACTTCCCAAAAATTATTTCCTCTATTAAGCCACCACAGTGTCTGGAATTTTTCCAATTAGAATTTATGTTTGTATATTAATGGTTAGGCTATAGCAATGAATCTCTCAAAGATCCCTATTAAAAGGCAAATTACATGGAAGAGATAATAGGCTATGCCTTGGGCCTGGACACAGATGTGTTTATACAAAGCCAATCCTAGAAAAAAATAAGTTGTACCATAAGAAATTTTTGAGTGAAGAAAACTATAAAGGAGAGAACAGGAACTTTGAAGGTGCCCCAAGACAACAGTTGAGTAAAAAATAACATTGAGAGTCCAGGACGGTGGAAAAAGCATAATACCAGACCTCTGAGAAAGAGGTTCTAAAGGGAGAAAGTAGAATTCAGCACAAGAAGTGGGAAAACAACAACAAAAACTGTTACCTATATCATAATGCAACTACAGTATTTCCATTGTTCTCACATAGGTCTTTGACATTCATATGACTGCTAAGTCACTTATAGTACTGTATTGTTTTGCTCAACCAGAATTTATTGAACACCTACTGTTTTCCAACTATTTAAATCAGGGATCCCTGGGTGGCGCAGCGGTTTGGCGCCTGCCTTTGGTCCAGGGCGCGATCCTGGAGACCCGGGATCGAATCCCACATCAGGCTCCCGGTGCATGGAGCCTGCTTCTCCCTCCGCCTGTGTCTCTGCCTCTCTCTCTCTCTCTCTGTGACTATCATAAATAAATAAAAAATTAAAAAAAAAAAAAATTTTTTTTTTTTTTAAATCAGATTCCCTTAAAGCTGATTTTATGACAAGAAATTTTGAGGAAAATAGCAAGGATGGAAATAATATAAAAATATACATTTGTGAGAAAATTAACTGAGGTTCAATACTTTTAGGGACTCTCTGAGAAACTGTGGATCATGCCTTTGAATCACTCAGAGGCCAGGAATACTGGGCCATATTTCTAGGGATGACTTTTGCCCAGTTAAATCCCTGCACTTCCAGATCATGCTTGTTAGTTATGAATCCAGATCCTGTGGTACCAAAGTATACTGGGATTTGTCAAGCCTTGTTACAGATGATCTAAGAGATGGGAGTGGGCAGCAGCAGTGTCTAATACACTGGAAATTCCACATTTATGGTCTGGAAGAAATAATCGAAAAATAGTCATAATAAAAGCCCCCCCAAAATACTATATAAACTGTGATTCAAGTCCATACAGAACAGACAGGAACATGTTAATTAAAAGAATGATCAAATAAACTAAAGAGGGCTTCCTGAAAGAGGTGAGATATGACCAGCTTTTAAAGGTGTCAAGATGAATTAACAGTCTTAATTAAATAGTAGAGGTGGAAGACAAGTATCAATATACTGGCCCAGTATATTTCATACTAATTTGGAAATTGAAAGAGAATCTGTTGGATCTTAAAACCTTTATAATTGCCCCATCTTGGACTGTGAGGTCCAAACAATATCTTAATATAAATAGACAAGATTACAAAGTTACAGAACTGAAAAAAATCAAACACACAAAAAAAGGTCTAAATTTTAAGCACTGAGTCTTCTGATTTTTGTTGTACTTTACAACACCTTGTTGGGAAACCTAAGTGTTACAACCTAAGGCTTTCCCAAATTCAAAATCAGACATCCTTAAGACCATCAGCCTAAAGTGTTTTAAAGTGATTAAAGAATACATTAACTATATGTTCTAACGAGATTTCTGAATGACTCAGGGTGAATTTGTCTTTGGAAAGGTTGCTTGCTTCATTAAAATGTGATTTGGAGCTCTGAACAGGATATTTTTCTCCTAACAATATTCACACTTTTGTTGATATATGTATATGAATATGTATATCCATATTTATTAGAGCAGGTAATTCTCTGTTAAACTTTTTTCTTGCTTTTTTTGTAACCTATATGAAAATAAGAAAACATGCTAACTTTCATATTATGCACTAAATAAAATATTTTTATAATTGCCTATTTTAAGTTATGTTGTTACACAATATTCCAATAGGTATTATCAGTTTTAGATTTAAGATACTGAGTTTCAGATAATCAATCTTTATATGAAGTACCTTTCTCCAGCACTCCTGACAGTATCTATATTCTTGGTAAGCCTAGTTGTGTTTTAATTGTAACTAATATGCAAAACATTAGAATAGGAATAATATTTTAAAAAGTCCAAACTATTCTATCCTAGTTAGTATAATCTATACACAATTTCTTCATTTACATAATATTAATTGAGATATTATAAGTCAGATTCTAGGCAATAGCTCAAAATTCTAATTTTTATCTTAGGATAAGATAAAATAAGACAATATATGAACAGTTATAATACATTTGGCAAATACAATGTGCCACATGTGCCATATGTACTCTAGTGTTACGTAGTTTATTCGGGAAAATAGAGGACGCTAACCCAGGCTAGGTTTTGGTTATAGGAAATGCCTAAAAATTTCTAAGTGTCAAGACAAGTCAGAGTTGAATTTTATCTGGATATTGCTGGCAGTTTTTCTGATGATAAATTGAAGGGTAAAAACTTGGAGACAGAGGAATATGACACAAACTGAGTACATGAAAGAAATAATAGGAATGAGGGCAAGAGAATGAGTGAAATAGATCATAGAAAGTACTTAAGAGGAAAAATTAGCAGGATTTGATAACTGATTATGGCAAGAGCAGAGGCATTATTAGAGGCCTGAAGAGTTTTAGGATAAAAGTCACAGCCACAGAATGCCTGGGTGGTTCAATGGTTGAGTGTCTGCTTTCAGCTCAGGGCATGATCCTGGGGTCCTGGGATTGAGTCCTGCACTGGGCTCCCCACAGGGAGCTTGCTTCTCCCTCTGCCTATGTCTCTGCCTCTCTTCTGTGTGTCTCTCATCAATTAGTTTTTTTAAAAATCCAGAAAAAAAGGTCACAACCACACATGAGTCTAAAATTGTTAATATGAATTACAGTGGTGGATGGAGATATATACAAGTAGATGAAAAACTACATCTCAAAAGAGTGCCTTTAGGAGGCATTATATAAGTTTGGCATTAGCTTTGTATTTGGACCTTTACATAAAAATATTCAGCAGATACATACATATCTGAAACTTTGAGATTTAAATCCATCAGTATAGATGAGCAATCCCAAAGAAAACTTATAGAACAAGTGTCCTATCTCTAAACTACAGACATTCAGCCTCCAGGCACCATATTATAGGTACAATTTTCTCTGTCATTAAATAATTTTTCTCCCCTAGGGATGAAGGCCACAGAATTCATAAGTTTATGAATTCATTTGTGATTACTTTTTCTCTCATCCCTCTCACCCAATTCATCAACAAATCTAGTTGGTTATACTTCCATATATATGCCATGTCTACCTACTTCTCTCCATTTCCACTTTGACACTTTATACATCTCCATGTATTTTTATCTGTCATAGTAAATACTGCATTTCCTTAGAAAAATAGCTAAGAACAACCTAAATGCCTATCAACTGATAAATGGGACAAACAACTACACACACATACATACATACATGCATACACGGAAATACTAGCCAACATTAAAAAGAAATGAAGTACTGACACATGCTACAATATGAATAAACATTAAAAATATTATGCTAAATGTAAGAAACTGGTCACAAAGGCCACATACTGAATTTCAGAAAAAGCAAATTCATAAAAATAGAAAGTAGATTAGTGAGGAATCTCTAAGGAATGGGAAAGGGACAACAGAGTGATGCGCGACTACTTATTATTACAGGATTTCTTTTGAGGGTGACAAGAAAAACGTTCTAGAACTAGATAATGATGAAGACTATAAAACATTGTGAATATATTAAAAACTTATACTTTAAAATGATGAATTTTGTGGCATATGAATTATATCTTAAAGCAATCAACAAGTGCTCTTAATCTGAGAAGAAGGGTAATGAAAACCTTCACTAGGGTGATAACACTAATGAAAGAGGGGCAATAATAATTATATGGAAAAATTTTCAGGAAGAAATGAAACAACTTGGTGACAAATTGAAAATAGAGAAAGGGAAGGAAACCAGCCAGTACAATTGCCTTAGTGGAACGAAGTAATTTAAAAAAGAACCCAATTGTAGGGAGAAGATTAATTCAGTTTCAAATATGTTGAAATTTGCACAAATATGAGGTATTTTAAATGGAGATGCCCTTAGGCAACTGAACATATGGGACAAAAGTTCAAGGTGTTGGAGTCACAAAAATGAGAGTCATCAACATAGAGGAGGCAGTAGGAGCCATGGGGATAATGCAGAAAGATGAACAGGAAATTAAGGGCTGGAATTCTTGAGGGAGTATCCTTCACTTAGGGGATGGTCTTACAAAGGGATCTCAGAAAAAAGAAAGTGAAGAAGATGGCAGAAAAGTGCCTTAATAAAGAAGATAAGAGGGAAGAGTTGCAAGAAAGAATAATAGCAAACACTGAAGAGCTGTCAGAGTTTGGGTGAGAGAAAACAAAGTGAAGCTTATTTCATTAAGTTATATAATTAATGAAAGGTAAGAGCATGTCAAATTTGGATGCAGAGGAGACAAGGGAGGTCTTAAATTGCTTTTAGATTGGACTTTTGAAATGATTTTTACCTAAGAGAGGCACTATGCAAGGCCATGGAGAAAGTAAGGGGAAGGGAAAAATCACTTAGAACATAAACAGAGTGCATAGAACACCAAGCTGGAGAAACGAATAGAATGGACAAGGCAGACAAGAAAGATGACAAAAGTGACATGACTCAACACATTCTTAAGAACTGAGTTTAAGGAAAATTGTCTTATCAATTGTATTACAAATTCTCTAGTGGGTAGGGCTTGAAGAAACTAATAGAGGTGGGACAGGGAGATGGAAGTAGCATATTCCAGTTGCAAGATAAGCATGGGTATGATATTTGGCAATGCACACCATAAGAACAAAGTCAAGATCTCAAGTGCAGAAGCAGATATGATGTAATTTTCTTTCCATCAACTACACATATTTTTGGCTACACATTTAGCAGAACATTGATCTTACAGAAGACATTTTGTTGATTTCTGCCTCCCTGATGTTAATAGTTTGTGAATGCTTCTGACAGTCCATCTTTTTCCTACTTCCCCTCTACCCTATCCCACATGAAAAGACAGTCTGTCTAAAAGTAAAAATGATTTTATATTTACAAGGCAAAGGAACCTTTAAATGACCTTAGAGGTTTACATGAGGTAGTCGCAGCTCCAGGATGATCGGTAAGTTTGCTGTTGACAGATACCACTTGATGGACTGGAAATCAATTTGATTAGATGTTTTTATGGATTATAGTGGCCTTGGCTAATTACAAAAGATTGTCTTCCTAGATCCCACAGTTTTCAGAGCTGACTTTGAGCAGATGTACACAGGATTAAGCTGCAGGCTTGACAGTTTTCCCTAATTATCTGTCGCAAGGGTAACTCTTGGATCATCTTGACACATGTCAAAAACAGTCTGAACTTTTATTTCTTAGGCCACATGCCTTTTTGTCACAGTCACCTATGTTTAGGTGATGAGGCTGATCACATTATAATCAGTTACCTGGACTTGGAAGAGTGAAAGGGACTGTAAATATGAATAAATGGATATAAAGTTTTAAAAATCTACCTAACGCAGATGTGATCATTGACAGGAAGGAAAAGAAAATGAGTTTGGGTAGATTCATTCATTCAGATACAACTAGAAAATGTGGGTTGATAACATGATTTAACTAAGCTGTCTTAGTAAATGAAGGGAAAAAAGCAAAAAATAATGTGTTGTATGTCTTGATCAACATTCTTTACCAGGCCTAATCTATAGGTAGATCTCATGAAGATATAGGTTCACCATCTGGAAACTAAATTTTGTCATCTCTAGGAAGATTCTGACCAATGTGTAGTTGAAGTAAATGTTCTGATTTGCATAAAGTAACTATCTCAAAACAGAAAGCAATCCTTTGAAATGTAAATTATTATACATCTGCTAATTTATGATGGTATTGCAGCTGAGATAAATTAAAATTCAGATACGACTGAATATGAGGAAGAACGAGTCCCTGAAGCATGAGTTAATCTGCACATGGGTAAGATAGCCTGCATAAGACAATTTTATGCAGAAACAATAAGGTAGAAAGAAGAGGAAAAGGATGAAGGGACATAGAGGAAGATAGCTAAAAATTCCATCCTTATTTTGGCTGCATCAATGGGATCTGAAGCTTTGGAGAGCAAAGTTTTAGACTGAAGAAACTGAAATCACAAAGCTTTATGTGACATGGATCCAAATATCTTTGCTGGAGCCCAGTAGCAAGATATATCATTGAATGGAGATGAAGATTCTTCCTTGTCCTGTCCAGAACCCAGCATAAGCCTGGCAACATGAGAGGTTTGGGAGGTCAATACGAATTCCTGGGAGGAACTGCTGAGTAAAGTGGAAAGTAAAGGAGACAGTGATACTGCTAAGGCAAGAAACAACATTCATAATGACAGACTCTTTTTATATATGGCTGGCCTGGCAGAGTGACTTTGTTGAGGGTTAAAAACTTATGTTATCATTCATTCAACAAATACTTTTTACAGTGCATGCTATGTGTACTCTTCATTTAGGTATTAGGGATTCATAGTGAAAAATAAAACAGACAAAACTCCCATAATTCTGTGAAATTTGAGATACTGTGACCTATTTTGCACTAACAATCTTGTGATATTGGTGAATATTAGGTTACATTAACAAAATGTAAAAAACATAAATTACATTATTATCCCACTAAAAACATGATATAATCTGTACTTTAATTCAAAAAAATAATCATTACTTCTGAAGAATTTATTCATTCATAAATAAAAAAAGGAAGGAAACTTATTCACATGATATGTTAGGTTCTTATTTAACAGTAAGCTTTTATAATTTTTGTTCAGATAATTACTTTTAGAACTAAAAACAGAATTTACAACGGAGGCCAGTGAAAAGAAAAAAAAACAAAAATATTTAAAAGCTTATGAGTTATAAGATAGGCTTCCTTAGAAGGGACAATGGTTTCATTGAGCCACTTTGGATTGTTCTTTCAGATGCTACATCATAAAAACAGATGACGTGTAGAAGAAACTACAACCACTGGCCCATAAAATGACTATAATCCCATCAAACACCAAGAACAATTATAGACCAAACTTATATCACTAGGCCTATCAAGTCATAATTTGTATATACCTATTTTAGAAACTGCATCATTTAACCTCACTCACAAAGGTGTTAGGAAGATTAACTAACTAGATAATTTCACAAAGTGCTTAGATAATAAAAGGTAAGGGGATAAATGCCAAGGATTATTGCTTTAGACCCTCTGCCAATGCTAAAAGACCAAAGTTAATGTTTTGTTTCATTTTCCACTGTCTAGGTAGCTCAAGTTCATTAGTTCCAAGAATGGGGGCGTGAGAGGTAAGAAGTGCCTCTCCAGGAAAGAGAGAACATAGATTCACATCCCAAGGGGAGTCAAAGTCATGGGATTTTTCAGAGTATTTCTTCACTTAAAAGGTGTCAGAAGACAATTTTCCATGAGTTTTTCATACTTCTTCATGTCTTGCAAGTAGAGATCCTTATTTGAATTGCCTTTATTTATTTTGAATTATCTTTTCAAGGAGGTTTATATACTCAAGAGCCTAGGAGGAAAGAGATTTTGTCTCCTTCCAGAGCCAAGGGCAAGTTTGCTTGCAGTCTTGAATGATAAAAATAGTCTCCCTCTGGAGTAAAGGGTAGGCATGTTTATTGCCCATTTAAAAAGATTTGGATTTTCTATATTCAAGGTTCCTCTCCTTCAGTGAACCCATCTGGATCTCTTTGTGTCATCTAGCTCTCTGTGTCATTCTGTGAGAACTGAGGCTTAGGGAACTGGTGCAAGAAAATGCTGATAGTCTGGCTCCTGCTACTACTCTAACAAAGCTTTTTGTCTCTGACCTTGGAGTCTCATGTCTTCTGATAGTAGCTATGAAACTGTGGCAGCCTGGATAAAAATCTCAAAATCTTGACAGTTCTTGAATATATATACATATATTATTATACATATTTATACATAATTAATAATCCCTATATTATTATATTATTAGTATATACTTATATATAATTAACATATAATGATATACACAATATATAATACCTATTATTTATCTATTTTTAATGAACATATATTCATTGAAAATAAGCATCCTATGTTGGTAAGTCTGTGAAAGAACTTGAGATTTATTCTCAGCATTATCCTTAGACCCCTGTAGAGAAATAATCATAAGTCAGGGGAAGTAATTTTAGAAGTTGAGCAAAACAACATGTAGCCATGAAGCATTATTCTATTTGATGTGGGGGATTAGCTCATCAAGGTCTGGCTCAGTCACGCTTTCCTCATGCCATTCCATTCATTTTCCTTCTCAACCTTGCACAGTTACTCACTGAATGATTGTTACCATGACCTGTTCCTCTTTCACCCTAAGGCCGATAGACTGTGCTTCCCAAAGCTCATTCTCTGACTCCTGATTTATGACTCTAATAGCATTTTAGTGAGAGGATTTATGGCAATTCATGTCATTATACAAATTATACAAATTGCTACTAATTGATGTAATGTACTATAAAGAACTGAAAGCGTGAAGTAAAATAAAAACTATTTGAAATTCCTTTCTACATGTTTCCAATCCTTTTCACTTAATTTTTCCATTCAATATAAATGTATACTTTTAGAAAAAATAGCATTCTGTTTACCAAATCCACCTTATCCCCTCTTAATTTTAATTATTTACTTACTTTTCTTGTTAAAGTACCTCTTGTTTATTAAGGATTTTTTTAATCGAATAAAAGTCTCTAAAATATTCAAATCTGCTACTATATCTAAAGTTAGAGAAGGAAAGATTGAAGGTTGAATGTCATAATGAAAAAGGAAAATTTTATTCAGGGTGATTGGGTATTGAGTGAAAAAAAATCAAGGCATTAAGGAAATTAGGCTATGTGGGACTTCATCTCATGGATGACATGAGTAAAACTGAAGTTCAATGTCAGATCTCTCCTCATTTCCATTTTCTCTGCTTCCTCCTTATATTAGCTCTGACTGTTGACTTCCAGGACAGACATGTGAATTTGGATTTTGGTCTACCTATTTTATGTTTACTGATGACAGCAATAATTTGGAGAGGTAATCCAATTACAGTGTCTCAGAATAGTCCAGGATCACCTTATGTAAATGTTGCTGTTCTTTTGTTGCTAGGTAGCCTAATGTTGAAATGGAGGTGAAACAAGAAGACATAACCAGCCAATCAAACAAGCATCAATGAATATCTACTTCACAGTACAGGTCTAGAAGTAGAGGAGATTTAAGAGAAAAATATTGAAAGTGGAAGAAAGGGAGAGAAAGAGCTTTTGGGGAGAATATAGAATATAGTAAGGAAATAGAGAGACAAACATGGTTGCTCTGTTTATTATTTCTTCCTTACCCAATTCTACTTGTCATGACCCAGTTCATCCAACTTTACAACATGCTGCCTTAGTCATGCCCCTTCCACTTACTACTTTCAAAGCTTAATTTCCTCTGCCTAGAATCCATAATCTACTCTCACCATACCTATGAAATCTTCTCCTCCATAACTCTCCCAAAACTAACCTCTGACAATGAGATTGGCTTGACTAAGTCTATAGAGAAGATAGCCTACTAACTGTCCTTCAAAAATTTTATCTGCTTCATATTCATCAATCAAAACACATATATCCTTAGGAATAATAACAAACCAGATTATATTAAAAGAGATCCTCTCCTAAGGGCAGGATTGGTTAGAAGGAGAGAATCAAGAACATTAATGCATCTAAAAGGGATAGGGAGAAAAGAAAACAAGACAAAGTATGGAAGTGATAAGGATCCTCACAAGGCTTATTAAACTGGAGAATATAAAGCTCATCTTAAATCTTTACTTCCTACATCAAATGTAAATACAGCTATAGGATCTAGTAATACCAATATCTTACTAAAAAGAAAAAAATTGTTTATGTTTATTTTGGACCCCAATGTCTGCGGTCTTAAGGTACCTGTGATTTGGTTTTATGAACCATTAGATATCAGTTTTATTAAGAGTCTAGAATTACTACTTAGCAACAAATGGTATCCTCAACAACAACACTGAGATGCTATGGAGGCTGAATATATAAAGGCTTAGAAAATGGAACAGTTCAGAATGAAGCCGGAGGCAAGCATTTTGATTTTATTGTTTATTGGTGCTTTATGTTAATAGTAAAATTCCTTAATATTCCCAAAATGTTTCTAAACTGAGTTGACTTCCTAGTGCATTATTTCTAAGAAAAAACAGAGTTATGAACAAGATTTGGAGATTCTTTGAACCACCTTTAAGTAACAGAATTTGTATATGGTCATGAAGCTTAAGCTTGTTCTTCCCAGAAGTAAACCCCATCCTTTAACACTGCTCCCAATCTAAGCAGTGTGAGAATGAATTGTAGAACAATGGTAGTTGATAGACATGCACATGGCCATAGGTACCGAATAAGGAAGCACAGAAGTTAGTTTAAGAGAGACAGATCATATAAATCACACAAGATTCGGGGGTTTTCTCCGTTTTTAGTAATTATGGGATTTTTAATCCTAACACTTGATATTCTGGGCCTTATATTTCTTTATTGTAGGGGTCTGTTCTGTGTATTACAGGATGTTTATGAATATCCTTGGCTTCTATCAAACTAGTTGCCAGTAGGGCCCTGTCCCCAAGTTGTGAAAGCCAAAAATTGTCTCTCCATTGTCAAATGACGGGCAAAATCACCCCGGTTGAAAGCCACTGTTGTAGGGTTACCCAACTGAATCTACACAATTACTAATACAACCACTGACATTTTGAAGGATTGACTGTGTGCCCTTGGTCTACTCATCTTCCATTTCTGGGCTATCCTTTCCTCTTCTGTAAAATTAAGTACTCCAAAATAGTTTCTAGTTCTAAGATCAGATGAATTTCTATTCCATGAAGGTGTTCTGTACATTTTCTGGTTGCAATCAGAAGATTCAGTAACAGTTTTGTTATGAGCTATCTGAAATAGATATAAAATTTGTACTGTGGAGTCATTTCTTTTCTGGTGTAACTTGGAGTTGAGAAGGAAATAGTAATTGACAATGGCATTTACAGCTTTTTGGATAGATTATGAACTACAACAGTACTAACTTCTTAGATGGGGAAACATAAAATTTATTCAGAATAGTAAGACTCATACATATAGGAAGACATCAAGTCAAGTAAGGAGTCTATGAACCAAGGAAGAAGAGCTCTGCCAAATTCTATCCAACTCCCTTTCATACGTCAAGCCATCCATAAAATAAAAGCGTACATCATTTTTTTTTTGTTTTCTAATAAATTTTTGTCTCGATGTGTATTATGTTATTCATGGTCTTCCATTCTCTAAAACATTAGTTAAATCTGTCTTTTGGATTAAAAAGATAAAAGCAAGATTATGTTATTCAATTCAGAGAAAAAGAAGCTCCTCAGGCCCCTACCATATCTCCAAGGCCTGACTAAGAAGGACACAGAATAAGAAGGAAAATAAAGTAAAATATCTGTCATTAAGAAGCTCAAATCCACTTAAAGTGATAGGATTAACCCAAGGGACTCAATAACAAGTGATAATAAGACATAATATATTTAAGTAAAAAATTGTACTGAAGTATCATTAGGAGGGCCTCAGAAAGAGATGCTACATTAGGTGAGAGGCAAAGCTTATTCCACCTGACATGCTATGCTTGAAAAAGAGGCCTAAAACATATTCTTAGATAACATCTGAACATCATTTTGTATTATATATGATCATAAATAAAGGTAAAATTAAAAATGTATACATGTGTGTGATGGGGAACTGACATACTTTTAAAAACTAGTAATATAACTTTTCTAGATCTCACTGAATTCATTTGAATTGTTCTGGTCCTTTTGGAATCTGTTAGCATTTTCTGACAATTTTACTTCATATGGTAGAGGTTACACAATGTTCATCATTTGCCATCTTGAGTAGGAAAGCTTTGTATTCTCCTTGTGTGTCTGTATACGTGTGTGTGATTTTTTTAAAAAAGATTTTATTTATACATGAGAGACACAGAGGGAGGAGAGAGAGAGAGAGAGAGAGAGGCAGGCAAGACACAGGCAAAGGGAGAAGCAGGCTCCATGCAGGGAGCCTGATGTGGGACTCCATCCCGGGACTCCAACGTCCCGGGCTGAAGGCAGGCGCTAAACCACCAAGCCACCCAGGGATGCCCCTGTGTATGTGTGTGAATTTTATTTTTAAAATTTTTTTAATTTTATTTTATTTCATTTACACCCAACTAACATATAGTGTATTATTAGTTTCAGAGGTACAATTCAGTGATTCATCAGTTGCATATAACACCCAGGACTCATTACATTACATCCTCTCCTTAATGTCCATCACTCAGTTACCTCATCTCCCCACCCACTCTCCTCCAGCAACCTTCAGTTTGTTTCCTATGATTAAGAGTATCTTTTGGTTTGTCTCCTTGTATACGTTTTACTGAGCTTTATTTTGTCAGGACGTGATGATCGGGCCTAGAGGCCAAAAAGAGGAAGAACTTGGAATGCAGGAGTCCCTAGGGAAAAAAATGAGTTACCAATGAAATGTTTCTTCTCAGATCTTTCTGTATTCCACATGAGAGCTGCTTACTAGCGACTAAAGCTATTTATTGGAGAAAGCCTATTGTTATCTTGTTTTGTCCTTAGTAACACACAGGATTAGCTTTTGTTAACCAAAAAAATATAGAAGTTGGCTTCTAATACATTTTTAAAATTAAGACATTTAATCCATACATCTAATATTTCTACTTTTTGTCCCTTTTCTAAAAAGATTTGATTAACTGAAGCCACATAACACCAGACTTTGATGTTAAACATTGTGCTCCTCCTACTCTAAAGTAATCATCAATTTAGAAGTTCCTCTTGAAACTACTAATAGTGTCTTTGAACCTTTGTATTTATGGAATATCCCAGGCAAAGGGGGTGACAACAGTTAATATATCTCATTAGGTAGCATTAAAGATGAATCGTTCTCCCTCATACAACACCCAAAATACATTACCCTCTGTTTGTTTAAATGGCTTTAATGTTCATGTCACAATCAGATGGACTAAGTTTGAAAGTAATTTTACAGGGGTCAAAGGGGTATATTTGTATACTAAAGCAATTAAGAATGAATTAAATGGACTTAGAATATATATTCTTTCACTGAATATAATTTGGTGATGTTACTTCTATAGATTCTGCTTCTGCCTTGCTTCACTTAATTGCTCTGATACTAACTGCATGACTTGGACAAATCACATCATATGTCTGAATCTCCATTTTCTCATTTTAAAATGGGAGGATTGGGATCCCTGGGTGGCGCAGCGGTTTGGCGCCTGCCTTTGGCCCAGGGCGCGATCCTGGAGACCCGGGATCGAATCCCACATCGGGCTCCCTGTGCATGGAGCCTGCTTCTCCCTCCGCCTGTGTCTCTGCCTCTCTCTCTCTCTGTGACTATCATAAATAAATAAAAATAAAAATAAATTTAAAAAAATTAAAAAAAGAAATGTTTAAAATGGGAGGATTAAAGTAAATAATCACTATGACCCCCACCCCTACCTTATCTAAGAATTTTAAGTACAAATTTAACCATTTATTTTCATCAATCTTGTGTGCATTCATATACATAGTAATCTTACCACTTCAAATGCATTGTTTGAAATGCTAATTAGGTTTTCAGAGCACTTATTATTTGTTCAGTTATAATTATTACTTCTATGAATATCTTACCTTTCCAGTCCAATTTTAAGTATTTTAGGGATGGGCCTAATATAATGTACACTTTATATATTTGCAGTGATAGATATATAAATGGCATTTTGATTTAACTGGGCAATTGATTCCATAATAGGGCATCTCTAGAGTCCAGGAAATGGAAGAAAGGAACCGACATTCATTTAGCACTTACTATGCAGACATATATGTAAGATAACATGTTTGTTTTTTTTAGATGGAAGGAAAATAAAAATAATAATAAATAGCATATCCAGAATTTACCACCTAAATGTCTGATTTCAGTAACTATACATATTTTCTATTTAAGATACCATTAATCTCTTTTTCAGAAATAACATTCCTTGACCTTACAATTTTGCTTCAATTGCTTCATTTTACCAGTCTGAATCTAGTGCCATGGCTAACTATAAAATTTATATGCCATTGTCTTTCTCTTCTTTAAGATACACACATTCATATATACACAAGTACATACGCAGCACACTCACACATTCACTAGAAACACTTGGATAGAATTTACTCCTTAGGGAAAGAAAAAGGAAATGAAAAACAAAGGTCATTTCATCTACTCTGCCTCTTAATCTCTCTTCATTTTATCATTTTATATTTGTCATATCAGAAACCACTTGAATCATTACTAAAGAAGAAAACTCATCGTGAAAGCAAAACTAAACAATGTTTGTTAATGATAACTGACCAGCTCTTGAAATTCTAGAGTATAGAGGACACTTGAGAACTCTTAAGCTGAAGAATACAAGGAAAGAAGTAGAGTTAATTAAGACATCTTTCCAATTAAAGAAACAATTAAGACCTTGTGGTGACCACTGGAAATGAATTCTGAACAGGGAGTTTGCAACTTACTATGATGCTGGTAGGTACTTGGATACTGACCAATGCAATCATAAAGGCAACCAACATCATGGGGTAGGGAAAAAATAAGAATTTAAGAAGAATTCATCCATATTCTCTCTGTGGATTTGGTTCTTCCATGGTGAAATCCCCTAGGTCCTGACACCATCAGTTATTTTACTGTGGCCCTCAAATTGTGCTCATTTCTTACTGATCTGCCCAATTTCTTTATCACTTCTACCAGCAACTACATCTGGCCAGAGATTTTCATATCCCATTGTGAAAATAAGTCTTTGTTTCAATTCTTAGATTCCCTAGCCTGCAGCTTAGAGCAATCACAGAGTTATATGATACTTTTGCAAATTTTGCTTTGCAAATAAATAAAGAGGCAGACAGGAATACAGCAGAATTGTGAAGTCTAAAAAGTTGGGACAAAGTTATATTTGGTTCTCAGTTTGCACATAAGCTTTATCTCATCAGTGATACTAAAACTTTGATTCAAACTCTATTGTTGTCACTTTACCTACTCTAGATGATGTTGAAATTTGAGTACTGAGCATACACTTAAGAATTTTCTTCTAAAAAACACATTGGTCTTAGTATCTGGATCTAATCTCATTTAATACATTAAAAGCCTAAGTAATTTCTCTTACAGGTATTGATAATTTTGTCTATAAAATAAATATACAAAATGTATGTTCCTTCTCCTTCGATCTCTAAAATGCTAAGTATCATTCATTCACTCTTAATTATTACTAAGTATCATAGGCTTTTGTTTGTTCATTTGTTTTGTTTTACATAAACTAAGTATTGTCCTTCATCTTTTAAGATAACTTCAGAAGGAGGTGCTTAATCACTGAGATGTCATGCTTAATAATGTAGATCAAAAAAAAAGGGGGGGTGGGGGGAAGCAAGTAGAATATAAATGGCAAAATAAACATGCCAGAATCAATAAGTATGTTTCTCCAAAAACCTGATTTCAAGCTGCCTACTCATATAGTTCACTTTTAACCTCAAAGACAACCCAAATCCATTTATGTATCCAAAATTCTAGTTTCTCAATTCTTTGGCCTCTGCATTCCCAATGAGCTTTCCATCCATATGAGTCATTCACTCCCACTGTTAAAATCTTGACCTGACTATCACCAATACCTATGAAATATGAAATCCTAGTATCTTACTTTCTGACCATCAGCTCTCTCATTCCAGATCATTTGCTCTAGTCCTTTACATTCAGCCACTCAAATATAACTTTTCCACTTCCTGCCAGCCCAATCACATCTAGATTGCTATTCTTAACCTATGTAGGTTTTGTAATCAAACAATATAAGCACACACTTGTAAATACCTTTCACATTTCTGTCCTCTGCTGTATAAACCTTACTTGAAAAAGTCTAATTACATCTAATGAACTGCAATTCTATGTGTATACCTAAAAGCTGAATAGAATTACAGAAGATCACACAACTCTGCTGATTAATTTTATTTGAATTTATCAACACGTCAAGATAACCTTACTACATCTTCTTAGTAATTTCTTTCTCATTGTAAAAAACTACTATATTGTACGTCCTATTTTCTTCTTAAATATCCAAAGCCCTCTATTTAGTCCATCTCTCACAGCTCATGACATCATCTCATTTTTCATTAAGAAAGTAGACAAAAAGAAAAATGACCTTATCTATCCATCAAGTGGTCCATCACTTTACATACATCTCCACCTAGATTACTTTGTCTTCTCCCTCATTATAATGAAACAAATGTTGCTGCCTCTGTCTAAAGCCAATCCATCCAGATGGGACATGAATCCTCATCATCTTCTAGTACTCAAGGCCTAATATTGACTACAATTCTACTTACCCACTTCTATTATGTTCCTCCCTTAAAACAGGATTTTTTCCTTACTTATAAAAACATGCCTAAGTGTAATATTTTTAAAATCCTCCTTTGAGTTCATTTTCTTCCCATCCCCTCTACCTCAGCCTCCGTCTCCTCTAAGAGTGAAATAAATAAAATGTTTCCTCTACTCATAGTCTCCATTTCCTCACCTCCCATTCTTTCTCTATTACCTGACTTAAGTATCCACTACTCTGTAAGTAGCTCTTAGCGAGGTCACAAAGACTTTGTACATATATAAGTGATAGTCTTCTATTCTCATTAAAACAAATTTGTTCCAACATTTGACACAGCTAACCATTCCCTCCTTCTTGGAATATATTAGACATTGTATTCTGTTTTGTTTGTTTCTCTTATGCTTTTATTCTTTCTCTCTTTTCTTCTCAAATTACATTTCTGCCTCCTCTTTTGCTTAGCAGCTTAATCTTAGAGTGTCCTAGCTAGGCTTAGGCTTTGGCCTTTTTCCCTATACATAGTCTATGCTTAAATGAGGTCATCTAACTCCATAAATTTAAATTATGTTTCTGTAATGTTGAGTCCTCAAAAATATTTTCCAATTCAATCGTTTCTTTGAAAATTAAACTAGCATGTTCAGTGAATACACAGCACTTCCTTCTGGATATAAAGGATAGTCTCCAAAATCAATATGTCTAATTCAGAACCCTAAAATTTCACTCCCAAAGCTGTTTTTTTTTCCCTGTCTTTATTAACTTAATATGTGCTACTGCCATCCATCCTACTGCTGGGACTCATTATTAGATGCTTTCTCTCACTGCTCCTCCACCATCACCAAGTCTTATCAACCTATTTATAAAGTATATCTAGAATCTGTTCAGTACTTACCATGTACATTACTATATGACTCTCACCCAAACTACTACCACCGGCCATCTGGACTACTAAAATGGCTTTCTACCCAGTTTCTTTGCTCTTCTCCATAGTCAATTCTCTACTGGTTTTACACAAAAGCCAGAATAACCTTTTGAAGGCATGGAACTGAATATATAAGCCACTCCCCAACATATTAAACCATCCAGTGGCTTACTACTTCAATTAGAATAAATTAAAATTTTCATCCATAGACTACATAGCTTATAAAGTCCTACATGACGTGGAAAATGTCCTCCCATCCAACTTGATTGTCCACTATCCTTGTTTTCTACTCTTCAGTTAGGCTTTCCTTTTGCTCCTAAAACAAATATTTTGGGACCATTTTATTTGCTTCCTTTTCATCCCCACCCAAGACGTTCTTCCCTTGCTTTCTGCAGTTTCGCCTCCTACTTACTCTGATACTACTTTAAATGCATTATCCCTGAAGAGGCCCTTTCTGATTATATGATTAAAGTTAGCTAACAATCACTATTTGATTGTATCTCTCATATTTTTGATTGACCATTATCTGTCTTCTCACACTAGAATGTAAACATTTTGAGGGCACAGAAATTATCTTTTCTGTAAATCTAACTCTACGCTAGAGCTCAGTGCATATGGGCTGGATGAATGAATGCATAGCTTGCTATGAAAATGTACAAAATGAAGAAATCAGGAAGTTCACAAAGTCATCTAAGCTGGGAAAGGAGACAACATGTCAGAATGTTACCATTAGACAAAGGTGACCAGTCAGGGAGACATGAAGTGTGACATTCTCTGTGAAAAAGAAAGTTTTCAGTATGGTCTGAAGAGGTTACGTACACAGTGGAGTAGATTATCCAGGAAAATGTGGACTCAGTTTGAAAAGTCATAATGTGATATATATATGTTTTCACCTTACCCTCAAACGTCGGAACATAAGCATAGCTATTTACATAGAGTTGTCACATGATAAGTTTTAAGTATATAAAAAATAACTAGAGTAGTTGTCATGAGAAAAATTGAAATTTCAAGATTTAGCCAAGACGGACACCAGTTAGGAAGCTTTGGCATTGGTTTAGAAGGAGGTGGAAGAGGGCCTGAGGGGAGGCTGAGATGAAGAGGATAGAGGATCAGCCCCTACTTCAGGTCCTCATTTGAGTTTCAAAATGTTCCCATGTGAGTTTACTATTCTCTCCAAATAATAATGATCTTAAATTCTGATCCTATGAACCTAAGAGATATTCCTGGCTGATGATTAGTTCACAAACTAATCATTTCCAGGAAAATGTGGACTCAGTTTGAAAAGTCATAATGTGATATATATGTTTTCACCTTACCCTCAAACGTTGGAACATAAGCATAGCTATTTACATAGAGTTGTCACATGATAAGTTTTAAGCATATAAAAAATAACTAGAGTATTTGTCATGAGAAAAATTGAAATTTCAAGATTTAGCCAAGACGGACACCAGTTAGGAAGCTGGTGATTAGTTCACAAACAAAGATCTCTAAAAATCTCAAGCTGAAACTATAAATTTGACCCTGCTATTTACCTGACTGTACTTTAGTTTGAAAAGTCCCACTAAGAAATGAAAATGATTAAGTACCATATATTAATTATTTCAAAAGAATAACTGTGTACACATAGGAATATACATTGTATTCTATATACATGTATGTATGTAAATATTTAAGGATCCACATAACCTTTAAGTATCTAAATATCAACTGGTATGAATGTATTAATTTATGTGTATATATAAAGAATATTTATCCATGAATATAGTAAATTTATATTGCAGAAAAATACATATAGATAGGTCAAACAAAAGTATTAAAGAAAATACTCCTTTCCATCCAAGAACTTTTAAAAGCTTGAATTTTGAGTAAAATGAAAAATTTGTTCTCTTTTAAATGGATGGGGAAGAAGACAGTTTAAATCTTACATGAACTAATCTGATGGGAGAATGAGGTATGAGACTTGGAAGGTGTGAGAGACAGGAAGCTGGAGCCGTTGATTGTTGTGCAATGACAAGTACTGAAACTTTGCTTTAGATTATTGAAAAATGTGAAATTCTGCCTTGTGTAATTGAGCATGAGAAAACTCATTTCCAGCTTCTGTAGGTGTTTAAATTGCATTTAGAGTATGGACATAATTGTGTTTATTTGCTCACCTAACTATTCACTTAAGACTTGTAGGTCCACAGAGTACTAAGGAGGAGACTTGGGGGTAACTGATGAGAATTCTTAACTACATTTCAGGTAGAATTATATGGCTATAATAACATGTTAATAATAACATGTTAAAGATTAATAAAAGAGTTTAAAATAGTAATATATTATCCTCTTAAGCACACTGTGAATTGATGCCCATTTTACAGGCATAGAGAAGAGGGAAGCTGGAAATAAGCTGAAGATAGGAATGAACAATGAAGAATACCTGCTGTATGCTTTCAGAGTGTGACTTATTTTTTCTGGTCATTTTAAACTGTTGTTCAATCCCAACATGGGAATAAACAGCTTTGAAGGGTTTCTAAAGTAAGGACACATAAAATGTCTGCTTTTCAGCAGTTGGCAAATAATAATTCCCCTCTTAGAAAAGCCTTCAGCAAAAGAGCAACTTAGCATATAGACAGTCTCCCAGTGACCTGCCACTTAGCTGAGAATAGGTCGGGGGGAAAAAGCATCCATGCCAATGAAACCTGCTCAGATCTAAAACTTCCACTCTATTAATTCTTTTCTTTGGCAAACAGAAATGAAAGGCAGAGGGAGGAAAAGCTGAGAAGACAGTGAGGTCTGAGAAACAAAGAGCAGTGTCTCTCTTTATCCAGAGCTTCGCCACAGCCTCCCTCATTTCCTGGGTATTGTTATCCAAGAAACTAGGTAGAGTGCTGTGCAGGCAAATACAAGATTATCTCAGACAATGAGTGGTAGTGCATCGGAGTTAATCTATGTGCAATGGATCAATAGCATGATCCTTAAGATAGAGAAGTGGGCAAATCAAATGGGCTTTCTGTTTTCTTTGTTATTTGGGCTTTGAAGCTCTATTTTTAAAATTTCACTTTGTCTTGAGTCTTCAAGGTGTTCATGCAAGTAAAAGACCACACGTTTTAGTCTGGGCTAAATACCCCTGGGTGTAATAAAGGCAAGTCAGTGCTAATTTGTAGCCTGCCTTTTTTGGGCACAAAAGCACAGTTTGAGATAGACTGAGTTGTACAGCACTTGTTAAGTATCAAATAGGAAGTGATTTTTTTTTTTTTTTTGGTATTCTTTGGAGGTGTATTTGGGCTTTGAAAATATTTCCATTTTAACTTCTATAATCCACCTCTCTTTGGGGTACTATCCTTAAAAAAGAACCGTATTTATATCATGCACTCACCCTACAAATGGTGGATGAAATTTATCTAGATTAAGCAAATTTAATTTAGACTTTATGGCATTTACCATTGACAGAGAATTCAAATGAAGAAAATATTGTGACTCACTTTATGTTTCTCTACATCTCTTACCTTAGAATTCATCTTTCTCTAGTTCCATCAAGGCAGATCAAATAACTTGTGATCTCTAATCATTTGTTGGCATTCCTAGAGTTCAAACCATTTTGAAGAAACCCTGAAATTTTGCATTTATTCACACAATCTCCTCTAAATCTTCTTTGAGAGATAAGAACTAATTCATTTAGGGAAGTAAAGGGGAACCATATCTATTACATGTACAAAAAAGGTTGTTAGTCTTGAATTAAAGTAGAAAGTCTCTAGGAAGGCCCTCTTGGTCTGAAATTTTACAACAAGAATCTTTTACGTATGAAGTCACTGGGCGGAGAGACAATAAACTCCACTCTGTCCAAGGATCTGCCAAACCACTATGTATTCACTAGCAAAATCTTTCAATGTCTTAAAGGAAGAGATTTAGCCATGACTTTTAACAACCTATTTAAACCTTTAAGAAACTTTATTTACTATAACAGGAGAGTATTTCAAACGTAATATTTAGGTTTTGTGTTTTTTCTTTTTCTCTGACACAGTGGTTCTCAAAATGCAATCTCCTAAGCAGCATCAGCATCACTTGGAAACCTGTGAGAAATACAAGCTCTCAGCCCCAGTGCAGACCTAGTGAATGAGGAACTCTGGGAGTAGGGCCCTGCAAATAGTGTTTTAACAAACTCTCCCAGTAGTACACTCAAGTATGAGAACTGTTAGTTTATAGCATAGGGACATTTTTAACCCCAGGAGTTGATTTATGTCTGCTTTCATTTCAACATATATTTCTTATACTATCTGAGGTATACATTCTCAATGGAAGCAATATTGCCCCGAGGAAGTGAAAATTGTTTGAGGTGAAGACAGGTAAAAAATCTTAGATATAGTAGTTATCATTGCCCTTAAAAACCAACAATACATAAACAGGCATAGTGTATCTATGGTCTTAAATTTTTATGACAGAGAAAAACAAATGGGAAAAAAATCTAAAAAGTCTCCTTAGGGGGTCAATACTGGACGAACAAAAAAAAGATGAAGAAAAAAAAAAAAAAAAAAAAAAAGATGAAGAATCCCTAATCTGAGGAAATCTCTAATTAAAACAAAGTCTCTCCCCAGCCCCTTCTCCTCCAGATTCCACAGATAAGATATTAGATTTTGGATTTCGGCCAAGAGTGTATTTAATTTAATGACAGGTGATTAATTCCAAAGTAAAGACTTCCTTACATTCCATATATTAAAAAATCATGTATATATATATATATATATATATATATATATACACACACACATACACACATGTATATACATGAACATATATAAAAATAATCATTTTCCAGATTATTTTTAAAGTCCAGATTATATTTAAAGTCTGATGACTGTAGATTTTATGAAAAGTAAAATAGGTGATAATATTAGAGAGATACATTGGAATAAAACTGCAGAGGTCTTCAAAACCCAAATAATTGTTGACCTTTCTAAAATCAGTTAATATAGAAGATGGCTAAGACATGAAAGAAATATGATTCAAATGGTATGCTGGTTAAATAAAAAGGAAGTAATAGGCAAGATGTATTAGAGACAAGGTAGGCAGAAAGAGGAATCAAAAGTCCATCAGAGTTTATTAGACTATAAACTCCCTAAAGAATAGGATCTATGTCTACATAGCAGTTAACTTTCCACAACATCTAGGTTTTAGGTGTCCAGTAAATACTTGCACAAAATTGATCTATTCACAAATATTTAAGGGCTAGAACTAGTATTCTGGCAATGAGGAAAACATAGATAGAAGAGATCTTACAAATCAAGTATTGAAAAGATTCCGTGAATGAATGTGTGAAACAAAGAAAGAAAGGGACATTCCAATGACTTGAGTCTGGTGGAGAATTATGAAAAAAGTATGATTATATTAATTGAAATTATAAACCTTGAAGAGAGATAGGGGAAAAATATATTTATGGTATCCTAATTTTGAGATTGTTTTAGGACATCCAAGGTGGAAGCTTTATGGATGTGGTTGGAAAGGAATTCCTAGAAAGAGAGAGTTTTGGGATTACCTCTCATTATAAATGTGGTTGAAATTATGAGGTTGGGTGGCATGTGACCAATTGAAAATTACTCTCCTATCACTTGCAAAAAGTTTTTTTTTTCCTTCCTGACCTCAGTTGTAATGACAAAATAATACCTTCCTAATTTAAATTTTAGGATGAAGACTTTACAATTTCTCATAAGAATGGAAGATCCAGGATCCAAACATTATCAACAGTCATAAGTAGATTACACAATAGGGAAAAGGAGATAAGAACAGAAATGTAAATGTATCAGAAAACTTCCCTGCCTTTAAAGCCAAATAGAAAATTTACAGAAATGGAGATGATTGGGACTCTATACGCCAGAGACAAAGAAGGGGGAACAAAATCAGGCCTCAGGTATTTGGTTACTTAACACAGAGCTTTGTGAAACTATCATCAGTTGAGTGGTGGGACAAAAGCCAGACATAAGGGTACAACAGAGTCTACAGCAAGATGTGAAAAGCCTCATTAATCATTCCACTTGCCTTGGCATACATCCATTATCCACCTCTCTGAAATCTTTAAAAGTCATAATACATTTGCTTAGCAAAGACTAAGAAAGATAAAGGACTTCACTTAAAATTCAGGACATCTACCCACCTGCCTTAGTAGTCATCAGAGACTGAGTTTGGGGTTCTTAAATTCCAAATAGTATGCTCTCCTTCATTTTGTATCATCATCTTACTATGACTTTTACATATTTAATACTCAATAACCCCCTAGTGATAAACAAAGTGCATCTGAGTGACACAAGATGGTAACTGCTTTGGAGGTCATTTTCCTAAATTCATAAAGATTTTGAATGATCCTTCAATAGGTCATGGCTAGTATCATGTAAGCAATTGTTAAATATTTTTGTAGAGGAAGAAGTTAATTTAAAGCACTTGTGATATTCAATGACACTCAGGACAACTGTGACAAAATTCTAACACTGATGTACTTATCTTATCAACCCATATTATCTTTTCTGAGGTCAGAATAAGCCCCAGGCAAAATTATGCTGCCCTAAAGGTTCATTTTTGATAGCCCCAGCTCCCAGTTTTCATTACCTCCCATCCTACCTTTGCACCTTTGCTGCCCTTTTACCCTTCCTTTCTTCTAATTTTTTTTTTTTTTTTTTTTTTTTGGCTTTAGGTGGCTATGTGCTTCCAGCTCACCCGTAAACCATTCCAGGGAATTTTTAGCTGATAAGCACTCTAAGTATTAGCTCATTGAGGATATTTGCATTTCAAAAGGGAACTCAGGAGGACTAAACACTTTGAGATCCAAAGTGGAAAGGTACAAAGATTTAATCTCAAGCATTGATGACATTGAGGGGAAAAGGGATTTGGGAATAATGAATTTTGGCACCACTAAAATCATGATATAGGTGTCCCAAGTCTTCCTGAACAGTCTGTTAACAGACTAGAAATTATTAATAGGGGAACAATATTTCACTCTCACCTGACCTTGAAAACGATTGAGGCCATCTTTCAATAACAATTCCAAACAGCCTGGCTGAGTTTACATAAAAAGTAATTTTCATGTCTGGAGTTGTCTATTTAAAAAAATTAATTTTTTTTCTATCTAATAAAAGAAAATCTATAGCACTACCTCCTCAAAGATTTAGACTTCTCAGTATATTAGGCATTGGAATATATTCAACAAAGTCAATGGTATCCCTTGTTTTACTTTACAAGGAGTTTCTGGCTTCTTAGATATCAAGGAAATTAATTTTCATCATGAATTTCCTGCTTCATCAGTAAGAGCCAATCATGTACAAAGCTGATTTGGCATCAACAGAAAGTTTTATAGCTTTAACATAAAATCTTCATGTTGTACTCATATCTTTTGGAAAAAAAATTTTTTCCTTAGATTTATTTTAGAGGCAGTGCAGCATTGTGGGATATTTGCTTAACAACACCATTACTAATTCGCTGTCATTTCTTGCAAGTCACTAAGCTTGTGCGGACCTCAGTTTCCACATTTATAAATATAAAATTATCCTCACCATAAAAATAAATGGGGAGTTGGGATAAATGCTCTCCAAAATTTTCTTCTGCCCACGTACCTGTCACTTCCCTGAACTCTAGGATTTCTAACAATTCTTCATCTAAAAAAGAAAGAAACCTTTTTTATTTGTTTTAAATTCAATTAATTAACAATGTATTATTGGTTTCAGAGGTAAAAGTCAGTGATTCATCAGTCTTATGTAACACCCAGTGCTCATTACATCACATGCCCTCCTTAATGCCCATCACCCAATTACCGCATCCCCAACACCCCTCCTCACTAGTGACCCTCAGTTTGTTTCCTCTGATTAACAGTCTCTTATGGTTTGTCTTCCTCTCTTATTTCGTCTTCTTTTATTTTTTCCTCTGTTTCCTTATGATTCTCTGGTTTGTTTCTTAAATTCTACATATGAGTGAGATCATATGATAACTGTCTTTCTCTGACTTACTTCACTTGCCCTGGTTATCATGTGCCATTCTCTTATTTGCTTGTTCATCTTTTGTTCAGCTGTGCCTCAGAAGCAGTTTGTGTCATCTAACAGAGTTCTAAACCTAGATCAGAAATAGTAAAATAATTTCTGGATCTCCCAGTTAAGGCTAGAGCTGTGAAGTAAGAGCACTGTTCTTAATTTAGTCCTCTTTCTAAAGTGGCTTTCTTCTGGCACAGACCTCCTTGTCTCTAAGAAAGCAGAGCAGAACCTAGATATATTGTGACTGGGTAAATTTGTTATGTCATGCCTGCCTTTTCAAATGACCTTTATCTAATTATTACCACCCCTCTCCCAAGTGCTTAGGGTCCTCAGGGTTTCTCCCTTCATGTTTCCCAGCCCTTACTCCCAATTTCAGGTGCTCACTCACAGAAAGTGCTTCATCTAGGCCTGCCAGTGTACGAATGATCTCCTTAAGGGGACTGCCTGTGTGTTCCATTCTTGCAATGACCCTCATTAATTATCTAGGTAAATGGAAATATGTTTCTAATATAATATAAATGGTGAATTTCAGAATAACTCTTATTTACTCTCCCTCAAATACTAAAATAGTAATCATGTTATCACTTCAACTCAAATGATTCAGTTGTCGAAAGACCTAACAGTGTGGCCTGTATATTTTTTGAGGCAAGTATTTATTTACACAGGCTTACTGTAGTAGTACATGTGGCATATAGCCTTCAAGTTCTCTTCCAGGTTTATTTCTTAAAACTCTATACACCATCCATACCCTTCAGTCAAACTAGACTAATCACTGCTTTCAAGAATAGCTATTATCCATTTAAAAGTCGGTTCTCTCATATACTCAAGTTTAAAATACAGTTAAATGTAATTTTGCTAAATCTTTACTTTCATAGAATTTTGTTTGTATCTATCTCATAGAATTGTGAGAATTCAATGAAGTAAGTGGATGTAAAGCACTTAGCATAGTGAAATGGTAACAATTATTAGATTGTTATTCTTCTCTTTTCATCCCTTTAGCACAGAGAGAAATATATTACCTATTATTCAAATTAACAATGAATTGAATTAACCTAGATTAACATTTGTTAACTGGTTAGCTCAATAATATAGAAAACAGCACTCGAAAGAAGGAAACAACAATAGTCCAAATAAACATTGACTAAGTCAAAACAAAAGTAGGGATTTCAGTAGATGTCTGGCAGATGCTATGGAGAAAGCACTCAAAGAAGTGACTGTCTTTCCTATTTCTAGATCAATTTTTTTTAAAGGAATCTTTAATAACTAAAAAAAAAGTATTTTAGATATAGCTGCTTTATTTTTGCAACAGTTTTGTGCCTTTACATTTTTACAGAACTCAATCAACTTTTCAGTTTTTCTTTTAAAATCCTTTCCTTTTCCCATTAGTCTGTTAATAATTGTTGCTTTCCTGGCATCCCCATTTTGTCAGGTTATTATGCATTCCTCAGCATTGTGAAAAATGAAAAGTGGAAAAATCACATATTTTTCAGCTGACTTAACACTGCATAAAGTGCTGAAATTATTAATTGAACATCTTGATTATAAATTAGGTGGAAATAATGTTGAAGAAGCAGCCCCTAGTCATATAGGATTATTATTAGGGCTACACACTGAATGACTTGAATTTCATTCTGGTAGTAGTAAATATAGTTAATACCAGTGAATATGAGCTCATAGATTTTGGCTGAATATCAACCAAATCAAGCAAGCAATTGCCTCCACAATTTTGAGGTTTACATCCTAAAAACACGTGATTACTTTGCCCCTTTAACTGCTTAAGAACTATAGCAAGAGTTTAGAGCCAAGCTAACAGCTTTCGCCCTTCTGGAAACATTTAATCCAAAATCACAACATTTTTAAAACCTCAGTAAAATTCACTCCACTAATTTCAAAGAGGTGGTAATCCATAATGAAGCTTGGTGGATATTCACCTTTAAATAGTACCATGGAAAATGTGCCCATCTTGGGCAAACTAACAATCATCCACATTTTAACAAGTGCTTAACTTGCTAAAGATAATAAAACAACTTCAACCTCAGGTTAAAATATACTAGCATATCAACATTTAATGTTTAATTACAAGTTTGTTTTATCTGTTCTTTGAAGTAGTCCTGGAAAGATCTCTATCTAACAATATTTTGCATACTATTTGGGGTAGGCTTAGTCAAGGTAACAAATCACAAAATTTTAGTGTTAAATAATAAACTTTCAGTTCTTATTCACATAACATTTCTTCATGGGTGTTCAGATTATCAAGGGAGCTCATTTTCACATAGTAGTAAGAATCCTGTAATAGTTTTATGTGTCAGTTTAGGCTATACTACCCAGTTATTCAATCAAACATTAACCTACCTGCTGTTGCGAGGGTACTCTGTAGATGGGATGAAAATCCACAATCAATTGACTTTAAATAAAGGAGGTTATATTCCATAATGTGGATGGACTTAATTTAATCAGTGGATAGGCCTTAAAGACAAACTAGGTTTCCCCGATGGAAGAAGAAATTCTGCCTCAAAACTATAGCATCTGGGCAGCCCCAATGGCCCAGTGGTTTGGCGCCACCTTCAGCCTGGGGTGTAATCCTGGAGACCCAGGATCAAGTCCCATGTCGGGTTCCCTGAATGGAGCCTGCTCTTCCCTCTGCCTGTGTCTCTGCCTCTCTCTGTGTGTGTCTGTCATGAATAAATAAATAAAATTAAAAAAAAAAAATTTTTAACTATAGTATCTGATCCTGCCTAAATTTCCAACCTGCAGACCTACCCTACTAATTTCAGACTTGTCAGGCCCCACAATCACATGAGTCAATTCTTTGAAATAAATACCTTTATATACTTTTCATTCTTATTTGTTCTGTTTCTCTGGAGAACTCTGGCTGATACTATTACTGACCCTCTAACTCCATCCACTTGGTGGCTTGCCACTGTCCTCTTTTAACTAGCAAAGGAGAAAGAACATAGAGTATGCAAAGAGGAACACACCTAAAAGCTTTTATAGATTTGTAAACGGCATATACCATTATCTGTTTATGGCCTAAATGCTGGAAAAGCTAGGAAATAGTTCCTAGACAGGGCCCCAAAATAGAGAGCAGATTTTAGTGGACAGCAAGTGTGCTCTACTAAAATTTTCTATAATATGATTTCTAACATATATTTTTAAAATTGCATTGTAAGTAGTTTTTATATAGCTTATTTTATCCTTCAATGGAGCATTGAAGGTGAGTCTCACATTTGGTTGGAGAAAAATGAAGGGAAGATCATTGTAGGTTGCAGGGATAGAGAAAGTTTGAAGAAAGGGAGAAGGGTAGAATGAAGAGGAAAGAGGAACCTGTATCATGTGAAGAAGGGATACACCTTTCTGGAAACTGATCTATCTGATCCTCTTTGCCCATCTCCCTCAATCAGTGAATCATTATCTTGGTGAGCCACCATTACAGATGGGAGTTGCATAGTCCTCAAGTATGTTTGAACAACTACAAAAAAAAATGTATACACTGATCTAGATCTTAGAGTAAGTAATGGAATGGAGAGCAATGAGGCTAGAAAGGTAATACTTCAAATGCATGCTCAAGAATTTGAATTTTCCTCTTTAAACAGTGAGGAGTTAATATAAAGTTTTTATGCAAGGATTGATGTGATCGATGTCAATATCAGACATTAGATTTATCAGGTTGTTTTATTTAAAATAGATGGGATGAGGGAGAGACATGAATTGGGCAGACTAGTTAAAAAGAAGATTGTGGTAATGGTATAGGGCAGAGATAAATAATGCTTTGTAGCAGGTGGCAATGAGAATTGAAAGAAAAAATAGTAGAAGTAATACATGGCAGTAGAATGGACAGAATTTAATGTCTCATTATATAGAGGAATAAGGTAAAAGTATTCAAAAATATTACCTAGGTTTCAAATTGTGGTGCTAGGAGGCTGGTGTAGCCTAACTGAAATTAGAGATATTTCACCTATTCTCTGATATCAATTAATTTTTCCTGAATAGATGATCAAGGTACTAGATCCTACTTGTGGCACACAGAGTGCCATGGGAGCTGAGAGGAGGGGTTGACCCTTACAAGAATGCCCAGTTTCCTTTGACATCTTCAGACCTCTTGTAATACTATCCCCTACTTCATCACTGCAGAAAGACATTTAATGTTCATTAAGGAGATATAAATAGGTTGCTCCCTTATCAACCTGGCAACTGGGTCAATTTCACACTGAGTCATTAAATGTCTTAAGAACTGGTAATCTATCATGTTTTAATGACAACTTTAAAATGGTATTTCAAAACCAAAAGATTTATATCCCATTAAGAGATGATTGTAATATACTAATGCAAGACTTCACTCACCCATTGAGAGCTGTATTTTATGAAGGAAGTGGGGGTGGCTAGGTAACTACCTTGCAATATTAAAAATAGCTGACCATTTTGCATATTTAGTTTAGAGCCAGCATTTTACTTAATTTGTATTTTGGCAGACACATAGGTAGCCAATTTGATACCTTTACAAATATCTGAATGGGCTATTTTAGCCCATAAATGTGAGCCCCAGGAGCTCGGCAAACAAGCAGAGCCAAAAACAAACCAATGAACAAAACACCAAGCAATATGCCAGTTGTTAAAAAGGTAAATTAAACCCATATATCAATGATGACAAAATAGTTACATACACAATTGATGGGAAAATATGTATCATTCAATAGGTTCCCATCTTTTCTCCCAAGGGATTATATTGGCTGAAGAGAGACATTTTCATTGCTAGCTATCCCTATTCCTCTTGTCTTTGTTCAATCTTGGTAATAAAAAAGGGGATCATTTTAAGAAAAGGCTGTCTCTATATATATATTCTGGTAGTAAGAGTTTTCTAGAATTCCATAATATTTGCATAAATTATTTTTATAATAAATCTCTCTCTGTTTTAACTGTTCTTGCCACTATTACAATTACTCTGTAGCTTTTATTTTACTTTCTTCTATCAAATCCTTATAATTGCACACTAGTATAATTTATCACATTGATGAGATTTATTCTGAGATTTCAAGAAAATTAGGATTCTTCTTTTTTCTTTCCATTTGTCTTAATTCACCAAGTGAATTAACAGCTGTTTTGTTTTTGTTTTTGTTTTCTTATGCTATCCAAATCACTGGGTTATTCTCCCATGTACTAATCTTTGCAGTCTCTGGTGTTTCTTGCTATAGATGCCCTACCTCTTAAAGGCAGAACAAGGCTTTGAGGCTTTTCTTCCTGTGTCCCCCATGGACCCCCCCCCCAACAAGCCTAGATTAATGATTGCAGAGTTTTGGTGCCTTTAATATCATGTTCTCCTAGAGTCCAACTATTGAATCAAATGGTCAGGCAGTCTGTGATATTCCAGAAGATGGTGCCATGTTTACCACAGTACCTGTAGTGCTGTCTCATAGGAGCTATTGTCACTCCAGTGAACTGCAGTGCAGGTTTCTCTCTTCCACTCTTTTCACTCCATATCTTACCCTCACAAACAAGGGTATTGGCTAAGATTTAGAGGATCTCTGGACTCTTCCCTTAAAGATCTGATTAAATATGTAAATATATCTTTAATGTCTTGCTTGTTCATCTATAAAGATAAGAAGAAAGTCTGAATACAATTTGAACTACTTATGTAAATTTCTGGACACACAAATAAAAATAAATTTATTTCCTACTTGTTTTTTCTTCTCAAGAACCTTCCCTCTTTCCTAAATTCTGAGGTAATGAATAAAATGATCATACTTCATCTGAAAAACATTTGGCTTATATTTAAATTATTTACATTTCTGCAAAAGGGAAGCTCCAGCAATTTAGCAATTTTTAACTGCTATTTTCTTCTGGCTTATATATGAAAATCATAGTAGAAAGTAACAGATTGGTTTCATTAGATGTCCTAGATTGTGGGGACATAGTTGCAACTCAATATTTGTAAGTTATAAATGGAGGGGGGAAAAATTTACATTTCAGAAACTAACAATAAGACCTTGGACATCTAATCTAATATAAACTTTAACTTCCTCACCTTTAAAATAATCTATTAAAATGTATTCTAGTTGCAGTATTCAGTAAGTCTATGAGTTATTTGACAGATTAATGATGTCACCTAAAAATTTAATGTCATTTTCATTAAAATATGTTTCTATATGTTATATTGTCTCAAACTATGTATGAAGAGAATTATTATCCCTTTTTTTATACAAAGGCAATGGGCCAGGGAAGTGAAATAAATGGTTCAGGCACACAACTATCTAGTATTTGCAGGAGATGTAATTCCTTTTTCTCCTTCTGCTTTTTGTTTGATTTACTTTTATATATCAGTCTGTAAATTTACTTTAAAAAGTAAACAGCAGAAAAAAATTTAATAGCTGTGATTTGTATATAATTCATAATACTGATTTAGTAATCAACTATTTTATGCATCAGAGCTAACTAGGACCTCTAGTGTTTAGACTCTAGTAGAGATGTAAATGATTTTTTTAAAAAAAAGGTGATAGGGTCAAAAAAAAAAAAAAAAACCCAACTTCTCATCACCATTTTCTATTTGCAAATGTGTGATCAGAAAGAAAGGATTCTTAAATTGCTAAATAAGAAAACATAAAGAAAGCATAAATTTTAATTATGCATACAAGATTAAGCAAAAACCCTTTATCACTAAGGAAGAATGCTTCAGGTAAGTTTTAGAATAACAGCTAATGTGCTCAGCTAAATTTGACAGTGGAGAAACTGATAAAAGTTACAGAACACAGTTACTCTTTCTTATAATACCTCATATATCTTTACCTCCAGATTAGAAACTAATGACAAATATATATATATATTATATATATATATAAAGCCCTTATATAATATATATATTTTTTATATATATAAAAATCCCTTTTAAAAATCAATAAAAACAAAAGATAACATAATAGAAAAATGGGCAAAAGCCTTGAACAATTAATAAAAGAGGGGTTTGCTTTACTAGACATCAGAGAAAAGAAAAACAAAAACTATTATGTGATGTCACTAAAAACTTTCCAGAATGCCTAGGATGTAAGATAGGCCTACTGAATATAGGTAAGTATGTGAATCAACTTGCATTCTCATATGCTGCTGGTGAAAATGTAAACTGATATAATTTTGGAAAACTCTTTGGCAATATCAAGTAAACCAAAACTTACACATATCTTATAGCCCTAAATTTCACTCCTAGGTATATATTCAAAAGAAATTTATGTGTATATTCACAAAATAACATATAAAAAGCATTTACAATGGCACTATGTGTAATAGCCCCAAACTAAAAATAACTCAATTCTCAATTATCCATTAAGAGCAGGATGAATAAATTGTGCTACAATTATACAACAAAACACTATATATAACAGCACTACTACATAATCACAAGTAATATGAAATCACAAGCAAAAAGAAGCCAGACACAAAAAGTAGATTGTATGATCCTACTTATGTAAATTTCAAAAACAAGCAAAACAAATGTATGGTATAAGAAGTCAGAATAGTTGCTATCCTTGAAAAGAAAATGGTGAATAGGAAGGAGCCTGAGGGGGCATCTGGGTGGCTTAGTTGGTTAAGCGTCTACCTTTGGCTCAGATCATGATCCCAGAGTCTGGGGATTGAGCCCCACACTGGGCTCCTGCTCAGGGGAAGTCTGCTTCTCCCTCTACCCTTCATCCTGTTTGTGCTCTCTCTCTCTCTCTCTCTCTCTCTCAAATAAATAAAATCTTTAAAAAAGAAAAAAAAAGGAAGGAATCTGAGGAGGCACCTGGGTGAAAGTGTCATTATGTTTTTTATTGTAAGTTCTGATTACATGACACTTCAAATTGAAAACATTAATCAAGCTCTCATATAATTTGTATCTTTTTCTATACATGCTATATTTCAACAAAAAGTATATATTAATTTATATGAATGTGGGGATCCCTGGGTGGTTCAGCAGTATAGCACCTGCCTTTGCCCAGGGCATGATCCTTGAGTCCTGGGATGGAGTCCCACATCGGGCTCCCTGCTTTTCCCTCTGCCTGTGTTTCTGCCTCTCTCTCTCTCTCTCTCTCTCTCTCTCTCTCTCTGTGTGTGTGTCTTTCTTGAATAAATAAATAAAATCTTTAAAAAATAATAATAATTTATATGAATGTATGTGTGTGTATATGTGTTGGTATTTTTTCCGGGTATTCAAAAGTACACATTATTGGGTACTTCCATCTTTAACATCAACACAGAGACATTTTTTTCTTTGGGATGTAACTGAAGCGTAAGCTGGAACTATGATGCGAACCCAGAATTATGAGTACCCTTACAGTTTCATATTTATTTTTTGAGAGCTAGGATTTAAAATATCCATTAATTTCTTCTAGATACATAATCCATCGCCTCCCTTATCAGTTTTGCTTTTCTATTCTCCATCATTTACATGTTTTTGGCTGTTGCATAAGAGGACAACTTTAACAATGTAATTTGTTGTGTAAAATACACAGTTGAGGTTTGTCATAAGAACTTTTAATGTTAGAAAAAATGAACTTTTAATGTTAATTGATACAATTTAAATAATCTAGTCATGAAAAAGTTAATAATGGGGAAGAAAATACAGTGTTAAAAATAAAGATAACCAGGTATTAGAGACTTCCTGGTGTAAGTATGTTACACTACCTAAACAAGTACAACTTTCAAAAAGACCAAACCCAAATCTAATTAAATCTCTTGATCAAATCTTGGTTAATTTTTAGAAAATGATGAAGATACAGAAAATCTGAAACATGCTATGGGAAATATAATCATTAAAATTCAGACTGTGGGACAACCTATAGCTCAAAGATTCAGTTTCTTAAATAATTTTCAATGGAAAAAAAATAGGGCCAGTCTACATATTGGGAGAGAACTAAAGACATATCAACTATCACAGTGAATAGACTTGTCTTGAATCTACATTAAATAAAATTTTAAATATTTATTAACATAACTGAAATATACAATAGGAAGGACTTACTAATTTTTTTAGGTAGCATAGATGTCTGGTAATATATATATTTTTTTTAATTTATTTTTTAAGATTCCTTATATTGTAGATATTCATACTAAAATATTTACAAATAAAAAATATATAATATCTGGGATTTGCTTTAAAAGAATATGGGATGACAGAAAGGAGGAAACACAGAATAAATACAACAGTATTGGACAAGAGTTGATGAAAACTGGGGCAGCAGTTTAGCGCCACCTTTGGCCCAGGGTGTGATCCTGGAGACCAGGTATCGAGTCCCACATGGGGCTCCCTGTGTAAGGCCTGCTTCTCCCTCTGCCTGTGTCTCTGCCTTTCTCTCTCTCTGTGTCTCTCAAGAATAAATAAATAAAATCTTAAAAAAAAAAAAAAGAGGATGAAAACTGAACACCGATGAAGTGCTCATGATTACTAATTATACTATTCTTTGTTCTTTTTATTATGTTTGAAACTTCCTATGATAAACTTAAGGAATAACAAGTTAAAGCAGAGAGGTATATCCTTGAGTGCATTTGAACTTATATGACATTTTCTAGAAAGATAATTATAGCAGCAAAATATGAAGACAGATATTAGACTATGGAACAAATATAAAGATGTGAATCTTTGATTCAGAAACATCACATTTTACAAGTGATTATTCATAAAAGCTAAAAAGTGAGACAAGAGCAGATGAACACACACTTGGTTGCAAAAGCCAAGAACAAAACAACACATTCCTCCTTTTATGCCTTTGTGAATTAGTCACAGTATCAAGTTGTTGGAGAGGCACTTTAATTTGATACCTTTTGTGCTTTGGGGATACTTTTACTGGGTTAAAATTGCTGCTGTTAGAAAAATCAGTGTCAACCATGGAGTTATGTTGACCCTATGGGCAAAGGTGAGATGAGAGGGTCAGGCTGAGAAATGAAGACAAGAGGGGAAACGTGCAAGGAGTGGAGCAAAATGTCAGAGAAAACTTTCTTTTTTAAAATGAGCTGGATTTTTTTTTTCCTTGTGCCCAGGAAGTCATGTTATGCTTTGTCTCGGGAGAGGAGTAGAGAAGCGCCTCTTGCTGCCCTCTGCTAGTATCCTGATCATCAGTGTCAACAGAGTAGCCCTGCTATGCCTTTAGTAGCAGCAGAGAAATTGAGAGCAGTTCCAGATCTGCCCAATTACAGTTTATGGAGCCTGGCCCTGAGAAAGCAAAAGATCAGCACTTTCTCCTTTCATAGTCTGTAAAGGTTCACTCTCTCTCTCAGACACCCTGCCCCTTCCAAATCAAAAGATTCTCAATAAATCAAAATCAAAACATTCTGGTTCTGGTTCAAGATATGTACTTTTCCTCCCAGAATTTGAGTCTCTCATTTGCAAATGAGAGACTTGAAATATATTATCTTGGAAGTTTTGTTTAATTCTATCAGTCTTTAAGTTTACATTCACGGATCACCCCTGGTAAGTGTGGTCAAGTTTCTTCACAGCTCTTCTGTTTAAGACTGATTACAGAGGGAAGTAGAAGAATAAACCCTAGGATGATTCTCTTATTTAAGCTGTACAAAATTTATTTTGGTTCTGTTCTGTTTTTGTTTGTTCACTTGTTTGCTTTATTCTTTTTTATATGTAACTATAGATGTTCTTTGGGGAGAGTAGGTGATTTTTTAAAATAGGATAATAGACTTTGCAACCCATCTTAACTTGTGACTAGAGAAATAACCCTCCCTATTTATTCCAATGCTGGGTATTCCCAGATGTCTCATCCCTTGCAAATTCATCCTATGCATAGAATTACATATCTTACATGCATGTCTAATCACAACAATCCCTTGCTCAAGCACACCTCTGATTCCCCACTTCCTAAAGAAAAAAAAAAAAAAAAACTCACCTGTGGTTTTTTTTAAACTTTCTTTTTATAGAAATTTTCACAACTCATGCAGCAAGTGGTATACTTCACTGATTTGAAATACAGAAATAATATTGTAATTATTTATTTCACGTGGTTTTCTTTGTAGGAAGTGCCCTGTTGTTCTCTTGAGACCTCTTTATTTCTGAATTACCCAAGTACCCCAATGGTTACTCAGTCCAAAGGTGTAATTACAAAGGCCAGGCTTAAAAGGATACAATTAAGATGTCCAAGTAGTACTCTTATAGCACGAATTTGGTTGTGCTAGCTTGTATCATTTTTAAACACAGGTCATATACAGAGGGCTCTGGTTAAACTCCTAGGTTCAGGTTTCTTTTAGCCCATAAATGAGCTACAAGATTACATTCATGTTGCCCAAAGCCCAGGTTTTATGACAAAAGTACTAGGCACACAGAGTCCTCAAGCTTCATGTATATGTTTTTTCAGAATTAGTTAAAGCTCATGAATTCTGAGTCCAGGTTAACAGCCTAGATTCTGTTCCCTCACTGTGAGTTCCCCTTTAAGATCTTTCCCTGCCAGTGAACATTAGGCAAGTTCACCCAGTAAACTCTGACAAGTTTCTTGAATTTTAATTCTCATAAAGAGGAAAGTGGTATTTAGCCCTATCCCTTCCTCACCACTGTCCTCCGTTCCTTAGGAAAAAAAAAAAAAATTGTTCCATCCCTTGCCCTGAGCTCTGTACACCAAGATCAGGATTCTTTTTATACACACACAAACACAGTTAAGATCCATTTGTACCCTTTATGTAAGGGAGTGCCTGCTGGCTTTGGATTTATACATTAATGGGAGGTCATTCAAGTGTGTCTTTTTATTGCAAGTGTGTCTTTTTAGTTTTCCTTTTAGTAAAGGACATCTACTCTAAGGTCAGTGTGGGACCCAGGAAATTTAACAAAAACCCCTACCCCTGGACAAGCAGAGCAGGACTGACTATTTTGTGCTGCACCCGCCTTGTGGGGACCTGCTTATTGTTTAGGGTACTGCCCCACCCTAGTCAAAGACCAGGGCACACCCTAATCGGAAATCGGCTCAGTGATAGGCCAGTTCAAATGGATATTTTAGGGTAAAATGTAACTCAATCGGCCACCTGCGAGTGTCCAGACCAGCATGACTGTGCAACTTTCTGCGTATCCCATTGGCCACTGGCCCCTATAAAGTTGCTAAGCCTCTTAGTCTCGGGGTCCAAGTCCCTGCTCCCCTGCGTCGGGTATGCTTGGACCCAGACTCAAGCTTGTAAATAAACCCTCGTGTTTTTGCATCGGTGTCGGCTCCTTGGTAGTTTCTCAGATTCACGATCTTGGGCACAACAGTCAGTAGATACAAAGATTATTTGTACAATGTTTTAAAAATATTTTTTATCCAGCAGTTATTATAAATAGCTATTTCTGCAATTATTATTTAATAAATGTCTTTTAAGTAGATTAATAGTTGTGTACATACAAGAACAGTATTATTCTTTATTAAAAGATTTTATTAATTTATTTGAGAGAGGGAGAGAGAAAAAAAGCACAAGCACAAGATGGGGCAGAGGGAGAGGGAGCAGCAGACACCTTGCTGATCAGGGAGCCTGACTCAGGGCTTGATCCCATGATCAGGGATCATGACCTGAGCTAAAGGCAGATGCTTAACCAACTGAGCTACCCAGGAGCCCCAAGAATAGTAGTATTCTTATTCTTACTTACCAGCACAATGCCCAAGCATTTGATATATGCTCAAAATGTGTTTATTGAATAAATTAATGAAGAGCATATAGATCCCAAAGTGTTCTATGACATATAAACTATGTATCAAAAGATGAAGAAGAGTTAGCAAGTAGAAGGAATAGTATACACAAAATATTAGAAATCTCTAGAGTGTAGAGTTGGATGAGAATGGGAACAACAACAGTTTGTTATGCCTTTGTTCTTGGAGTCTCACAGGATTGTCTGGTTTCCCTTTCAGGGCCCTCTCCCCCAGGAATGCACCCACCAAGGTCCTAGACTCTTCTTGGCCCTCCTCAGCTCCCTGCCTGTTTCCCGTAAGGCTGTACATAGTCCTTTTACTTCCTTGTAGCTTGTGAAACTAGTTTATAATAAACTCTTAAAAGTATTGTAAAAAAAATAAAATAAAACAGAGACAGAAGAAGATCATGAAGATACTTACAAACTTTATGATGGAGTTGGACTTTATCCTAAGGTCAATGGGAAAATTTTACAGAATAAAAAGAAGAGAAGTGCATTTTGGAAATATAATTCTGGCTTCAATATGGAGGATGCATGGAAATAACCAAAACTTGAGTCCACTTTATTAATTTAGGTAAGCAGTCTTGGAACCCTGAAGTAAAGCAGTAACAGAAGAGTAGTGGAAAACTATATATTTAAGGGTAGAACTGACAAGAGTTTATAACTGATTATATGTGGGGATGAGGGGAACAAACAAGCTGAAGTCAATGTTGCGATTTTTGCTTGGACACAACTCAAAGGATCATGGTAGCATTTATAGTGACAAAAGAAGAAACATACGAGAAATTTGGAGTGATAAGGGAAATACTGAAATCCATTTCAGACTTTAGTTTGAGACATACAAGCAGTTGTATCTATGCGTATGAAGCTCAGGAAAGAGGTCTAGTGAAGATGCATATTTGGTGGAATTCAATACATGGCACAGGAATGGCTAAATTTTTATCTTGTGTTTCTACTCTGAAATATTACAGGATTTTTCTAGAGTTCTGAGTTGAAAACAGAATTTGAGGCAAAATTCCTTAATAGTGGAAAACATGTGTCTATTGATTAGTGAGGTTTCACATTTATATAGAGAGAAGAATGGAGGCATATTGGTAGCTTTCATTTAACCGGATCTGGGTGGTAACTGATACCATGGGATATACATATACAAAATAAAAGTGAAAAGGAATTAGGGTGAAATTCTAAAGTACTCTATTATTTTGGAAACATAGAGAAGAATTCTGGTTCTGATGATTTAGGCAATGGACTAGAAAGAGTCTTTTGTTACCAATTTATCATTACTGCAAACAGAGTAAGATTAGAGTAGAAAAACAAAATGTTAAGAAAATGTTTTGCTATTTTTATCTTCAACTGCCCTCCTTTTGTGACAATCACATCCCAACATTCTAACGCTTGGAGGAATTAAAGAATCACTAAATAAGGTTGCATCAATTCTGCATAACATTCTATACTGACTGCCATCAATATGCTGCCACCTTGGTCCTGTAAGAGGTGTCTATGAACATGCCACAATGCCTAGGTCTCTGTCATTCTACTTGCCTAAAAGCTGCCTTTGTACCCTCCTCGATATCCTGGTTCTCCTTCCTTTTGTTGAGCTTTTGTTCTCATCATGGGTACTGCTTTTTTTTTTTTTTTTTTTTTTTTAAGATTTTATTTATTTATTCATGACAGAGAGAGAGAGAGAGAGGCAGAGACACAGGCAGAGGGAGAAGCAGGCTCCATGCCGGGAGGCTGACACAGGACTTGATCTTGGGACTCCAGGATTGCGCTCTGGGCCAAAGGCAGGCGCTAAACTGCTGAGCCACCCAGGGATCCCCATGGGTACTGTTTTGTCAGCATGGTGAGTAAGCCATATTATTATCTACCACATTTTCCTATTATGGGATGCTAGCTTTCCTACTTTCTTAGACTTTTCTATTAATAAATTAATTCAGTGAGGGGTGCCTGGGTGGCTCAGATGGTTAAGTGTCTGCCTTCAGCTCAAGTTACAATCTCTGGGTTCTGGGATGGGGCTCCCCATCTGGCTCCAGTTCAACAAGGAGTCTGCTTCTCCTTCACCCTCTGCCTCTTTCCCTGGCTCGTGCTCTCTCTCTCTCTCTGTTTCTCTGTCTCTATCAAATGAATAAATAAAATCTTTTTAAAAATTAACTAATTCAGTGCATATTTATTATCTCCTGCATTCCAGGCCCTCTATCTCTTTGTTTATTATTTGGGTACACCAGTCCTGTGCAGTAAGTGAAAGAGAGAGACAAATAATCCAACAATTACAACATTCCTCTAAATGTTGTCACAGAGGTGATAAGAGAGAATAGATAAATGAGAATTTACTTATTACTTATTTTACTTATTACTTATTTACTTATTTTCCAGAATCAGTGAATGATTTCCAGAATAGAAGTCAGTGGACTGAGGAAGAGAAATAAATAGGGATATTTCTAGCCTATTCTCTGATTCCACTGATAGACCAATTAGATTCATAGAATAAATTTTGACTACATTTAACTGAAAACTCAACAGTAGATTAAACAAAAACTTGTTTATGTATCTTCTCCAAATAAAAGGAGTTTGGAAGGGTCAATCTAGGACTGGTATGGTGGCTTCATAGTTACCAATGACCATCCTCAGTCCTTGGCATCTGTCCTTGAGTTTACTTCACACTTCAATATGGCTGCTGAAGACCCTATTGCCATCCTACTGTGACTCAGGCAACAAAAAAATGAAAAGAATAAAAGGGAAAGATAGATGCACCTCCTGGATGAGACACTGGAATATAGGAGAGGGGTCAGTTGATGGGGAGAGAATAAAAGATTGTCCAGGAGAGAAGGAGCAAGATAGTCTCCATAATAGTAATGCTGTGATTTCAGAAAGAACAGTATATGCAAAGCAATATAACTCCTTACAGTAAAGTAACAACAAAACTAACAAGTTTATACAACATATCATAAAAACTGAAGTATTAGTTCTTTGATTAGAAGGAAAATAATTATATCACTGATGCTATTTAATAGCTGTATTTTTCCATATTTATTTCCCCCTATTGGAAGGGGTCCATGAAATCCTCATTCACTTAGATTTGGAGTGTATTTTGTTTCTGAACTGAAGAAACTGTTTGAAAACTTGGAGAGTGTATTTATGGATTGCTTTGCCAACCTGTAGTGGCAATAACTTTTGAGACACTCAGCGGGGTTGACTTTGTCAAGTGTAACAAAGAATATTTCAAATATTGGGGGCTTGGCAAAAACCTTCAGTGTGATTTGCCAGGTGCTGTTCCATCAATTTTTAACACCCATTTTTTCAAAAGACATTTAATCTATACTTATTTCTTACTGCTTTACTTCTTAACTCATCAAAATGTTATATTTCAAGAGCTCTTTGATGTGTATGATACCTTTGGGCTCCCTCCCCCCAACCTTCTGCTAAACAGGAAGTTATGTTAGCCAAGGGGATAAAGGCAGGAAGAAAACCTTTGAATTTTGAAAAGGGTGTTGTTTCTGGTTGCAAAAGCCTTAAGGTTTGAATCAGTGCTGAGCATGATTGAAATTGTCATCTTGAAAAGGAGGAATTGATCATGAATGGATTTTTTTTTAATATACAATCATATATGCAGTGAGAAGATATCATAGATTATCTAATCCCATCTTCTCCTGAAGGACTGAATTCCTCCCAACATGTTATGGTCATGGCTCGGTTTGAATACCTCTAATAACAAGAAACTCAATGCCTGCGAAGGTCAACAAACCTTTTTTTTCCCTGAAAAATCAAGTGGTTATAGCTTTAATCTCTTTTTCACTGTTGAATTTTTTTCATCCTTCTCCCTGATGTGCGTTCCCAACATCTCTCTCCGATAGGTCCCCCTCTCTTACCTCATGAAATAGGGTCCCCCTCTCTTACCTCATGTTTCCAGCATTCTTCTTTCTGATGACGTGATCCGAGCATGCTCCTCTCAGACAGGTGTCCCCAGCATCTCTCTCTGAGGACCTGTTCCCAGAATCCCTCTGACTAGCGTGACTGGCATCCTTTCCTCTGAGGACGTTCTCGCAAATCCTCTCTCTGAAGAAAACTCCTGGCATCCCCCTCCGACGGAGAGTTCGGAGTTCGGGAAGCCGCCTCCTCCAGCCTCTTCCCCACCCCCCCACCCTACCCGCCTCGTAATGTGCATTTTTGGCATCCCTCTCTGAAGGAGCCTTCAGTCGTCCCCCTCTCTGACGGAAGTTCCCGGCATCCCTCTCTGAAGGCGTGTTCAGTCACCCACCCCTCTCTGACAGAAGTTCCCGGCATCCCTCTCTGAAGGAGCCTTCAGTCGTTCCCCTCTCTGACGGAAGTTCCCAGCATCCCTCTCTGAAGGAGCGTTCAGTCACCCCCCCCCCGCCCCTCTCTGACAGAAGTTCCCGGCATCCCTCTCTGAAGGAGCCTTCAGTCTTTCCCCTCTCTGACGGAAGTTCCCAGCATCCCTCTCTGAAGGAGCGTTCAGTCACCCCCCCCCCCCCGCCCCTCTCTGACGGAAGTTCCCGGCATCCCCCTCTCTTAAGTCGTTTTCCCAGCATTCCACTCTGGCAGCGTGATTTCAGCGTTCTCCTTTGAGTGTGTTCCCAGCATCCCTTTTTCGCTCTCTCGCTTTCTTGCTTTCTCTCTCTCTCTACAGTAATCTCTGTCCTTCGGTTTTCATATGCCTCGCTGAGCCGCACGGAATCCACGCATTTCTTCTGCGACGTTGATGGTCTTTCAAATGTTTGAAGGCAGCTATGGTGTCTCCCTGGTTCTCACGTTCTTGAAACATAAAATGCCAAAGTCATTGAAGTTCGAATGTGGCAACGTTTTAGTCTCATCCAATAACTAGAAGAATCTTGTCCAAGCACCAGTGTTTGTCAATATTACTCTTGAATTTTATCGTCCGTGATTAAATAATATACATGTGCCACCCACTAAAAGAGTTGAAAGAATGCATGCTTTGTCCTGGAAATCATATTTCTATTTATGCAGCCTAAATTCTCTTAAAATGTTCTCTCTCTCTCTCTCTCACACACACACACACACACTCTACATATATCAGGAAAGGAACAAGAACTATATGCACAACATATGACATTAAGGACTGCTTTCAGGATTTTAGACCTAAAATGGATGTTCAATAATTAGAAATTAATGGTGAATGAGAACACAGCGTGCACACACACACACACACACACACATTTTTTTTCTAAGTCTGTGGACTCAGATTCACAGCAGTTAATGTCTTGAATTTACCATATACTACAATTATAACAGGTTCACTACTTAGTATAGCAGTATATGAAACAAATCAGCTTAGGTGTTTCAGAAATTTATAATGGAAGGGCAGTGGAGTTTACAGAAACCTATGGTACTTAACAGGGTTTATTTATCAGATTTTACAAATGCTACCAGGAATTCTCATACACAATCCTATTTTCTTGATCTAAATGTATGCTAACGAAATTCTGAAGTTACCATGTTTAAAAAAGAAGTGTGTCCCTAGTTTTGATTCACAAATATCCACTGCTGAGATAATTTTTAGCATCCTAAATTGCACACAGAGAGCCTTACTGAATTTCCTCCGCTGAAATTATTCCCTTTCTCTTAGATATTACCACAGCACTGTATTCATTCTAGTTACCATTAAGTCAAATGGGGTGCAAGTGGCAGGATCCCTATCTTACAATGAAAATGACTGTAAATAGAAACGAAAACTTTGAATCCAAATACCAGTATTAATAACTAAGTAACTGTATACAAGTTACTCTGTCTTACTAGCTCAGTTTGGTTTTTTTGTTCTGTTTTGTTTTGTTTGTAAAATGAGAAGAGTATCTACTTCTCAGGAGTGTATGCGCATATGTGTGCCTGTGTGTGTATGAGGGAAGGAATTAATAAAGAAAACACATGTCAACACTTACCTCTCAAATATTTGGTGAGAATTATGTTGTCTACTATAATGTCTGGCCCATAGTTGGTTTTTAATATTTATATTCTAGCTCTCATGCCCAGTGATTAGTTTGTGTGGATTTGGTAAACATCACTGTTTATCTAGCAACCTGTAGAGAGTCACCAACCCAAATACCCTCTTTGGTTATTTGCTAAAAGTTCTGAAGTAAAAGCAGCATAGTCCTGATCAGAGCTCCTCTCTTACAAACAAAACAAACAAACCTAGGGTTAGGCATATATTCCCATCTTTTGTATTTACATTTTGTACTTCTATCTTTCCACACACACACCCTCCTCAGGTACTCCCAAGGTTTTGGGGAAATTAAAATCGGACACCCCTAGTAATTCAGTAATGTTTGATTAAGAATAACTACTTAGACTTAACCTTCAATATTTACATGCTATTGTAAATATCTGGAACCAATTTCATTAAAATTTATGATCAAAATATTTACTAGCATTATTTTTTTAAAAAAAAACTTGGGAACTCTAACATATGACAAAAAATCTGAAAAGAAAACTATGGCATATAATAAATAGAGAGGAAAAAACTGTCACATTTTATATGATACAATTATCTTTCAAAAAAGCTAAGATAATCTATGGTAAAAGCATACTAAGGTGGACAAATATGAAAAATATATTAAAATTTGTATTTATATGAATTAGGAATAATCAACAAAAGTATAATAAAATCATATTTGAAAGTACATACAAGGGATCCCTGGCTGGCTCAGTAGGTGAAGCATGCAATTCTTGATCTCAGGGGTTGTGAGTTTAAGCTTTGCATATAGAAATTACTTTTAAAAAATTGTTTTTTAAGTCTTCAAAAAAAGAAAAGTGCACATAAAAAACATAGCTAAGAAAAAAGCTTAGAAATCAAGAAATCAGCTAGAGATTATCTAAAACAAAAACAAAAAACTACTGACCTTGACTGAGGGATATAAGTATATTCTAAATAAATTTAAAATACAATGTTATAAAGATGTTAATTCTTCCAAATGAAAAAATTCTCCCAAATGAATTTGTATGTACAATGCAATTTTAATCAATATTAAGCAAGATTATTTTGGAAGTTGATAAGGTGATTATACAATTCATATGACAGGATACCCAAGGATAGTGTGGAAAGAAGAAATTTTGACTACTATATATTAAGTGCTATTATAAAATTACAAGGTTTCACACACTTACGTGTGATGTGGAAAAAAAACAATGAAAGACCTGGCATATGTGTAGTTGGGATAACAAAGATATCGAATAGAATACTTATCTCTGCAGAACATGAAGGGGAAATCAGCCCAAAAGTATTACGAAAGTAGAGCAAAAATATTTAAGATTTAGTGTGGGGATTGGGGAGTGTGTAGATACATTCCAAAAAAAAAAAAAAGTATTTAAAGCAAAGTGACTAAGCTTTAAATTTGCCAATATTTGGGATGATATTTGAATTCCACAGGAAAAAAAATAAAAATGATTTCTGGGACAGAATGAATACCCTGAAATGGAACAGAATATGTTGTCTACTGAAAGACAAGATTAATTACAGACAAAATAGAGGGGAAAAAATGCCCACTTTCATATAACCTTCCAAATTATGCCTCTTACATGTGTATACCAAATTCTCTATAATAGGCATATATCTCTTTCATTAAAAATGTAATGAATGTTATATAAAGGATAATTCTGGGGGTTCCAATCAACAAAGCAAATCTAATTAGGAATTTTAGACTTTCATAAATAGAGAGATGAAGAAATACCTGTTATGTTCATAAAATAGTATCAAAAGGAGATAAATAAGGACTTGTCAAGCTTTTGCAAAACTGCAGAGTTGTCACTTTTGGGTAAATGAATTAGAGGAATGAATAAAAGGAAGAATGCTTCTCTGATACGTGCATTTATTTATTAGGCTATCAGAGAGAGCTAATCTCAACGGATTCACTTAGTAGTAGAAATTATTGCAGAGCAGCAAGCTTACATAATCCATTATGAGTCTGAATTTTTATCCAACCACCTAATTAAAAGTTCTTTCCTTCTTAAACTGCTTAATGAGGGTTGTATCATGACTCCTGGAGTGAGTCAGAGGTTTTCAAGGATTTAAGGATGAAGTAAGTAAACACAGAGCATGAAATATCCTTAACCAACACACAGTTTCAGAAGAGTCAAAATAACACAAACGTTGTTATTTATCGCAATAAAATGTAGAAGCATTGACTACTACCATCACTGTTCTCTCAGGAAGCTGCTCTTTTTTCCTGAACTTTTCCTCTCTCAGACATATATTTTTAAATTTGCCTTTGCCTATTATTGGCATTTCCTCCTCTCATTCCATCCCCCATGGATGGTTTTGAGGAATATATACTCTAATAGCTAAAGTATAACTTTTTGTTGCTAAATTTTCTTGCAAAATGTTTATTGTTGATATATGGGCAGAGTGAATAGTATATATTCTGACAAGTGAATATTATATATTCTGCTATATAATACACTCTCAATCAGTTACTTATATCCCTAGGCATCCAGGTTGCTTGTGAATATCTAGCCCATTGTATCTAACTGCATGAACCCCACCACTTTTTAAATAGTCACTTGCTGGGTCATAGATGCTCTCCAACCTCCCACCGCCCTGTAGAATAATATTGTGGTGAGCATCTACTTTGCACCTTTTGGAATGTGTGCAGATTCCTTTGGAATATATATCTAGGAGGTAAGGTAAGCTGTTATCATAGAGTGTACAGCTAATTCATTGATTAATTTCTGCCAGAATGCTGTCTAGAACAAAAGCACCTGTGTACACGTCTACTCTAATATTGCCACACCCTGGCTTTGTTTCCAAAATGGCTGGGCTCCTTACAACTGGGACTCTCAGGTCTCAGCTCCCTGTCTGTCACTGAGTGGAAATGTGTCTGTAGGCTTTTCTCCCCCTTTAGGAAATGACTTCAGAAGGGCAAGAGGGTTGTGGAAAGGCTCCTAGGGCTCCCAGATCCAGGAGGGTGGAATGACTTATCCCAAAGAGAAAGCTTTGTCAGATGAGCCACTGCCTGGATTTCTTTCAGGTCCAAGACTAAGGCAAGAGTGTCTTAAGTTGTTTCTGGCTATACTGTCCCTCTGTTTGATTGCAAAAAGTAAATGCTTTGCTTGGGGCCCAGGCTGCCTAATGTGGGGTCCTCTCTGAGAAGCTGTGAGTATCTTAATGAAACCTGGGACCACTAAAAAAAATAAATAAAAATTTAAAAATAAAAACAAGTAAAGCAATATCTATATGAATATAGTGCAAAGGTGCTATATTGATAGGTGCAAAGTAATACCCTTTGGCCATTTTTTATTGTACTTCTTTGGTTACTAATGAGTTTGAACATTTCTTCATATGCTAATATCTTATAGGATTTTCTTTTCCCATACTGCATATTGCTTCCTCTGTCCATTTTTCTTTTGTAGTTATTGTATTTTTCCTGTTTATTTCCAGGAAATCCTATGTATTCTAGGTATCCATCCCCTGCTATTTTTAGAAGTAGAAAATGTCATTTTTCCATTTGTTATCTTTGCAAACTTATCCATAGTGTTTTCCATTGAATAAATGCCAATTTAAAAAAAAATCATAGTTCATGGTTTGGGAATTTTTAATGTCTTTCCCAATAACAAGATCACAAAGATGTTTTTAAGAATTTAAAAGTTTTACATTTTGTGTATGTATTTAGTCCATCTGGAGTCCATTTGTAAATGGTCTTCATTAGGTATCTAAATTAATCTCTATATAGTGAGGCATAGAAACATCATTTATTTTCCCTATTGATTTAAGTAGAAACTTTATTACTTTTTAAGTTGCCAAAGTTCCCATACACAAGTGTTCTGTTTCTAAAGTTTCTATTCTGTTCTCTTAGACTATTCTTCTATTTTTGTTCTAATATCACATTAATTTACATTGCTATGTCATTGTAGTATGTCATAATTTCTGTGAGGCAATTTCTCTACCCCAACTTATACTTTTTCAAAGTTGACTTTATTCTTTTATATGAATTTCAGGGTGAGTTTATTAAGTTCCTGAAAAAAATCCAATTGAAAATTTGATTGAGATTGCTTTTAATATATACATAATTCATTAGAACCAGCATCTTTAAAAGTTAAATCATTTCATCTGAAAGTATGGAACTAATTTTGATTATCTTTTATGCATTTTATTGGGAAATTAAATTTTTCTCCATAAGAATTATATATTTTTAAATAGGATAAATTGTAAGTGACTGATAGTTCATGCTGCTTTTATAAAGAGTACTTTTGTACACTGTTTTCTGGCTAGTCCATCATAATAAGAGAGGCTACCAGCTCCAATGTTATGTTAAACAGTGGTGACAGCATCATTTGTATGTTGTTTCTAATCTTAAGAGAGAGCATTCATATTTTGTCTTTTCATATTTTGCTTTAACTTGGTAGCATAAAGCCCTTGCCAATTAAAGCATCCATTCCTATTCTTTGCAAAAGTCACTTTTTAAATCATAAATAGATACTGAATTTTCTAAGTAAACATTTAATTAAAGTATAACATACATTTAGAAAAATGGACAAAATCACAAAAAAATGGCTTAAGAGTTTTATTTGTTTTGTTTTCCTTTTAAATTTTTATATGGAATAATTCTAGGTTTACAGAAAAATTGCCTGGATAGTACAGAGAGTTCCCAAACATTCCTTTAATTTTAAGATCTTAATTATTATGGTACACTTGTCAAAATCAAGGACCAATATTGCATAACTATTATCTAGTACCAACCTTTATTCAAATATCAGCAGTTTGTCCATTAATGTCCTTTTTTCTATCCCAAGATGCAATCCAGGATGTTCCATTGCATTTAGTCGTCGTGTCCCCTTGGTTTCCTCTAATTGGGGATAGCTGTTCAGTCATTGCTTGTTTTTCATGACCTTGATGGTTTTGAGGAATATCAATCAGGTAGGTATCTTGTAGAACTTTCCTTAATTTGGGTTTGTCTGATTTATTTTCTCATGAGTAGACTTGAGTTATGGTTTTGGGGAAAGAATACTACAGAGGTGAAAATGTCTTTCTCGTCACATCACATCAAGAATATATAATAGCTACATGCTGTCATTGGTGATGTGCCTTGATTACTTTGTTAAGGTTCTATTGCCAGCTTTTTCCACTGTAACTCCCTCCATTCTCCCTCAATTCTTTCCATACTCTTTTCTACAGAAGGAAAACATGAAGTACATTAGGATGTACATGAAGTACATCCTAATCAAGGTAGGGCCAGGGATTAAGCTGTATTGCTGGTAGGTAGTATTTACATACATCTCCTGGAATTCTTGTAAGGAAAATTTGTCTCTTCCTCCATTTATTTATTCAATCATTTAATTATATCAACATAGCCTCATGCACATCTGTTTTATACTTTGGGTTATATATGAAGTTAGTCTTTGTGGTTGCTGGTGATTCAAACTGAGCTTTGGCCTGGGTCCTTTCAACATGTTTTATCCTTTACTTATCTTTAGTGTTTTCTTACTTTCTGATCCCACAAGCTGGTCCTAGTTCATCTAGGCAGTTAATGGCAAATGGCTAAACACACTGCATTTTGGGTTTGTCACTTTGCCACATTTAAGAAACAACAGATGTTCCCTGTGGTTTCTCTTCATCTTTCAGTTATTTCCTCCACTGAGTATAATGTGGGTTTCAGGATCACAATAAAATGCTTCTCTAATTACATTTTATTCTTTGCTCTCCAGAAAAGTAAAACCCTTAAGACATGTTAATGGTCTCAACTGTAGATTTGAGCTCACCCCTAACGGCAGGGCCATGCTCAGAGACTTGTCACTCTCAGTGGTGGCCTGTGTGAGGTAAGAACTGTAGACAGGATGCTGAAGTGAATCATTTCCATCAGAGGGTAAGGTGGACTTCTGCGAAAGAGGTGAGATCATCATATTCAATTTTGATTGCCTATATTTCCTAGTAATGATGACATGATACTCATCTGAGATGCGAAGCATCTCCCAATTGAATGTGTTGCCCTGTCTGCCCAAAGACATAGTGGGCATGTCTTCCAGGGAGAGAGCTGACAGGGAGCATGGGTGAATTGAACACAAATGTCCCACCAGGATCTCAGCAAAGAGAGGAAAATGAATTTTGGCAGGGCTTTTCATTTTCTTCTTTTTTTATCTTTGTTACTATTTTTGAAGGGGTTGGTAATGAAAATTAAGTTCTCAAATGAGATAGTTTAAATAGTGTAAAAATGGGCATCCAAATCCTATTGTGACTCACAGACACAGAAACAACAGAAGAAAAGGAGGCAAAACCTTCAATGACAAATGTTTCCCTTTACCTTCTTCTGTTTTATCATAAAAGTTTAAGGAACTCAGGTTTTTCTGACTTTTGGTGGTTGAACTGCTCCATTCTCTCAATTCCTAAGGCATTTGGCATCTGGGTTACACCACACAGAAGAGTATAGTTGTTTTTAAAAATGTTAAAGGTAAATAAATAAATAAATAAATAAATAAATAAATAAATAAATAAAATAAAAATGTTAAAGGTAAAAAAAAGAAAAAATGCAAGTGACTAATTTGTTTAATTTATTATAGCTATAACTATGCATTACCCTTACCACTACTTCAAAGGGTGAGTCTTCAGTATAAATCAATGACAAAATTTGCCTAACTTATTTAGATAAAACTAATGACAATTTTATTGAATTTTAATAGCTTGGTTTCTTCTATAATGTAGTCCTATCATTACAGTATTTTTAAATAAAATATAATAATTAAAGAAAATGATTATTTTAAAATTTCCAATAAAAGTTGTTCACTCTTTGTTAATCATCCACCATTCCCTAATATCTTTTGCTGTGTACTGCTGAAAAAGAGTAACTCAAAATAATTATGGGAAAGATTTTATATCTTTCCTTTAAGGATACCACTAGTATCCTCAATTTCATCTTTTGAAGACCCTCTAAGAGTTTTGCTTGCCCACATACATCTCTCTTCTGATTGCTGAAACATATTGAGGGCTAAAATGGTGATATGTTTACTACATAATGATTAATACCTTCCTTACCACATACTTCTGATTTTGTCACCTATAGCTGTGTAAGGGTTTAATATGCATAACCTTTTTTTCCCCAGCAAGAATGTGGATTTTTAGCATTGATTATCTATTGGACATGGTACTTTTTCTTATCACATTAATGGAAGTAGATTCTGCAGTGAAACCCATGGGGAGATAGATTAATATAATTTTTTTAATGAAAGACAAACAAGAGTAGGAACAACAATTTCTTATGAAGGCAACATATGAGTTTAAGCAGGAAATTAATCCATTTTTTTGAAATGTATCTGACATTTAACAGCGACCTAGCATGGAGGGCCTCTCTGGCAATTGTCCTGATTCAGCCAGAGCCAAAACTTAAGCCACCCAAAGGAGCATGGAAAACTAAGACCCTGAGGAAGAGAAGCATCCTCAAATGATTAGAAAAAGAAAGAAGCATTTTTAGGGAGATTGGTTACAAAGAGAAAATACAGGGATGCCTGGGTGGCTCAGGGGTTCAGCATCTGCCTTTGGCTCAGGGCATGATCCCTGGGTCCGGAATCAAGTCCCACATTTTTTTTTCTTCTGTAGGTTAAATTTTTTTAATATTCAAAACATTTATTATGGTTTTCATTTTATAAAAATGTATATTTTAAAGAGTTGGGAGATTGTTAAATACTTCATGCTAGGCAGACCTTGTTATTAAGAACCCCTCCACTGTAGTAACTTCCTCCAGTTCATACATTCACAAGTGCAGGGTACATATATAAATATCCACACGCACACATCCACATACACTGCCTTAAGGGCTGGGGAAGACTCAAAGTTATTGCCCACACAACTGGGCCTCTGGTGGACTCATCCAAATGGCTCACCAGGAGAGCAAATGGCTCAATTCCTTCTCTCCGGTCTCTCCCTTTAACAGAGACCGAGAACCCGAAGTCATAGAGTTACATCCGACTTATAAAAGCAAGAGGCATCTGTCTGAGGATGAGGATAAGCAAAGTGGGAAAAAGGATGAAGTTAAGAACACCAAACACTTTTAGCTGGAGTTGTCTGTCACTGCAAGAGGTCAAGGGACCTAGGGCAGCATCTACGGTTGAAGGGGAAGGATGGTGCTCCGCATGGCTTAGAGTTCCTAATAACAAGGGTAATACAGTAACAGGAAGTGATAATTTGGGGGGCAAGGGAAGGGCAATAAGAAAAAATATACATTTGGAATTTTTACCTTTTTTTTTTCCTCTCTACACTGCTTCTCCCTCTGCCTATGTCTCTGCCTCTCTCTGGGTGTCTCTCATGAATAAATAAAATCTTTAAAAAAAAAAAAAAAAACAGAAAATGCAGGATGCTAAGAGGAAATGGAAAATTCAAGAGCTTTCTTTCATGTGGAGCACTCTCTGGAGGCCTAGGGTCTGAAGATTTATATTATGTGGACTTCAAAGTGGGAAAAATATACTCTAGAGAACACATTTAAGCAGTTGTGGGGGAAAAAATCCTTCTATTTACCTTTTATATAAAACATCAGGAATGTTTTAATACATTGATTGACATTGATGCTCTGTTTTGGTATCTGCTAAAAAGGATTCTGAACCCAATTCAACCGTGTGGTATAGGAGCCCTCTTCCCACATCAATAATTCTCTGTATACAAGCAGTGTGCCCCATAATTCAACTGAATTCCAATATTATCTACATGGAGATAGCTCCAGATCCCACAGGTTAAGGGTTCAGTCCTCTGAGTGAGTCCTCCCAACATCAGAAGCCAATTGAAGGAGCAGGTTATCACCTGTGTTGCTGACTGACTTGCTATAGACTAGAAATTACAACAACCCTTGCTTTAGGTTTGATTAATTTGCTGAAGTGGTTCACTGAACTCGGAGAAACATTTACTCACGAGCTTACTGGTTTATTATAAAAGGATATAACTCAGGAACAGCCAGGTGGAGCAGATGCACAGGGTAAGTCAGAGGGAAAGAGCATGGAGCTTCCACGCGTTTTCCTAGGTGTATCACTCTGCTCAAATCTACGTGCTCACCAACCTGAGATGTCTCCAAACCCCATCCTTTTAGATTTTTTTTTTTTTTTGGCTGTTTCATAATATAGGCATGATGTATTAACTCATTGGCCTTTGGCAATTGATTCAACTCCCAGCCTTTCTCCCCTCCCTGGAGGTCAGGGAATAGGACGAAAGGTGCCAAGCTTCAAATCGTCTGATTGGTTCTCTTGGAAACCAGCCCCATCCTTAAGTGGCCTAAAGTAACCTTATTAACATAACAAACAACACCTCTGTTACTCTCCTTACTTAGAAAATCCAAGGGTTTTAGGAGCTCAGTGCCAGAAACAGGGACAAAGACCAAATGTATATTTCTTATTATAAATCACAATATCACACTATGTAAGAAAGTCATATGTCACATATTGCATGTGAGACAAATGAGAGAATTAAAATATCCCAGAAAAAGTCGTTCTCAAATTGTGGTCTCCAGACAGCTTTGGGGATGGAGCCCAGCAATCTGTATTTTAAGGAGCCTTCTAATTGATTCTGATGTTTATCACCACCATCATCATCATCTTACTAAACATATATTCAACATTCAAAAAAAAATAAAAAGAGAAAAGAATGAATCTAGGCTTACTAGGCTCTTCAGAAAAGGGAATTAAGAATCTAGTAAAATTTCTTGACATCTGTAAATTTCCAACATTTATAATTTTGTTTTAAGGGATATCTCTGGAGCAGAGTCAATCCCTGAGGCATGGCCAGCAGCAGGATCAAAACCAGACCTTACTGAAGATATATCTGGGTAGTGCATCCCAGTGTTAACCAAATTATTGATATTTTCATGTTTATATCCTGCTTTAGATCTTTGGAATCAGATTGATAAAATTTTGAGCATTAATTATTCTCTCTTTGTAACCACTCTAACTCCTTGAAACTGCTCCCTTCTCTTTTTAATCATTTGGATTAATTAGCTTTTCAGGCTCCTGAAGATCTTATAAACTCCATGTTCTACCTTTCCTCACACCTTCCACTTCAACAAGTTACTTAACTTCTCTGGGTCTCACTCACCTTGCCAAGAAAATGGGATAATTATATCTATCATAAAATGGTGTGAAGATTAAGTAAGATTATTCTTTCAGTAATTTAACACAACGCTATATACAATTATGGAATGCACTTAAAAAAAATTCTCTTACTGCCCTTTCAAGAATCTGAAAAAGTATGAGATTCATTTGGGTATTGCTGAGCTTGAAGTGATATATAAAATTTTAAAAAAGTGAAATGTTCATATGGTCTATGCTGTATAAAGTTGGAATAGCTTCAACACTATGGAGTATTAAAGACAACTGTCTATCGTCTGCCTGCAGAATGGCTGCCATAACTGAGCTGCTAATTAAGCTCATAGTGGCACATCATAAGGAATAGATGATGCTTTTGGCCTTGGGGATACTTCATTTCATGTAGTAGTTGGACATTTTAAAGTGATTTTTCTTAAATAAAAGAAATAGAATATTGCAGATAAAGTTGAAATTCCTTTTATTACCTTCTCCTCAGGAGTAATCACTATCATAAATTTGCTATGGATTCTTCTACTCTGTTTTTACCCTTTTAATATATGAATGTACACATAAACTCTATTCTATATTGCTCTGTATGTTTTTAAGATTATGTAATCTCTATTGTGCTATATGTATTATTTGGCAAATTAATTTTCACCTAATATTTAGAGATCTATCCTATCCATGTTAGGTATATGTTGCTTATTTAAAGACTAGCCATATGGAATTTTGGGCTTCCAGCCCAGGTTACAGAAATGGAAGAAGAGTCACTTTAATCCTTGCAACAACAACAACAAGCCAAACTTCAAATTCATTCATTTCTCTGAATCCTTGGAGTTGGAGAGCAAACAACTGTTCTAAACTCTAAAAAGAGTTGGTGTCTATGGAGACAGAAGTGATATAAGCCAGTTCTCATGCTGGGCAGAAGCAATAGATCGGTAAAGAGTTAAGCTAGGAGAGTTGATAACTTGGTGAAGGCCAAGCATGAGTTGATGGGACAGTGTGAAACCCTGAGAATAGCAGGAATTGTGAAGTCCATACCCTCTTATAGGTTTTCTCCATAGATACCACCAGACAGAAAGTTTAAAAATCCTTTAAAAAATTATCTATTATAGTACAGAGCTAAAAAAAAAGGGGGGGGGGGCAGCCATTCAGGAGGGATAAGAAATTCTGCCTAGATCCTTCTCCATCTCTAGCATGGAACAAACCCTCAAATTGTGAGGGAAAAGACAAGTGCTACTGTTGTAAAAACTGCCCCCCAAATCACTGTAGCTGGGAATAAAGAATGGGGGATAAAAGAGAGGGGGCAGGATCATGAGCTGGATCAACAGCTACATGTGAGGGAAAGGCAGAACTGAGAAGGCCATACCCTCAAGATCCAGAGACACAATGCTTCCTTGTCAGAAGCTTAATCAGAATAATGAGAAACATACTCCCTCATACCCTCTACGACCAAGCTACCAACCTTCAAAGACAACAGAATACTGCTGGAAGAGAAACAGGAGAGGAAAAAGAATGAACAAAGAGACCTACTTTGAGACATAGCACAAAAGAAGAGCTAATTATAACACTAAATAGACATTGTTTTTGTAAATCAACACACCTACACAAATTGAAGCCTGTGGTGGTACACAATAGTGAATAGCAACAATAAATCTCAAACCCAGTCCAAATCCTATCTAGACTAACTTAAAGCCTGCATTCAAAGACTAGCAGAACTTCTGCTGATTTCCAGGCATAAAAACCATTAACCTCAGTCTCTACTATTTTATATAATATGTCCAGCTTTCAACAACAAATCGTAAGGCATACAAAAGGCAAGGAAAACATGCTGAGAAAATTAAAATAATCAGAACTCAACTCAGATATAACAAATATATTAGAACTATCTTACAAGAAATTTTAAGTAAGTATAACTTAGGTGTTAAAAGCTCTAATGGAAATGCTGGACAACATGCAAATTAGAGGGTTGATTTCAGTAGAAGAGACAGAAATTATGAGAAAGAGGCAGAAGGAAGTGTTAGAACTGAAAAACATGGCACTAGAGATAAAGAATATCTTCTGGGGAATCATCTGCAGATTCCATAAAATGGAGGAAAGAAATCAAAGAAGCTGAAGATAAGGCAACAGAAATTATCCAAACTGAAATGTAAAGAGAAAAAAAGGAATGAAAAAATTTTTTTAAACAAGGACAAAAGAGTATGTGAGTAGTTAGACATTACCAAACACTCTAATAGACAGAGGACTATACTTTCAGAAGAAAACGAAAGAAAATAGGTCAGAAGAAAATATTTGAAAATATAATGACTAAGAATTTTCCAAAATTCACGATTTTGAAAGCCCAAAGAACACCAATGAGGGTAAAATAAATACTACCCCAGCCTCCAAGAAAACTTCCTAGATATACTTTATTGCTGAAAACAAAAGACAAAGGGACTATCTTGAAGACAACCAGAGGAAAAAAAAAGAACAATATACTTAGACAAGGCAAAATTTAGAGCCAACTTCCTCTCAAAAACCCAGCAAGAAAAAAAAAAAAAAACTAGAAAGTCAGAAGACAATGGAATATGTTCTATTATCACTTTATTCTCTCAATTTCAAGTTGACCATGAATTTCTTGATATATGAGAACAGAACTAGGCCCTTTATTTTTCTTTTGCTAGTTGGTATGATGTTAAGTTTTGTCAGTAAAAGGCACCAGAGAAATGTTACAGGAGGAAGTAATTCTGGAACTCCAAGGAGTTCTTCTTAGTGGGTTCTTGCTGCATCCTGTGATCATGTCCTGGAGTATAGGGGGCTTCTCCAGCACATAGCTACTGAAATGGATAGTGATAAGCAACATCTAGCAGCCTGGAGCTTCCCCAGTAACTCCCTTATGTGGTTTAATAGCAAAGCGCCTTCAATGAGATACAATGCTATGAAGAGCCTTTCCTGGACCACCAGAGACCATATTTCTGGCAAGGTCCACATACTGGATTTCCATCACATTCTGCCAGGGTAGCACCACAGCTACTTCTCTAACATTCAGTGAGCTAACATTAAAATATTAAGAGTGAGCTAAAGTTATAACCTTCCCAATAATTATATATCTGAGTCTTAGGAATAGGCTCCTCTTTTGGTATCCTAAGAGTTATAAGAGTTAGAAGCTATTCTTTATATTTGTTATTCCTATATAATTCCTATATAAAATATACCTTATATTTGTTATTCCTTTATAATTCTTCTAATTCTTTCTAGCCAAGTTTGTTTCTCTGATTAGGTTACTAATTATCTCTAAGTTAATAAGTCTTAACAATAAATGTCACTTGTTCATATTACTGTGTGGTTTCTGTCTTGTTAACAATTCTATTATGATATTGCATAGAATCAAGTGGCCCTCCTGAGTAGCTTTCCTCCACAAAGGTCTCCTTCCATAGTCTGTCTCTTCATTAAAGTCTTTCACTTCCAGGTATTCAGAGAGACACAAAGAAACAGAGACAAACAGAGATAGCTCAGAAATAGTTTACATGACTTTTTCTCACATTTTATGGTTCCAATCTAGATGCCAAGGAGGCTGAATAAAACAGTTTATCTATATTCCTAGAAAGGATAGGCTTGGTGAGCATATAGCCAGTCGCTGCAACAACATAAGAAATTTCCTATGCTCTAAACCACCCACAAATCTTCCCCATCCTTCACCTTATTCTCAGTAAATGTTACAATCATTCACCTCTTTATCAAGCAAAACTGTGGTCATCCATAATGTCTGGTTCTCTTACACTTCAAATCAGTGAATTCTGTTACAAAACTATCTTCATCTTATCCAAACTGTGTGAATCTCTGCCCTGTATTATTGCAATGAGCTAATTCCAAGTGGCCTCCCTGTTGCCACTCTTTTCTCTACAGTATATTCTCCTCAGGGAAGCCAGAGGCATCATCTAAAACCTAAAAAGATCACGTAATCATTGCACTCTCATCCCATTAGTGGTTTCCCATCTCACTTAAGACTAAAATTTAAATCCTTTCATAGCCCACCAGTTCTGGTGGTGGTCTGATCCCCAGCTACCCTCCCTAGCCCTTCTTCCCCTCTGACCATATAGAGGTTCTTGCAGTTTTCATCTCTAGGTTTCTTCTCTTGTTTCCTATTCCAGGAATGCTCATTTCTCTGTTATTTTAACTGACATATTTTCAATATTCAGACTTAAGTTTTATCATCTCAGAAAATCCACCTCAGTCATTGGTCTAAAATAACACCTTCTATTTTGATTCATTGAGATTTATCATACCACTAATCATTGCCAGACATTATTATATTAATCTCTTAATCACTAGATTATAAGCTCCATGAAACAAAGACTTTGCTTTCTGTTTCTTCACTATAAAACCAGTATGTCTAACAGTTCTAGGAAATGAAGGACTTAACAAATATTAGTTGAATGAATGCATTCATGTTAGATTTGGAGAGAAAGCATCTGTCAGTCACATTTGGAGGATGGACATATGGTAGAAAAAGAAAACAGCACTGAAAAAGCCTTAAAACTTTTATGAACAAGGAAACAATGTACAACATAATTTAGAAACAGTACAAGTCTCAGTGAGCGGGAAAATCAAATGTGAAAGTACTAATGATAAAACATGAGAAACAGAAAGTAGACAGGGATTACTTAGAGAACTGGGGAGTTTGGATTTTATTACAAGCAGAGTAGGAAGCCATTGGAAGTTTGGCTATAGTAGGGAAGCCACCAGGTCAGATTTATGGTTTGGGACTATCATTTGGCTGCTATGTAAGAATAACTTAAAGGAAAACTGAAGGAAAATAGACACCAATTTTATCCAATAGTCCAGGTTAGATATGACTGGCTTGGACTAGGATGATGGCAGTTGGGATAAAGAGAAATGGAGGGGCACCTGGTGGCTCAGTTAAGCGACAACTTTTGATTTCAGCTCAGGTGTTGATCTCGGTGTCCTATGATTGAGCCCCATGTTGGGCTCCACGTTCCTCTGGGAGTCTGCCTCAAGGATTCTTTCCTTTCCTCTCCCTCTACCCCTCACTCACCCCAGCTCACACTCACTTTCTCTCTCTCTCTCAAATAAATAAATCTTAAAAAGAGATAAAGAGAAGGAGAGAGAAATGGAAAGTTCAAAAGATGCTTCAGAAATAAAATCAACAGAATACTGTTTTGCCATTATTTTTATTTTTTATTTATCTTTTGGCTTTGTTTTGTTTTTGCCATTGTTTTTAATGTGGGTATTAAAACAATGTTCTGTTGATCTTCAGATAAAGAAAAGGTAAATTTCATTTCTCTACTTAAAAAACAACAAAACAAAACAAAGCTCATTTTCTAGTTCTTGCCCTCAATCACAGAGAAGATGCTAATAATTAGTCTCTTTAAATTTGATAAAAACACAGTCTAGGTTGAAAGTAAAAGTTGTTTTCTTGGAATGCCTGGGTGCTTAAGTCAGTTAAGTGTCTGACTCTTGATTTTGGGTCAGGTCATAATCTCGGGATCATGAGACTGAGCTCTACAGTGGGCTGGGTGTGGAGTTTACTTAAAATTCCCCCCTCCCCACCATCTTTCTCTCACCTCCCCCACCCCCCCCCAAAAAAAAAGTTGTTTTCTTAAAAGTCATAAAAATGAACACTGTCAACCGATTTGTTAATTTAAATGAATGCTGTCTGGTACATGTAGTAGGTCAAAGAAACACTCTTCCTAAAGACTGCCCAATACTGCATATCTTGTTACCTAAAGTGTTCTAAGGCAGAACAACATTCACAAATCTTTGAGAGTAAAACAGATAAATGCCTGCCAAACACTAGGAGCTATTTAAATATTATTACACACAATGTAATTGTAACAATTCAATCTACTGGAAAATGCAACAACCAGTTTCTCTGCTTGGTACAAGGAAAGGTAATGTGAACTATCCTGGATGTACAATTTTTATCTCTGATATTCTTCTGCCAAACAAAGAACTGCTACTACATAAAATGTAAAGGAAATATTTTAATGCAATTTTACATTCATAATTGCTGTTTTGTTTTTCCTCAAATATGGATCACAAGACCATATAATTTACCTTTATAAGTATAGAAGTATGGAAGACTGTATCTTTATCTTTGCAAGTATAGATAGATGGTTAGAGCTAGGAGGGAGTGGTATAGATTTTGAAGCCAATCCCATCGTTTGAAATCAAGCATGGCTTCAATATCAAGATTCTCCTTTCCTGTACTTCCAACAGCTCCCCTAGCAAAACTAGCTATGAAAGTTGTGGTACCCACGACAAAATTAAAATGTTGAAGTCCCCTGTTCAAAAATTATTAAAAATTTCAAAATAGCAACAGGAGAACATTAAACCCAGCATGAAGCCCTTCTGAGCACAGGGTCCCACGCAAGCCCTCAAAACCAGCTCTATTCTCATATGTGAACAAAAAAGTTTCTAATTTTGACCATTTTTAAAATAAATGACAGCTCAGATGTATTTTTCTTTCAATTTAGATAGTTCATCCTATAATTCTGTTTCTCCAGCCAGGCAGACTGTGTCCCTACCAACATGAACTGATATAATGTGACTGACCAGAATCCTGGCATTTCTTCATCTGACTCACTATAAAAGCAAACTTTAATAGGTTCTTATGAATTACATCATGTAAAAATACTTTCATCTCTTTAACAAGACTCCAGAGTAGTACAAATTTGTCATTGTGAGTTATCCACAACCTCTTACAAATCATTGGAAAGAAATGTGCCATCAAAAAAAAAAAAAAAAAAAAAGAAATGTGCCATCACTGCAGGTTCAGTAATTTTAATGACCAGTCACTCTACCTAAGACATTGGTTGATTAAGGGGCGTAGGTATTAAAAATCAGACAAGACAGTGTTGTATTTAATTTGCTGATCAATGCAATCAAATGGCTAATCTAGAAATCCTTTGTTATGCCAGAGTTGGTGATGTCATGGGCTGCTGCAGTAGTTTACTGAGGGCCTGGTGAAGGTGTCCTTGGTGGTAACACCATTTCCTAACACTGCCCTAGCCACCAGCTTGCGCTCCTCCTTTTCTCTTCTCTCAGGGCTGCTTGTAATTTCCAAGGTGACCTAGTAGGTTCTGCTTCTACCTATACTCCAGGCTCTACAGCCTCATTTCCCCCTGCCCTTTTTTTTTCTTTTCCTACCTCATCATACTTCTCCACCCAACCCTCATATTAATGCCATGCACACCACTCATCTGAAGGCACATGTACACACACACACACACACACACACACACACCAGTCCTGCACTAAATTCTCCAATCTAACCAGAATTATGAATGTGGGTAGTTGAAAAGCAAGGAGTCATAATGAAATTCAGATACAGTTTCCACATATTCACAAAGGACAGCTGGTGGGTGTAGCTTTTATTCAGCATGAGATAGAGTAAAGGAAATCAGCCTATGGAATTATCTTTCTGCTACTTTATTGTTGAAACCCCAAATAGCAGTTTTGACCACTATTATTTTCCTATAACAAGCTTCATTTAACCAATGTAATATTGCCTTTGAAGCCAGGCCTATTCAATGTGAGATGAAGTGGAGATGCATCAGTTTCTTAGTGTCTTTGAGTATCATTGATAAAATGTCATTTTTTTTAAGTAAAATTATTCAGCAGCTTCTACTATGCAAATCTAACCACACTTTTCTATCTTCTTTTTTTAAAATAAAAATTTATTAATTTCATCCTATTTCTGAGCCATTCTGTCCTTCACTTGCAAAAGTCGATCTCTGTTATCCATAACTGAAATTTCTTCTTCTATTCACCATTCTAAAATAATTATTTTCAATCTATGTTTATTCCTCTTATTCACAAATAGGCAAAAAAACCCTCTGACTTTAAAATAAGTAAATCATTAATAATCCATATGAGAATTATGATAACTGATAGTATGCAGACCAATTCCTTACAAGTGAACCATTTTTAATCTTAATTTGTATCCTAATTGCTTAAATAGATTTGCGTGGCTCCATTATGTGATTTTTTACCCTTACTTATGCAAAATATCTTTTGTATATATTTATGTGTATCTATCAAATAAAAGCCTTTGAAAATGCTAAACCACAAATCTAATTACATCATTATTTCTGTAGTCATGCATATATACACATACATCCTCAAAACAAAATGGAGAATTAATTCAATCTTATGTTTGCTTTGGTTAAATCTGAGCATGAAATGTAACATATTTTTCATATCTCAAGTTCTGCTAAATTCCTCAGTTTTGACAGAAAATGGACAAGTTCTATTTTTTTATTTCTAGAATCAAAATACAGAGGGTGGGGCATGGTCAGATGATACAGAATTTATCATGACGTTGGTTTCTCAAAATTACTAAACTGATAAAAATATTTATTTGAGAAAATAAATAATGAAGGAGTAGAAAAATCTCCTCTTACTTTCTTTAGGATCAAGATCATGTTTTTAATTGATACTCCTCTGGTTTCTGTAAGAGAAACTTACTGTAATAGATGAAGATGCTATTGTATAATAAATGCTAATTTGTCCTGTCAGCTAGAAAGGTATGCACAAAAATTTTGTGTTGCTTACCTATCAAACATTCATGGAAGTTGTCTTCTGCTTATATTCTGACAACCAGTACTAAAGATTCTGGTGATATTTCAAAGTTGATTGATTGATTTTAGGAATCTCCACACCCAATGTAGGGTTTCCAACTTATAACCCTAAGATCAGGAGTCCCATGCTCCTCCAACTAAACCAGTCAAGCACCCCTGATGGTGATATTCTTAGTGAAATTTTCTTTGCTGTTTTATCAACTAATTTCCAGCACATCATTATAATTGGATTCAATAAACTAATTGAAATAATTCATATTTCAATTTAATATGGTATCAAACTTCCTTTGTGGAAACAAACTCGTGGTTTAGGAGGCCTATCCCAATTTTATGGCTAAATATTTGGGACTGAGGTAGGTAAGACAGTTAAATATTCCCTATAATATTTGCCCCATATTTAATTATTATTTTTGTCTACTACTAGATTGTTAATTAGGATATTTCCCAGATTTTAAGTTCTTTAAGTTCTCATACCATGCCTGACATGGTATGATATGTCAGAAAGAACCTGCCTTAGTCCATTTGAGCTAATCTAACAAAATTCTATAGACTAGGTGACTTATAAACTACACAGATTAGTTGTTCACAGATTTAGAGGCTAGAAAGTCCAAGAGCAAGGTGTCAATAGATTTGGTATCTGGCAAGAGCCAACTACCTAAATAGCTTTTTATTTTATTTTATTTTATTTTATTTTATTTTATTTTATTTTATTTTATTTTATTTTATTTTATTTTATTTTATTTTATTGCCATTACTTCACATGATGGAAGGGGTGAGAGAGTTCTTTCCTTTATAAAGGCACTAATTCCATTCATGAGGCTCTACTATGGCTAATCAACTCCCCAAGTCCCCACCTCCAAATTCTGTGACCTTGGGACTTTGGATTTCAATATATGAATGGGGGGCAGGTGGTCATAAACATTCAGACAATAGCAGACCCCAAGAATTAAACAAAACAAAACAAAACAAAAATCTGGTCCATTCTGGATGATAGCCCAGAATCTGTGCTATGACCAAGGGTATCATGTAAACTTTCTAATACTTAGGCCCCATCTCTGACAATAAGACCTGTTGGTACCCACCTCATTAGTTGTTGGTAAAGAAGATCCAACTAAAGAAATTACATCATGGTTCTCTTACCAATTCTGAACCTAATATAAATTTCTCCAGAGGCCATTACTAAAATATGCAGCAGGGAGAAATGGTGGTTCAGGAGAAGGGGACTTAAGCACTCTCATAATCTCCTCCCTCCAAATATCTTATTTCTCTTTTTCAACTTCAGGCCAGTTGGCTCTTCTTCCTTCTTCCTGCCTTCCTCCATCTAAAGATTCTCCATTAAATACATTAGCACAATATCAATTCAACCAACTGCCTGAGCTCTTAGAATAGGAATGAGAATGATCCCAAGGCCAACTGGTACATTAATAAGGAAATTAAATTAATCATAAAATCTTCTCAAAGTCACAAAACCTGGGTTTGAATTCTAGCTCTCTTATTAGCTGTGCAACTGTATGTAAATCATTTAGGCTCTCTTTGTCTCATTTACTCCATCTGTAAAATGGTAGTAATAAACCTACATTATAGGGTTTTTGGTGAAACTTAGTAAGTTAATGTATTACAAATGCTTATAATAGAGCTTGACACATAGTAAGGGCTCTGTGCTAGGCAGTGTTGGTATTATCACTTAGTACATGTTATAGAGCATATGCCATTTGGTTGAGACCATGACTGTTGAGAATCAGGGCATAGAAAATAGGACAAATACAGAATTTGTACAGACCAACTACTTGTTTTCAAAACAATGAGTAATTCACTTAATAACTATGACAAATCTAAGTGATAATTAATATCATGGACTATATTGGTGTTTTTTTTTCTTTCTTTATTTATGATAGTCACACAGAGAGTGAGAGAGAGGCAGAGACAAAGGCAGAGGGAGAAGCAGGCACCATGCACCGGGAGTCCGACGTGGGATTCAATCCCGGGTCTCCAGGATCCCGCCCTGGGCCAAAGGCGGGCGCCAAACCACTGTGCAACCCAGGGATCCCCTATATTGGTGTTTTAAAACTGGATGTAAAGATGAGAATTCAAGAGCTGAAATCAAAATGTTAGGTCTTCAAATATAAAAATCCTTCACTTTCTACAGATGGTAAATGAGTTATAGAGCAAGGTACTGTTGGCGATAGAGAGGACTCATTCTCCCTAACTCTGTTCTGTAAACATTTCTATCAGATTGACAAAGCCTTAAAGACAATACAGACATTAATGAGAATTAACATACATAACATATTAAATGAAATAAGTATAAATATAGAACTAAGAACTTTAATAACACTTTCTCATTATAATTGTGTGAGTGGTCCTTATCATCTGTACCTCAGATTCCAGGAATTATATCTCTTCTGCTCAACACTACCAGACCTGCATGATGATGTAGTTATAAAACACAAAATATGACTTCCCAAAAATACTGGAATACAATGAAAATCTTTGTGGAAGTGCCTTAAAGGCATATCAAGGAGGCAGTTAAATTCCTTAAGGACAAATGCCCTAAAGATCTTTTCTACCTTTTTTCTTAAGCACTCTCATAATCTCCTCCCTCCAAATGTCTTATTTCTCTTTTTCAACTTCAGGCCAGTTGGCTCTTCCTCCCTCCTACTATTTCTAATCTGAATCAGCATAGTTTTTCTCAGCATTTTACATTTTCTCTTCCAGAATTTTCCTTAGAAGATAGAAGAGGAAAAGCTGTGAAAACACAGGCCTGTATGGAACAAAGTGTAGAATGAATGAAGGCTTAAAAGCATAAATTCCATTCAGCAAAGACATATTCTGGTAGTTTGGCTTGGATGTTTGGAAATGAATTAAAACCCAATGCCTATCCCAGATAAGAACAGAATGCAAAAGTGGAATAAGCAGGAACTCAGGAGATTATTTTATATTACAAAAAACCTGAAATACAGAACAAAAACCTTATTAGTGGAATTTATTATTTTAACTCTGGTTCAGATTCAAATGATTTTTACAGAGCTCCTTGCAGTCTCCTGGCCTCTGTTCTTCAGAGCATTCATCTTTCTCAGATGTTTTACAGAGTCCCCACCTCTTCCTTAAACAGGTACAAAAATGCAAAATTGCTCTTTAATGTTTCAATCGTGATTATTTTTCTTTTCCTTTTGGGTGTGTTACTATAAGGGAATCATTCTAAAGTTCTCCTCATCGATGCTTTTCTTTTTAAATATAATAGCCACAGATTACTTACTATTGCAGCTTTTAGATGCACCTGAAACCCTGCTTCTCTCCTAAGGCTCTACAAAACAAAACAAAACAAAACAAATACAACATTTTATATTAAATGACTAAATTGTTACTGAGTTTAGTGCAGAAATTAATTCAGGTTTTAATTTTTTTCATTATAATACAACATTTTATGTTAAATGACTAAATTGTTACCGAATTTAGTGCAGAAATTAATTCAGGTTTTAATTTTTCTCATTAGAAGTCATTATAAGTCCCCTCCCTAGAACAATATATTATATCTGGAGACTCCTTTAACAATCTTAACCCAAATTCGAGAAGAAGGAGGGAGAGAGAAGTTTCATAAAGAGATAATTTTAAGACATCACAAAATGACCAGTAGGCAGAGAAATGCTTTTAGGAAAACAAGATCTCTCACCTCATGCACAAAATGTTAGGGCCAGAATTGAACAGGAAGAGTAGCTCAGCTTCCTAATTACTAGCCCTTGGGCCTTTACAAATGGAGAAAAATGGACTCCCCGAGGTTCCTCACATTTGGTCCTTTGATGGAGTTTAGTTACAGAAACCTGGATGCTTAGTGCATCCTGAATGTTTGTTTTCATTTAATTTTCAGCCAAGACACTGGACATTGATTTCCTCTTGCGTTTTATTTAAAGTGAATTCACAACTGTGGATGGGAAAACCAGAGCCAAAATCTTCGCCCTGAGCATAAACCAAAGTAAAATCAAAGCATTTCTGAGAGTGTGAGTTGTTCTGTTAAATTTGCTTTAAAAAAAAAAATCATCAAGCAATTGCACTGCTGAAATGGATCAGACATGGAGGCAGAAATCAGACGAGAAACTCTCGGTGTGCGAACTTGTGCGGTATAATTTTCACATCAAAGGGCTTCAAAATAGGATTTTTGCAAGTATTTTAACTTTTAGCTAGCTGACTCAAATCCTTTCTAGAAGTAAGCAAGTTATAAATTATAACTACATAAATAAATAAATCTCATGGTAGTATCCAGCTATCACCCGGTTCAAAGTTTGCCTACCCCATTCTCATCCCATCCTGTGCAGTTAGGGTCAGAGCTCTTCACATCACAGTGTTTTTCCTCCACAAAATTGAATGGGTATGTGGAAGAAGGACAGGCATGTGCTTGATGGTTTTGAAAAGGGGACCGAAGGGCTTAGTAACAGTGATAGTTCAGTGTGAGGAGATGGTCAAGTGTGTTGAGGAGATGAGGCCAGAAAATGTAAATTCAGATGAGTTTGAGGAGAGCTTCTGTGCTACTATAAGGACTTTTTCCTATGCACAATGCCATCCTAGAAGCTGGATAATTTACAGTTGGTTTATAGCTTATTTCTGTTTCGAGTTATCTGTACAAGCTGCCTAATTATTCTGACATCAGTTTATTCATCTATAATGATGGAATTTGGATTAAAGTTCTATTTGTCATGTGTATTTATATATTATGATGTATATAATACATTATATCTATTATGCACCTATGTGTGTGCATACACGCACACACATTTTGAAGGAAAAAATAAGTAAATGCTAATACAACTATAGATTTCAATTCTTAATAAGTACTTGGAATGCAAACATCTCTGCAGTGTCTAAGCCTTTTAGCTGCATCTTACACCATATGGTACCATTCTATTTATGTAATATGTCCTAAGTTTTCTCTTGTTTAATTATTTATTTATTTATTTATTTGACAGAGGGGGGAGAGAGAGAAAGAGTAAGCACACAGCAGGCAGAGGGAGAGGGAGAAGCAGGCTCCCAGCTGAGCAGGGAGCCTGATGTGGGGTTTGATCCCAGGACCCTGGGATCACAACCTGAGCTGAAGGCAGATGTTTAACCGACTGAGCCACTCAGGCACCCCTGTCCTAGGTTTCCTTAATCCCTTGTTCTTCCTCACTTTGTGCCCCCTCTCTGCAACAATTCTGGTCTCATAACATCCATTACAGTCAGAGCTATTCCTCAGATGCCAGCATAAACTCTCTCTCCTCTAAGAAATCTTCCAGATATCCTCACAACAAACTTAGAATCATCTTTCCTCAAATTCCCAGGGTATATTTTCACTCTTTGTACCTATTCTGTCTTCACTTAGAGCTCCTTATGAGTCATCATTCCTTACTAGATTATCAGCTATTACAGGGAGAAAGAGTTGCATGCTCATATTTGTTACTTTTCCATATACTTTCCCTAGTAACTCCAAATTATTTTGTAGATGGAAGCTGTTCACTAATACTCTGGGAAGCTGTATTGAATGCATAATTTGGATCATGTGATAGAGAAAGCTACAGTGTTACTTATCAGTGCCTACATACATAAAGGGCTTCACTGAAATTAATTTTTATGCATTAAATAGGAAAATATAAATAAACAGTGGTTACAAGGGCAAGAAAAAAAATTCTTAACAGATTGGAGTAGGGAGAGGGTGCATATTCTTTTCCAGATATTTCTCAAAGGTCTGTTCCCATTTTATGAACTGATCATCCTATGTTTTTCCTATCGTGGTGCATCTTCCTTATGAAATATGAATTTGTGCAGGGTAGCACTTATACAGAGTAACTAAATGAGAAATCTGAAGGTCAGTCTTCTAGAACCATATTTTCCTCTCCATTATAGTTTAAATTGGGCATTAAACTTAAATTCTTGAACTACCATGTCCTCTCTATAAAATGGGAAAAGGAATGCCTATGCTTTCCATTTGATAGGGTTCTTTTAAAAATCAAGAGATGAATATTCCAAAACAAATCACAGATTTTATTCCAACCATTTTTTTTAGTTCCTGACTATGTAGTGGGGATCAATCCTCCATAACTATGTACATGTTGTTTTCTGTATATAAAAGTCCATTCTCCTCTTTTATGTGATTAATTCTAATTTTCCTTATAAAATGCAGCACAATGATTATTTTCTCAGGAATACTTCATAGATGCCCATACTTGCTATATGCTCCAACACAGCTCTTCTTGTGCTGAATCATAATCCTTGATTTAATTTTCAATATCCCTCATGATGATGTAAAATCCTAGACTGCAGGAACTAAAACCTGGATAACCATGAAATCTTTAACACATTGGTGTTCAGTAAATGTTTATTGGCTGAATACACTTTGAATGACATCTCAGATCTGATCCAATCTCCTATGAGCTGGGTACAGTGATCTAGTTTTTAAGTTTGTGAAAGTTGTGATCCGGTTTCATAAAATTGACAGTGGTGAACCTTGAATCTGAAATCTGGTAGAGAGCCCAATTCATATTTATTTATAAAGGTATCTTGCCTCCAGAAGGTTTTCATTTCTGTATTTTGTTCTATAAACACTTCACAAAATATTTCTCAGGAATAATAGCGGGGAAAAAAAAGAAAAAGAATGAAAAGAAGAAGCGTGGGCATAGGGCCTGCTTTGTAAAAAGGCACGCTTCACTTGTTAATTTATTTTTCTTAAATTTCTCCCTAATCCTGTTTCAATATGCTAATCTCCCTTGTTTCTTGATCAAGCCTGCTTTCGAATTGTTTTATATACAATAGCCTCCCACTCTGGAGAGATGACTAAACTTTAATGGCTGTCTAAGGTCCCCCTGCATCGATGTACTTAAAGACACAGAAATATGGGAACAGAATAGGCCATAAAGATAAAATACATTATTAAATGGCATTATTGTCATTGTTATTATTCTCCCATCGAACAAGGAGATGAAGAGCTGAATTGCACACCATATGGTAATTGCTTGGAAGATAACCACAACTTACGGTCACACCTTCAGCATCCAATGACATTGTTTGCTGCATTTCAGGTGCCAGTGTGGCAGAAGGCCAACCCAGGAAAGATGAACTGGCAGAGAGAGAATGACAGACATTAGGCATAAGTACTTTTCATGTCAAGCCTTTGGCATGTTCATTGTCGAAAAAATCTGTTCTCAGAAATGCCTTCCAAAATACGCAAGTTATGCTATGAAGGCATATGACAACTTCTGCCATCCAGGGATATGTTAATATGGACCATCCTGGGAGATGCGTACTCACAGCCAAGATAATGGGTGATTCCAGATGTCTGTCCAATCCCATTCCTAGTGCCCAAGGGAAGTTTGGAAATTTTTAAAAATGAACATTTATATGGAAGTTTTTAGTGTGCAATGACATTCTCTACCAGTGGTCAATTTTGAAAGAGAAAAAGAACAACTTGGACCTTTACTTTTTAGTATGTACAACCTTCCATTGTTAGGACCTAATTTAAATAATAGATTTGAATTATCTCCCTTCCCAAACAATAAGAAGACGAACTTTTTCAAAAAGGGAAGAGTCTTACTTTAGATGATTTAAAAAATATCTTAGTCTGAACAGTGTCGTTTGGCTTATTACATGTTATTTTCACACATTATTTTATTGAGTCTTCCCAAGAACATCATCCCATAAATATCATTATACCTTTTTTTTTCCAGATTGACCATCTTAAGGAAACAGCAAAATGACTTGCCCCAAGTGAGTCAACTGGGTTTTACTGGGAGTAAAACCCAAATCTATTTCCCATTTTCAAGTCAAATGTTCTTGAGTGATCTGGCTTATGTCAGTGAGCTATCATTTATTATCATTTTCTTCTGGGAATGAATTTGGTAATTCTAATATTGTTAGACTTGGGAAATAACAAATGGTCGCTCTTTATAAATTATAAGATATATCTATGGGCTCACATCATATTGGCTTGATCATTAGAAAAATAAATAAGAATGATTATCCCATATTTCAAAAAGTAAAATGAAGTGCTCAAAGACATCAAACATGCCCTCCCACAACTATTAACATTAGCTGATCTCTTTGACTTAGTTCATATGCCTGCCCTAAAAGAAATCAGCAAATCAAACTCTCTTCTCTACAATGAGTTAGCCTTTCAAGATGTAATAGGACCTTAAATGTAGAAATACTTTTGGAATTTATTCAGAACAGTAGAAATCTCAATCCAAAAGCACAGCTGAATATTCATGGAGCGTTTTTATTTATCCAAACTTATCCTTGGAAAACACAATTTTGGAACGATAACCATAATATCTTGGGCAGCAAAATTATCTTATATATAAACGTTTGCTTCTGTCATAGCTGTTGTGTTATATGTACACACAAATACACACGTGAATATGCATATATGAGATTAAAAATACTTTTAGAGCTCTAATTGTATGAATCTTTCACTCTTTTCTGGCTATGAAAACTTTCCTACTAAAGAAAGAAAGAATGAAGTGTCTCTGTACTAAAGGAATTTATTGACTTGCCACTGTGAACTCAGTCTTGGTAAAGGCACTACGGTTTTTAGGGAAAAAAATAAAAGGTGCTTCTTAAGGATGGTGCACTGTAGTAGGGAGAATCAAGGCATATTTATAAGAAATACAACACATGAGTACATGCTGAATAGGGCCCTACAGTTATTTTAATAAATAACAAAGAGTAGTAGTAGATTCATTAGTGACTATGCACACATAGGACTAACTCCTGACAAGTCACTGAGGCCAGACACAAATTGCCCTCCAGCTGCCTGGCCTTTGGGGTTGAAGGGGCCATTCAATAACTGTTTTCCCAAGTTCACAGAGAAGACCAGGGGAGTACTGCTTCGAGGTCTCTTTAGGCTTTACTCCTTCTTTGAGCTTTGCGCTGGACTCCTACCCAAATTCGTGACACTGAAGCTCTAACCCTCAATGTGTCTGTATTTAGAGATAGGGCTTATAAAGACATAATTAAAATTATATGATGTCCTAAAGGTGAGGCTCCGATACAATAGGATTGTGGCCTTGTAAGAAGATGCACCAGACAGCTCCCCCTCTCTGCCACATGAGGAAACACAGTGAGAAGGCCTCTCTGCAAACCAGGAAGAGCACTCTCACCAGGATCCAAAACAGCCATCAGCTCATTGTACATTTGCCAACCTCTAAAACTGTGAGAAAATAAATCTTTGCTGTTTAAGCCACCCAGTCCATGGTATTTTGTTACAGCAGCCCAAGCGGACTAAAACAGGCTTCATCACTGAGGGCACCACAAGGGCCTCACTGACTCATCAACTAAGCTCCTGTTTGCTTACTTCACTCCCACCATATCAACCACTTTCATCTTTCTCATATATGTCAGGCAGATTGATATCATTGGCCACTGTGTATGCTGTATGCCCCATAACCAGTACAGGTTACTCCCTCACCTTTTTCAAGCCTTTTTGTAAATGGCGCCTTCTTAGGAAGATTTCACTGACTTCCTAAATTGCAACCCCCTTCAATACTCCCTCTCCATTTTCTCTGCCTTTCTCCTTTTGTCCGACTTACGTACTATATATTTTACTTATTAATTGTGTTTATTTTTTCTCTTTTCTCACTGGCATGAAAGTATCAAGAAGCAAAGATTATCAATCATTTTTTTCATTGTAAAGGCCTCAATATCTGGCACACTACACGTGTCCGATAAATACGAATCACGGTGAATATAATGATATCATAGACCTTGTAAAATCCAGAAGGGATAAGAAAAGGTTAGTAAGGGTTAGAAACCAGTGTCAAAGGAACAGATGTGTGTTATAGTATATAGTTAATTCCCTGATTCAACAAGCACATACTTAGACCTGGTACTGGAATTAGTGACCTTTAGAAGTTCACAATCACAAAGGAGAGAGAGGAAAAGGGGATGAGAAAAAGAGTAGAAGAGAGAACAAACAGAAAAGTAAGGAAATGAGAATAAGTATAAGCATTATTCCTTCTTCTCAATCACAAATCAATTAAAAGATTGTCCCTTGACACATTATTATTTTCTTTTTATAATTGTTTTAAAGAATATACATTGTATATGAACAGAATGGCAAAGAGAAGAGAAAGGGGGAAAGGATGAAACAATAAAATTATCTTTGGATCACCTATCCAATTTAGATTTGTTTCTTGATACATATGCAAAACCATAGTTAAAATGATGGTAAATGGTATTGGAGGAAAGGGGGAGGGAAGAGAAAACTATATTATATAGATTCAGAAACTATCAGAATGGTCAAAATTAATGTAAAAAGATCAAAAGCAAGAAAAATGGAACATCTGGTATACTGTCAATAACTGTGGTCTCCTCCAAATGCATCTCAAGAAATATAACTTCCAGAGCGGAAGTAAGATTATAAAGGAGAAGTGGATGTTCTCAGAATTTCATTTTATTCACTTTGGAAGGAATAAATTAGGATTAGCATAAACATATCTAACACACCATATACTCTCCTTCTCCTTGATATATATTTGTTGTTATTCTTTTAATCCTTGTCCTTCTGGGAATAGAAAGCTTTATGGAGATATAGCAGAAAGAAAAGCTGCTTAATGGAGCACACTACAGCAAACATTATTGATCAATTTTGTTTTACTTGCAAGAATGATTGAATGTGCAAGTAATTCAGATGTCATTTTGTAGCCTGAACATTTTATTTTCTAGAACGTGTGTTTTCTCTGAGAGAATTTATTTGAGAGAAAATAAAGAACCAGAGATGATGTATTGAACAGGAAAAACATACCATTTGACAAGAAGATTTGTCTAGGTCACCCTCTTGATTTCATGGTACCATTTTGTATTATCAGTGGTGAAATTTTGCCAGCTCAAGGCTAAAGCAAAGATTCTCTTCCAGCATCTCCCATTTTCCCTTCCTTCCTAAACTCTTTATTCTATTCCATCAAACCACTTCTTTCCGTCTCCTGGTGCTTTGAACTTCTCCCTCAAAACTTGCTGTAATATAAAGATCTGAAAAAAAAAAGATCTGATAAACTCATTTGTATTAGGTTGTAAATAATTGATAAGCTTTACTTAGTGTGGACACTCTGATGACACCTTATCCATCTGCAAATACACATGTAACCATCCCCAAACATCTATGTATTGTAAGAGAGGAAGATAAAGAAAGTCAGAGTAATGTTCCAGTAATAGGCCAAATTGTGCAGAGAGAAGTACACCTTTCCTTCTGCACATGTCAGGTTAGTGGAGACTGACTTCCTGCTGCTGCTGAAAAGAAATTATGCAAGAATGCCCTAACCCATCTAAGAATATAACCAACCTGTCTCTTTTCTTCAAGCTTTTAAAATTCCAAAATACTTTATCTTTGTGCACAATATGGAGACAATTGTTTGAAAACAAAAAAGAAAAAATTAACATCGAAATCATGTCTGACTTTAGATTGAGGCCAAACAGGTAATCACTAGGAATATGGCTTAAAGGAAACTCACTCAAAAACATCTTCCCTGCTTACCAAATTATCTGCTATCATCCCATTAGAAATTGTTCCCTTCAGGTTACAGAATGGTTTCTAGTTAAATTGAAAAACTTCCCTGAAATATGAGATACAGGAAGTCCAATCAATGATTAGTACTTTATGTGATTGGGGTTCAGTCCCTCTTCCAATACAACCAGCTAATATCGACTTCCTCAAAAAAAGAAATCCACAGATGAAATGTGCCTGGAAGGGTGATGGTAATGAGAGGTCTAAGACAAGTGGTGTCCTGGGTTCAGCTTTATAATCCTGAGTATTTAAGGAAAAGTATTGGAACTCCAGGAAGAAGTGTCACTGGGACAAAAGATTCTTAACAGAAAGCAAGTGAAAATGTTTGCTGACATTCTGATAGTGTCTGAACAATGATTGTCATGATTAAGGCATTATCCTTGTCATCAAAGATTGTTTCCATAAAGAATGGCCAAGTTCTTTGATACTTATATGGACTGGTTACCATGAAAGCCCTGAACTCATTATAGGTCAGGAGATCTGGGTTCAGTTATTGGCTCTCCTTTACTAATTGTGAATCCTTGAACAAACCACGAATTTGTAACTGTTCTGAAGCCCAGTCTCTTCATCTAACAGTGGGGTAACGACATCTTCCCATCAGGTAAATTGTATTGTTATAAATAAAGTCTATATTTTTGTAATCTATAAAGCAGAATATAGTTGGGAGCTATTGTGACATGAAATAAATCTTGACTATTTGTTTTATCGTGTGCCAACCCTCAAAACCCACCATTAGGGTCAAGAGATGATACTGGATATCAATTATTTCCTAAAAGTTAATAATATGAGGCAGGGGAAGAGAGAATCACAACCATAAGAGTCCAAGAGATTGAATAGTTTCCCTGGATGGAGTTCCTCATCAGTGAAAACTTTCCTGGCGATTTAGGAATTATCCGGTCTTAAGCAATGGAAATGACTTCAATTTGCAATAAGAAGGAATTGAGAAAATTTTCATAAAAAGTAAGAGCATCAGGATTTCTTTGGGGTTGTCACAGAGATTTATATAAGAAGTGCAGAAAACATGGAAAGAAACACTGCACCTTAGAAGGTTTTGAATTCAGTTTATGTTTTAATTTTATCCTATAAGCAGGAGAATTCTCTTAAACAAGACTACTGAACATAAGGTACACAAGATGGTTTGAAACAGACCGAGGCTGGAAAGAAATAGGGAATACAGTGTGGAAGCTCCTGTAATTGCCCAAGAGTGGCCTAATAACTATTTTAATTTTAATAGGGGGTGGGATCATGAGGAGTCAGAGTTGTAGGCAGAGAATAGCAATGAGAATGGAAAAGAGACTTGATTAGATAGAAACTGAATTGACAGAATGAGGGTAATGAAGGAGCAGTAATTACATAATCAGGAATGTAGTACTCTAAGTAGCCATAGTACCATTCTTCTATTTCAATTCTCCGTTATATAGGTGGTAATAGTGAGGATCAGAAAGTCTAACCAACTGCCTGTGTAGTAGGACAATTTTAGGTACGTTTTATGCTTTACAGTTTATGATTTTTTTACACTTCAACAACAGCAACAATTCCCATCCTGGAACAACAAGAATAACGAATCACATTTAACTGAAATAAGGTCATACAAGGACACTGTGAATGATTTACATGACACAGGCCTATTTTAATGGTAAAAGAATATTTAGGCAGAAGTTGTCCACAAGCAAATAGAAATGATAGATTAAAACTCAGATAAGAGATTAACAATAAGAATATGTCAATGAGCTTAATGTAAGTAGGTTTTGGATTCCAACCCTCAAAAGAATCTCACTGGCATTTTAGAACAATATGATCTCGATCATGACAATGTAAAAGGAAGGTGGTGTACAATTGGCTGGAATGTTGGACTTGTTTAAAACAAATGACTATTATATATGTGCCCAGTATGGATGGATATAGGACAAATTCCTGAAGGTCCTGTCCAAGTTTTGACTGATGTATGAAGTGATCTGAGAAATAGAACTTGGAGTTGGTTGAAGGTGAGACAATGTAGAGGCAAAATCATGGGACATGAGAGAGAATATCCTATTCAAGGAATTTCTCAAGAATCAACATGATTGTTTTTCCAAAGTGAAAGTATCAGTGAAAATAGAAGTAAGATCACAAAAGCCTTGGTACACCATGAACCATTTTCAAGTGGTTATCTGCATTTCTTTCAAAGAATAATAAATTCACAGAGATAATATCTTATTATTTTGGGGGGATTGTATTCCAAACCTAACATTTTGCTGCCCACAAAATTATTCTTTTAAAATGTTTATTGTCAATTTGGAGAAGAAGAACACAAATTATTTCAATTTCACAATCTTTAATCCTCTTAATTCTTTAGAATAACTTCTTCAGAATACCATGATTTTGATGATTTGATAATTTATTCTATTTGGGGCCTGGTATGGAAACCACATTTTATCACTTATGTATTCTGTTTTCTAGGTTTTATGTTCTGTCCCTAGGGGAACCACTTTGCATTGATTTCTACCATATTTTAATGGGTATTTTTAAAATTATTTCACTCAAGGGAATTCAAAATTCTATTCCTAGGTGATATTTATATGTTTTATCTCTTTGCTAGGCTATGAGTTCCTTGAAGTATTTCTCTGTCTTTCATGTTTTCTACATCCAGATAATTGCATAGTGCCTGGAAATAGCAGGAATTTAATAAATGTGTGTTGAGTAAGAGAATTTAAGAAACTATGGTATCTCATTCTGGAATAAATTACAGAGACAAATAAGTGGTATAGAAGAGAACCAAAGGATGACCTAATTAAAAATTAAAGAAACATTTGTTGATGTTGTACTCAGTGTAGAGGCTGCTTTTAGGCAACAGACTTGAGCAATGGAAATCTGAGCAAGGTGAAAGGGCCCATAGTGACCAGGCTCATTAAGCTACTACCCACCTTGAAATAGCTATAAGCCCTAAATGACCGATTACAACCAGGCACAGTTCCTGAGATTACCAAAACAGAAAAAATTCCATATGCCCCCATACTTGCTCATTTCATCCTGTAACTATAGCCCCTCACCTCCACCTCCTGGCAGTCTCTCCTTTGCTGTCCTGCCTGCTGCTCCCTTATAGTATGTTTAATAAACTCTATCTCTTTTGTTCTGCCTTGTATGAATTCTTTCACTGCCTGCACTCTTGGCCTCTACTCAATCTGAACACCCCAACTCAGTCTTGTACAGGTTACCAGACCCATTAAGAAACCACAGTACAATATTACGGGCTTCCATTAAGCTTAACATTTTGTAAAACTTAACAGAGAAATTTAGGAATATTAAGAGGGCACTGGGCTAGATATTAGTTCACTATAAATTACAGCAAGAGGTGCCTGGGTGGCTCAGTGGATTAAGTGTCTGCCATCAGCTCAGGTCACAATCACAGGGTCATGGGATTGATCCCCACATCAGGCTCCCTGCTCAGCGGGGAGTCTGTCTCTCCCTCTGTCTGCTGCTTCCCTCTGTTTGTTCTCTCTCTCTCTCTCTCCCTCTATAAAATAAATAAAATCCTTTTAAAAATTTACAGTGAAAAGTAAGTGAAAAAATTAGGTAATAATCAGAATGAAAACATTCAGAATAACACTGTTTAACCTGAGAAAGAGGTTGTACCCCTGGGAATTCGTAGGGGAATGTTTATTTTAATAGAGGATTAAATAAGAGGAATCTATCTGAAATTCAGTAATTTCACATATTTTCAATCCAACTGATAGATAGATAGATAGATAGATAAATAAATAAATAAATAAATAAATAAATAAATAAATAAATATCAGGAACTGTTATTTCCCCAAATAACTACTTAGGAGTCCCTGAACTTCAATTTTTGCCTCCATGAGCCCGCAGAAAATACTGTTCAGCTTCCTTAGCCACTCAGTTTTAGAAATAAGAAAATGACTGGAGAGAAAAGGCAATGTCAAAAGCAGAGTTCACCTTTCTGGGTTTTATTTTTCTCCAAAATATTGGCTCCCAAAATTGTTGCTAACTTGGATGTTCCTTAATGTTTTCCTACAGGCTTACTCTTAATATTTTGTTTAACATTTTTAGTTGTTCTCAGCAGGAATCATAGTCCAAAATATCTAGTCTTCTATTGCTGGAAGAGATACTCCCCAGATGATGTTTTTAAGCCCTTGAATTTCAAAGAATTCTGGTGCCAAGAGTTCCAGGGACCAGACTCAATGCCTTAGGATAAGGATATCCTACCTTTGGGATAAAATAATTAGTTAGTGGCACTGAGAGAAAACTAATTATCTGCAGGCAGAAACTTCCCCAAGAGCCTATCCAGAATTAGAATTTACTTTCACAGCCACTGTCAATAAGTAGTAATTCTACGTAGATCTCACAAATTCTCTAACTTTAATTCTGTTTTTTGACAGAAAGACCTTTTGAAATCTAAATTTTGTATCCCTTCTCCCCCATTCCAGGGAATAAAACCATCCCTGAAGGCAAATGCTTTGTCCTCAGTGCCCTTTTGTACAGGGTTCTCTCTCAGGCCTTTTGTTCCATCTCTGTAGCTCCTGAGTATCCCATACCTTTCAGGTCCTACACTTTTCCCCCGTAGATTCCATGTTCTGGAATTTCTTCCTTTCTTTCTCTCAAAAGACCTTATTCTGCCCTTAATATTTTGGGAAGTTTTGTTTTGTTTCCAATGGGAGACCAGAATTTTCTTTTTCCCAGAATTTACTATTATACACATTGCAGGTGACTAGCATCTTTGATGCCTGGACACTAAATACGAGTAGCAATTCTCAGTCATTCTTCATGGTAGATACTTTGAAACTGTCAACCTTTCTAACCTAAACTGCAGGCATGTTTTAAGATGATGTACTGTTTAGGGGTTGGAAGTGGAGATTATATATATTTAATTAGACTTTTTAAAATGCATAGATTTTTAACGGGGATTTTAGATTTGCTTCTTTCTCAAAATAATAGCATTTTGAAACTCTACATAATGGAAGAGGAAAATAAAAATTTCAAGGGTCTTTCTCAAAGTTTTAGAGTGATATTATACCCTATTATTCCCAGTACTTCTGCAACAGTTTTTATATAATCCCAAGTAAATCAGCCTTTCTTAATAGGAAGAAAAGGTGACACACCATTGCTAAGGCCAACTTCTTGATGCGTGGATGACTAGTGGTCTATGCTACCAGAATATGCTAAGCTTGCAAATATGATTCTTGCCTTTCTTTTTTCTTTCACATTTCCATTTATAAGTGTATATAATTTGCTTGGTAGAGCAGACCAAAGGGTGTTTCTTGGCCAAATTCCCAACTGTTTAGAAATACATCCAGTTCTCCAGAAGTTTAGATGAGGTCAGATAAGGCATTAGATTGGTTTAGTTTAGTGGTCAAAGTAAATAAATAAATTTAGTAAGGAAGTACATACATTCAGCTTGATGTCCAATTTGTTATACATCATGGTTATATGAACAGAAAAGTAATAATTTAAAGACTCCAATATGTACCACTGGCCAAAATGGATAAAAGACTCAGCAGAAAAAGAGATTTGCTTTATCAGCAATATTATGTTTCCTCTCCCTGTACTGAAAACAGCTCAGTGCTAGCTAGTATAAAGTGAAAAATGGCCTTGAAAAAATAGTTAAAGATGAAAAATATAGCAACATTGTACATAGAAAATAAATAATTTTATTACAACCTAAAGAAATATGAATTTAAAAGGATTACTTTCTATTGGCAATGGAAGAAGGTAATTGGAGGAAGAAAAACAAATTCTTTTTTTCAATGTCAATCATAAAAGGAGTTGCTCACAGAGATGAATACAATTAAAATTTGCCAATCTGAACTCAGAAATGATAATGAAATTTATACTAAATTCATCATAAACATCACTACCTTTTTAAGGTAGAACTCACAAACAACATTTTATGTGGGTTTTTTTTGCAGGGCATGTAATGCTCTTAGATGATGTTGAGATAGGCATCCTTTCATTGCTATATTAGCCTGAATTTTGACTAACTCTTCCTTGATAACCATTAATTCAAGTTGCAGTTGTATGTTTACTCTGGCAAAGTCACTCTACTTCTCATTCTGCTACTGAACTTGTTATTCTAATGTTTCCTAGACTAAAAACCTAGATTGCAAATTTGTTATATAAGTGTGTAATCTTAGAGTAAATAATCTTTGAAACATATCATGGTCTGAGGTTCATCTACTATGAATGGAAGAAATGCATGTGCACACTTAGTGATATTTACTTTGGATGCTTATAGACTTTAGATTGAGTCTTTGATTTTTAGAGAATGCAATATATTGGATAAGAAAGATTTGGGAAAGTGGAAAAGGAAGGTTTTCCTTTCTAGTAATAGTAGACTAGATAATTCAAATCAATATTCCAGGTGATTACAACTAGAAATACTGGATAAAATTTAAATGTATATGTAGTATTTATGTGGGGTTTGTGTGCATGTGTGTGTAAAAATCAAAAAGCACCAGATAGATGACAAAACTGTGAGAAATTCTCAACCTGGTACCAATGAAAGCAGACAAGGAATTTGATTCCTGCACTTGTGTATGCATTTTCTTTAGGTGAGTGTAGGTTCCAGAGATGAACCTAGGAAACAAAGGAACACTTTTTTGACAGTCCAGAGAAGATATAGATATAAATATTGATATCCAGGACATTCCAATGAGAATGTGAGGATTCCTCTTTTGATTGGGATCCCACAAAACAGCAGCATCAAAAAAAAATAAGTGTGAGCCCCAGAATAGTAAGGTCCTTTCAAAGACTGCAGCAAAGACTGCAGCTCATGTTTCATATACCTCATCTTCTCAAATTAGACAAAAATGGCCCCAGATTTCTAGTACTCCTTGGTGTCTAGCAAGAGCAAAGGTAAATCACCGTTGGAAAAAAGCATCATCTTAGGTATCAAATAAAACTGTAAATGTTTTTCCTGATGCCATCTCCAGCATACAATTAATAACAGCAAGTCTCATTTGGAAATGTAAAAATAAAATGTGAACTATATTCAGAAAAAAACTATAGGGACACCTGGGTGGCTCAGTCTATAAAGCATCTGCCTTTGGCTCAGCTCATGATCCCAGGGTTCTGGGATTGAGCCCCATGTTGGGCTCCCTGCTCAAGGGGGAGCCTGCTTCTCCCTATGCCTCTGCCTCTGCCTCTGCCTGCCACTTCTCCTGCTTATGCTCACTTACTCTCTTCCTCTCTCTCAAATAAATAAAATAATCTTAAAAAAAGAAAAAGAAAAGAAAAGAAAAATAATGTAATGGGGTACCTGGGTGGCTCAGTTCGTTAAGCATCCAACTCTTGATTTTGGCTCAGGTCACGATCTGAGGGTTGTGAGGCCAAGTATGTCACTGAGCTCTGCAATAGATATGGGGCTTGCTTAAAATTCCCTCTCTCTCCCTCTGCCCCTCTCTACAAAAAAGAAAAGAAAGAAAAAACTATAATAAAACATTTTCAAATGCTCTCTATATTAGAATTATCAGTGATGTCTTTAAAATATATGTCCCTGAAATGATGGACAATTTTTTCAGGGAAATGGAAATTTAATAATAAATACATACATAAATAAAATCCTCTACCTAAAAAATGCAATAACTGAAAGCAGAAACAAGGAATGAGTTTTACGAAAGATTGGACATAGCTGAAGAGACAATTAGTGAACCAGAAGATAATATCTAAAATAAAGAATACAGAGAAAAATAGATTGAAAATACAATATAAAAATGCATGGAGAATGTAGCAAGAAAGCCCTACTTATTTCTACTTGGAGTCCCAGAAAGGGAGGAGAGCACATGGAGCAAAAGTAATATAATGATATGTACAAGTAATATAAAGATAGAATATAACAGATAATGACTTTGAAACACGATTAAAGACAACAAGCCACCCACACAAGAAATCCTAAAATCCTTAATCAAGATATAGATCAACATTAAAACTCAGCAGATTTTAATTGTTAAAAATATAAACAAATAGAAAATCTTAAAATCAGCAGATTGAAAAGGCCTTTCCAAATAGCATCAATTAAGCTGGCATCTGACTTCAACACAAACAGTAGAAGCAAAAATATAAGAAAATACCTTTAAAGCAATAAAGGAAAATAATGTCCAAACTAAAATTCTAAATCTAGCAAAGCTTATCCTTCCATAGTGAAGAACATTAAAAAATAGGGATTAAAAAAAAACTGAAAAAAAAAATGATCATCAGAATTGAACTTAAAAAAATAGAAGTTTTTTGTTTTGTTTTTGTTTCTTTTTTAAGATTTTATTTATTTATTTATTTATTTATTTATTTATTTATTTGACAGAGAGAGACTGCAAGCAAGGGAAGTGGGAGAAGGAGAAGCAGGTTCCCTGTTGAGCAGGGAGCCCAATGCAGGACTCAGTCCCAGAGTCCTGGGATCTTGACCTGAGCCAAAGGTAGACAGATGCTTAACCAACTCACCCAGGTACCCTGTTTTGTTTTTTGCTATTCAGAAGAAAAATCATTCCAAGTGGATGGCTAGGAATTCAAGAACAAGGAAACTGGTAAATTATACTAAATATTGACTTAATAAAACAACAATAAAAATTACTGAGTTTAAAATATAGTAAGTATTCTGTAGAATATATATTCTTATGTACACATGAAATTATTCTAGAATTAAAACATATACTGGTCTAAAAAGCCAGTTCCATTAAAATTAAAATGACTGAGGATCAGGAGTGGCTGGGTGGCAGTCAGTTAAGCATCCAACTCTTGGTTTTAGCTCAGGTTGTGATTTCAGGGTCATGAGATTGAACCCCTGCATCGGGCTCTGCACTCAGCACAGAATCTGTTTGGAATTCTCTCCCCTTCTCCTTCTGCCCCTCCCACTTGCACTTGCTCTCTCTCTCTCAAAGAGAGAGAGTGCACACAAGCAAAGGGATCAGCAGGGAAAGAAGCAAGCTCCTACTGAGCAGGGAGCCCGATGTGGGGCTTAATCCCAGAACCCTGGGACCATGAATTATGAGATATAGATTTGTCATCTACAAGGCATCCAATCCATGACACTTTGTTATAGCAGCCCAAGTTAAGACAATATTGACTGATAATTCTGTTTTAATCTCCAAACAAAGTTAACTTCAGTTAACCAACTAAGAAAAGCTGAGTTTAAATAAATTTTTATGATACATGGAAAGCAAGGAAAAGAAAAATCATCTGAAGGAGAATCACCCTTTCTCCCTAAAGCCAAAGCTGATTTAAGATTAAAAAGTCCATGCCTCTTTTTCCTGGTCCCCAACATGGGCCTGCTTAGACTTCCAAAGTGTAATTGGCTTTAGGTCTGTATTAATATTGTGGTAATGTAGAAAAGTCACAACAGACAAGGGAAATAAAAATATTAAAGAAGCATGTAATACTAAAAAAAGGAATTACCTTTCTTACTGAAATCACTATTGCTAGTCTTTGGGCCCATGGTGTATTCCTTAGAAGTGTTACAATTTTGACTCCATTAAAAAAGAACAATTAATTTAGAGGTCGACATTAAAATTAGGTGTTGTTACAGTTTCTGCCACTGCATGACAAAATGGTCCCTCACCCGAAAAATGATGAAAAGTCACCATTTTATTATACTACAAATCTATAAAGACTTCAGGCAGGACTCAGTGGAGCCAACTTATCTATGCTCCAGTATGTTGATGTCATCGTTCAATGGTTGGAGGCTGTAATCATTTGGCAGTACACTTATTCATGTATTGGTAGTTGATGCTGGCTATTAGAAGGGACCTCAGCTAAGCTGCAAGCTGGAACTTCTACTTGTGGCCTCTCCATACAACTCTACTCTGGGCCTGTTTACAAAAAATGACTACTGGATTCCAAGAGTAAAAGTCCCAAAAGAGTGAGAGAAAAGTATGTGACATTTATTCATGAGGTAAGGCCATGCTTTGAAGCTTAACTAATATAGGTGTTTAATTGATTTAATGTTACAAAGCATCACTTTTATTTCCATCATACTCTATTGGTTAAAGAGGTAACAGAACTCTGCTCAAGATCAATGAAACAGAATCACAGACTCTATCACTAAAAAGGAGGAATGTCAAGTTACATGGTAAGAAGAGTACTTGCAACAGCAGATATTGTTGTAAGCAACATGTTACAACATGTTGGTATGAAGATAGAATAAGGAATCAAGCAATGCACTCTAATGTCATGAGCCCTGCTATTTACATATCCCTCCAAGAAAAGAGAAGGCTTCTAACTCTCAGTTCTCCTTCTAAAATATTGATCAACTCACTAAAAGTGATTATTAATTTAACTTAAGCTAGAAAAAAATTTCAGCATTACCACTAGCTTAAGTATTTGGCCAAAAGTTAGCATGTGGCTTCAAGGTCACTGGATCTTCATGCTCAATGTATTCCAAATTTGAAGGATGCTTGAGTAAGCTAGTCAAAGATGGAGCAAATCCAGGGAGAAGAAAGAGCCTGTGTAGATTCTCAGGATGAAAGACAGAGAGGAGAGCAGGGAGGAGTCAAGGAAAGATGGCCAGCAACTGTGAGCACAAAGAGTGCGGGATTATGCCTAGGGCAGCTGAATCCAGTAAGTTACTCAGAGGCTAGGACAGTCTAGGTTAATGACATATGTCTTTATCCTAAAAACTGGAAAGCCACTAGAATATGGGTGAACATTAGATGACATAGCTTGAATAGATCATTTTGGGAAAAAACTAAGTAACAGATGAGATTGAAAAGAGACAGTATGGAAACAGAGTGCCCATTTAAGGGGTATTTGTAGTGGTCTGGTGAGAAATGATGGCAACATGAGCCTGGGCAGTAGCCGGGGAGAATGAGGGAGGTAGCCAGATTTAAAGCTGCTCATGTAACCTGATCATTCTGGGATAAAGAGGTCAGAAGAAGTTTCTATGTGAATATGAATACTGAGTTGAGTTTTAAAGGACAGTAAGAATCAAATGTATGTAACTGGGTATGAAAATTTTAAGGAAAGCATCTTATGAAAACAAATGCACACTGGAATGTGCTCAAGCCATGTTCTGGAGATTTGTGTTCATGTGACTTGAAAGGCCTTGAACATTAGCCTAAATCTAAGACAGGCTGTAAATATTAACTTTAAAAGACTCTAATACAATTTGGTTAAAAGTGTTCAATGATCATAATTTTTGTATAATACCAAAACACTTAACACTAGGGTTTTAGAATTAAATAGAGCAAGCTTTACTCCCCAGTTCTATTATTTACCAGATCTGGGGCCTCGGGGAGTTTATATAATCTCCCTAATATATATATATATCCCTTAAATCTAAGCTATTTTGGGGAAGATTAAATGAGATAATGCATAATTAATGCAGTATCTGGCATGTAGTACCTGTTCATAAATGTTAATTATTACTGTTGTAACTATGAGCACACTTCCTACTATTGCTTATTATCTTAAATCATTTACTTTGGAAGCTTATAAAAAGCAGAAATAATATCTCATTCTCATCAGAGTTGTCATAAGAGTGTCATCAGAGATGGCCTTTGTAGGAGGCAGAGTTTGAACTGGGCACAATGTAATGACCATCACATCACTACATAGTAGGCATCAAACCTACTGCAGGTAACAGCAGATGATCTGTACCTACAGACTCTACCTTACTGCCCCCTGCCATAATGAGTCACACTAATTCATCTTAATTTGTCATTTCCCTTCTCTTCTCCAGAGCACCATATGGACCCAGTTAGTCTCATGAGCATTAATTCAATTCCATAAATACTAATTAAATATCAGTGCCCCTGGCACTATGAGAAAATAAGAACTAAAGTCTTGATTCCTGTCCTCCAAGAAACGATGATACCATTTATTCATGTTCAAAAGCAAACCACTGGAAAACAATAAAATACAGAAGACCAGGGGTAATATTCAGTGGAATACCATGAAGAGAAATGTAGAGATGTGTAAATACCATGTAGGTCCAGTGAATGGACAGAAATTTTATGCACCTGAATCCTAAGATTCATAAAAGAAAATAGAGAAAGAATGGTTGAAAAGGGAAAACTGTGGGCACAGAAGACATTTCCTATTCTCAAAAGGCCATTAAAGGTCTCAGGGCAAAAGCAAGTTGAGACCGGACAAAAGCTGATTCACACTAGTGCCTTTAGTGAACCTTGAACAACACATCACACCAGGAACATGGAGAAAGTTCATGTAAAACTTCTGTGATCAACTTAGGATATGTTTGGGGAAATGAATTTGTTGTTGCTGCCTTTGGCAATTTAAGGAAGATGACTGAGACCCAAGGAAAAAGGCTGCAAATGACTTTCTAGCCCATAGCTTAATAATTTCAAAGAACTTTGATGTTTGTCAATATTCCAAGAAATATGTATTAAAACTGTAAAAGTCTTTGGGTGTTCTCAATTTTTTTAAAGTAAATTTTTCTTAGGGCTTTCTGAGCAGTACAGCACAGACACGATCCCTTTTCCACAAAGATGGCTGCCTCTAGCGCCTCACACAGAAAAATGCAATTAAATGAAAATCTAATTTTCAAGTGCATCTCGCAGTTTATTCAAAGTGGAGAATAACTCACATTATGAGCTTTCAGACTCCAGGCAGAGCACATTAATGCTGCTTTCCTTTAATAATCCATTTCTAAAACTTGATTTTTATTTTATTTTATTTATTTATTTTTTTTAGAAGAGCTTGGGGATACGAAGAAGCCTATAACTAATATGACCAGACTTAACTCCTCTTTAGAAAACCTGACAAGACCAGCAGATCCAAAGCACAATTGTAGAAAGAGAACTAATCTCCTCCTTCCTTTCTGTTCATAGCTTTTACCCTGATAGGATAGGATCTGATTTAAACTCTGCCACTTTAAATCAGCTTTCAATCTTGCATCTAACTCTTCTCCTGGGTTTTAGTGCCATATTGCAATGTTAAAGTGTAAAACTCTGCATCTGCCGAGGCATTTGGCTGGAAAAGCAAGTATGTCAATGGCCGTCCCTCGCTGCCATCACACATATGGAATTTCTGTGTTCAGCTCTGCCATCTGGTCGTTAGGCCTAGATTCACTCTTCATTGAATAAGGACCATCTACCATATCAGCGCCTCTTACAATATGCTATCTTTTTCATGGTGTTATTTTGTAGTTCTTCTCTGATGACATTTCCTCTTCCCCACAACCCATTTTTCCCCCACAAATGTTGTACAAAGAGCAACCTTTAATGCCATCTGAGAAAAAAAAAAAAAAAAAAAAGCACACACAATGCAATTGATGCAATTGGAAGAAGAGTAATCAAAATTTCAAGTAGTTGCAAACACAGTGGTAGGATTTTCATAATTACGAACACTGTAGAGTATACCCTGAATGTGTACAAGATAGTCCATGGACATAAAACAGCCTTAACCAAGAAGAACCACTTACCATGATGAAGAGTGTGGGTTAATTGTCCTTGCCATTCCATTTCCCTTATTTATGACAGTCATTATCATGAGACTGGATGACATTTTCTTTTCTATCACAAGGATATGGCCCCAGGATGGTATACAATTTCTGTAACGATGTGCACTCTGTTACTGCTAAACTATTCCCACCTTAGAGATACAAGTACCTGACCAGTTCATTTCCTCCTCAAACACTTCATCTTGGGAGGAAAGAAGAAAGTCCTAACCTGAAAACAAACATCAACTTAACTTCAAAAGTTTAAAGAAAATCCCTCAGTAACCAGTCAACATGAGTCACTAAATAATCACAGATAAACTGGGCTGGAATATCATTAACCTGATCATTAGAAAACAAATCTAAAATCTGTAGCCAGATTCTGTGAAAAAGAAGATGGTGGCTTAGGGCGGGCTTTTAGGTTAACTCTATAATTAAGGCTCAGATTTTCTTTTCTGAAATCTTTCTAAACTCTGGCCCCAATACCACCCCATCCCCAACCACCAATCTCACTGCATTTCTCATCAAAATTTAACCAGTATGTGTTTCATTCTATCAGGAATTTGCTTGGATACCTGTTTAAACTTAATTGCACATACAAATCACCTGGGGTTCTTGTTGAACTACAGAATCTGGGGTGGAACTCATGAGTCTGCCTTTCTAACAATCTCTTAGCTGTTACCAATGTCACTGGTCTGAAAAGGATGCTTAGGTTTATCCAAATGTCAGTTGCTCCCATCCCTATCTACCTTACATCAGGGAGAAAGCAATTTCATAAAAGAAGACTTTGAGCCATGTTAATTTAACTTGATAAGCATCTTCTACATACCAGGTATGATAAATTAGCTATTTTTCAACATTTAAATCTCATAGGCTAAATCTGGGTAATAGTTATTATCTTCCTATGTATAAGTGAAGAAATGAGAGAGATATTGGCAAAGGCAGGATTCAGCCAATTTCTGCCTGACACCAAATCATGATCTGTTTATTCCATTCTTCCTTACTGAGTCACAATGTGCTATTAGAAGTACTATGTCACCCAATCCAGGACTCCTCCCATTTAAAGAGGAGCTTCTAGGACTTCTATGCATTTTATTATTATTTTTTAAATTTCTGCATGCCTGAAACTTAGTACAATGCCTGTTATAATCAAGGCATGTTTGTTAAATGAAACAAATGAGCTCACAAAAGGCAAGATTCAGGGCAGCCCTGGTGGCTCAGCGGTTTAGCGCCACCTTTGGTCCAGGGCATGATCCCGGGGACCCAGGATCGATTCCCACAGCAGGCTCCCTGTGTGGACCCTGCTTCTCCCTCTGCCTATGTCTCTCTCTCTGTGTGTGTCTCTCATGAACAACAACAACAAAAAAAGACAAGATTCACCCATAAGGAGTGAGAAGATGGAGTATAAGAGCTTTGAGCAAATGTTCTGCAGTCACAGAGGCTAAGTTCAAATATCTGCTTTTCCACTTATTGGTCAGGTGAATTGGGCCAAATTAATTCTTTGCTTTCAGTCTCAATTTCCTCATCTGAATAGTATAGAATTATCACAAATTGGAGAGAGTTCTTAGCACTATGCTAGCACACATCAGCTTCAATAAGGGATAGTTTTATTTATTTTTTATTAATTATTATTATTATTAAGTAGCCTTGTTATGGAATAGTCCACTGTAAGGTGTAGAAGGAACTAGAGCTCTGGTTCTCAAATTTAGTATGCATTGTAATCCACTGAGGAATTTTTAAAACTACTGATACTGGAAGCTATATTAGAGTTCTATTTTTTTTTTTTTTTCAAGATAGAGTTCTAATTTAATTAGCATAGAGAGTGGTCTGCACTGTACTGGGCATCAGCAGGTTTGTGAATTCTCCAGATGATTATAATATTTTTAAATTATGATGCTCATGCTGCATTCCAAGATTAATTAAATTAGAATCTCTATAGGTGAGACTCAGGCATTTGTACTTTTTAAAGCTCCCTAGATGATTGAAATCTGGAGCCAAGTTTGAGAACCACTGTCTCAGATAAAATTCTCCAGTGGTTTTAAAACCTGGCTGCACATTAGAATCATTTTAGGAAACAAAACAAAACAAAACAAAACAACAAACAAACAAACAAAAAAACACCAAGAAAACTGATAATGAGGGCCCATCCTACAACAATTTATATCTAATCTTTAGGGATAGGATTAAATAATTGGCAGTTTTTAAAAGTTCTTACAGGTGATTTTTAATATACTGGATTTCAATGTGCTGGATTGAGATCCAGCATTCCAGTCATTCTTAAACCTTTGCATGTATCAACCATCTAGAGGGACAATTAAAACTCAGATGACTGGGTTCCACCACCAGTTTTGAATTAGGTAAATCTGGAAGTGGGCATCAGCATTTGTTTGCATTTCTAAGAAGTTCTCAGGTATTGCTGATGCTGATGGTCTTATTAATAAAATAATAAGCCATAAGTGCATACAGATATAAATAAAAAATAAATGTGGAAATTTTATGAAGAACAAAATATACTGTTACACAGCAGCAAGTCACAGAATACTTATGAATTGCAAAAGGGGAAAAAATGACTTTACTTGGAGAATCCTGGACTATATCACCTTAATTAAGTGTTCATGAAGTTATGGAACAAATACCACCATTTGATAGAGTAACAACTCTATCATGATTTTCCTACTAAGAAAGCAGAATCTGAATCCAATCATACAAACAAACATCATACAAACCTAAGCTGAGGTCCATTTTACAAAACAGCATAAAAAAAAATCCTCAAAAGCATCAAGATCTAGAAAGTCAAATACATAAACAGACAAAACCTAAAGAACTCCTGCAGATTAATGCAGATTAAAGAGATATAACAACTACCAGGCCCATGATTCTGAATGGATCTTTTTTTTTTTTTTTTTCCAGAGAGAACATTACTGGGGCACTTGTCAAAATTTGAATAGATCTGAGGAGTGGATGGCAAAAATTTTACCAATGCTGCGGTGCCTGGGTGGTTCAGTGGTTGAGTGTCTGCCTTTGGCTCAGGTTGTGATTCAGGGGTCCTAGGATCGAGTCCCACATCAGGCTCACTGCAGGGAGCCTGCTTCTACCTCTGCCTATGTCTCTGCCTCTCTCTGTGTCTCTCATGAATAAATAAATAAAATATTTTTTTAAAATGTTACCACTGCTAATTTCTGATTTTAAATACTGTATTGGAGGATGACCTCATCTACAAGCATGGCACTCTAAAATATTTTAGGGGCATGTGATATTGAGCTGTTAACTTACTGTCAAAATGTATAGGAAAATAAAAACCTTCTTTTCTTGTGCAGTAACTGAAACTTTTCTGTACATTGTGAGCTTTTAATCAAAAATAAATTTGAAAGAATTAAGCCAACTTTTACTCTGCACAGGCCTTTTCTGGAAACAGGAATGCCAACCAAGGCTAGAAATGAATTTGCATCTGAGTAGAAACATAGAAAAAATTACTCCCTGAAAAATCCTAATCAAAATTGGCTTATGCTGCTTTTTTTAAAATGGCTCAACATTAAACTCCTGTGATTCAGGTGTCCTGAAGAATCTTCCTTTATCCCACACTCAAGTTTCAAAAAAGTTTAACTTGAGCTTGAAGTAGTCCTTGTGGCATTTTCTATGACTCCCTTGCATGTTTCTTTACAATTGCTTCATGCTTATTACTTGGCATATTTCTTCACATTCCTTTTCTCTAGTCTCACATTTTGTTTTTTTTCCCAAGTATTTGTAATTTCTGCTTATATGTCACATATTATAACCTTTCTATGTGATCAACTTGATATTTCTACCCCACAACTGTTTTTTCTCACCTGGTGAAAGCATGAACTTCTTTCTGGCCTATTTGCTTTTATCTTGGTCTTGATTCTCACCACTCATGGAGATTCTCTCAAATAATGAATCTCATTTTTACTATTCTCATTATTTGCTCTATTCCTTTTAACCAAATCATATTTATTCTTAATCCTATGATTGCAGTCATCTTTATTCATTTGTTCTTCTATTCATTTATTCATTCACTCCACAATGTGTGTTACACACTTTTAAAATGCTAAAACACTGCTATGCACTATAAAAGTATAAGAAACATCATGGTCCTTGGCTTTTAACAGCCCATGGTCTAATTGTAATTCTATAAGGCAATGGAGGGTGAACAATGCTATCCGTGTTGGTTGTTCTTTATGATTCTATGGCAGTCGGTACATCCTGTGTTGAAGGGAAGAGCTCCACAGTGGAAGTTACATTTGAGTTGTTCTTGAAATATAATTGAATTTGAGAATTATAGAATGAGAGTATTTATACCTCTTCAGAAAGGAACGAATCAGCATGAAGATTCACATAAAACTGGGCTTCTGATATGGTTTAAAAGAAGGGAACAATGGAGGACAGGAGAATCAGAATCCAAGGCTAGGAGTACTAGATAAAGCCTGTCCTAGAGAAAAGCTAAGGTGTTCTGAACCCATTAAAAAAAAAAAAAAAACAACTATAAAATAAGATTTTAAACTGAGGGCCGATACAATCAAGTTTATTTATTAAAGACTTTCATGGAAAATGGATTGAAAATAGAGTGAATGGATTCAGTATATATATTCCAAGTGACTGGTAATCTGGAGGGAGAGAGAAGATGCAAGCCTACAAAAAGGCAGTGATATAAGGAAGAGGAATAAGGCAGCTCACCAGAGATGTTCAGGAGATCCTCTGGTGATCAGCTGATGACTCTAGATACTCCTCCATTGCTTCTGAAAACATCTGGGATTGCTTTGTGGATTCCTTCTGCTTGAGATTTGTTTTCAAAGTTGAATTTTGAAAGCTTAGAAGGCTTGCTATGGATATGCTTGAGGAAGCTGTGTAAAAAGGAACACGAATATAGCATGAATGCTACTGAAACCAAAGACAGACAGTGAGTGCCTGAGCCAGAATTGCTATGGTAGGACTGAAGAAAAGCAAAAGGACTCAAGAAGAATTTAGGAGAAAATAAATTCTCCTAAATTTCAGTGTACTGAAACTCATGATTTATTCATGATTTATTAAATGTGGTGGGAGCGTTAAGTCCAAATGAATTTTGTGTTTGGCTGTGGACTGACAATTCCTATTTTAGTGTCCAGAAATTAGGATAGAAAATAAATGAGAAAAAGCCAGGTGAAGGAAGGTCAAATAATTAATTCTATTCCGAACATCTGAGTTTTAGCCATCCATGGATATCCAAATGAATATATTCAGGTGGAAAGCAGATGTATATGACAGAAGACTGGAGAATATCTGTCTCGGAGATTTAGATTTAGAAATCCTATGCTATCAGTGAGTGCTAAAACCATGACACTAGATGGAATTTTCAAGGGATAATGCATGAAGAGAGAGAAACAACACTAGTGTGAAGACAAAACATAGAGAAACCCATGTGGAAGCATTAGATAGAGGGGATCAATAGCCAGAGATGTTATCAGAGACCAAAGAGGGGTGCCATGAGACCTCCGCATCTTTTTTTCTTCCTATCAGTACTTCCCACAGCATCCAGAGTAATCTTTAAAAATAACAGACACTCAAGGAGGTCAGTCCTCTGCCTAAAACCCCTCAAGGCTCTATGACCTTTACAATAAAAGCCACTCCCTTTCCCAAGCCCACAAGACACTACATAATCTGGCTCCTGTTTACTTCTTCAGCCTCATCTGCCAACTCTTGTACCCTTTCCCACACCCAGAACCTTCTTTGGTTCTGCATCTTCAGTGCCTATACTTACACTGTATTCTATGCCAGATGAGGTCGGCTCCACATTCTTCCCCAAGTGGGATCATCATGGTAGTGTATGTTTTATACCACCATTCCCTTCTCAGAGAGGACTTCCACTGCCAGATAGAAGCTGGTCCACTACTGTCAAACTCTCCTTCAATACCTTGTTTGTCTCTTTCATAGAATTTACTACAGATAGAAGTTAGCTACCAATTCATCTACTTATTTATTTGTGTCTTTTATATCCACTTGAATATGAGTTCCATGTGGGAAGAACTTTGCCTTTCTTTTTCATTTTAGTATTTGCATCAGCTAGCACAGAGCCTATGTATGTCTACCTACATATGTATAATTTTTGTTTGTCGCAGACATGTATTTGTTTTTAGCAGACATCCTACCCTGTTGAAGGGTCTGCACTAGAGGAGTGAAGGGCACCAGAGTGAATATTATTCCATCTCTCTCATAAAGAAGGTTATAACCCAAATAGATGGAGTAAAAATATACAAAGGGTGACATTAAAATCTTTTTTTTTTTTTTAAGATTTTATTTATCTATTCATGAGAGACACAGAGAGAGAGAGGCAGAGACATAGTCAGAGGGAGAAGCAGGCCCCATGCAGGGAGCCCAACGTGGGACTCGATCCCGGAACTGCAGGATCATGCCCTGAGCCAGAGGCAGATGCTCAACCACTGAGCCACCCAGGCATCCCAGGATGACATTAAAATCTAAAGAAATGTGGACCATTAAGAAAGCACTATGCTTCAGAAGTGATAGTTAATAGTGGAAAGTCAGGAAGCTTTGTTACGTCTGGACTTTTTCAGTTACTGTATTTTTTATATATATTCTTGGACTCATTTTTCTGACAGTGAATGTTAACTTGGGAGACATGGAGCATAAGGAAGAAAAAGAATTAAAAAAGAAAATTTAAAAGCAAATATTTGCTATATTTTTTAAGAAAGTTGATGTGTTTCCCAGAATTTAAACCTGATTTTCTTTCTTTTATAATCTTAAAATCATGTGACTGGAAACCAGGATCTGTAGGTGTGGGTCGGGTACTACTTGATATGGACACATTGGGTGGACTTAAACTGCTCTTCTCCACCCACCAGATAAAAGGCTTCTTATCATAATACCATTAAAAATAAAAGGTGAGGGGCACCTGGGTGGCGCAGTGCTTGAGTATCTGCCTTTGGCTCAGGTCGTGATCCCGGGGTCCCGGGATCAAGTCCCACATCAGGCTTCCCACAGGAAGCCTCTTCTCCCTCTGCCTACGTCTCTGCCTCTCTCTCTGTGTCTCTCATGAATAAATAATAAAATCTTAAAAAAATAATAAAAAAATAAAAGCTGTGAAAGTAGTTTTAAAAGTGTAAGTTTTCTAACTTGAAAAAGCCATTTAATTCCATTAATTATTTAATTAAAAATCAACATATCTTTATTTGACACCATGTGACTGCCAAGTTATATAGTAGTTTTTAGAAAAGAAAAAGTAGAATAGATAAAAACCTTAATCTCAAAGAATTGTAATTCATTCATCTGTCAACAAATATTTATCCATTGAACATTCAGCAAATACTAAAAACTCAGCTGGAGATAAGACATATAAATGGAATTGCTAGAGAACATGAAATAACATAATCAAGCATATATTTTAAGAGTCACGTTTTAATTGTTTTAGGAATTTAGAAGAAGGGGAACTCTTCCTTGGGCCTGACTTTCCTAAGAGAGCTCCATGGAACAAGATCTGACATGGATATTAAAGAATTAACAGAATTTGAGTTTACAAAAAAAAAAAAAAAAGAGAGAGACACATATTCTATTCTGTGTCTCTAAAAAAAAAGACACAAAATGAATAACATAAATGAAAGCTTCAAGATAAACACACATGTCATTCCATACATTGCAGTGCATATAGTGAGTATTTAATAACAATTAACTGATTAGACCAAGGAGTAAGTGTTAGATCAGTTAATAGAAAACCAAACGTGAGGCTAATCTGAGCTTGATCCAATAGACAATGTGGAACATATACAATATTGCTTCACACTAACCTTAAATGTCTTTGAATCTAAAAGTTGAGATATATCTTTGATTCCTTACCTATTATATAATTGCCTATTGCACTATTGCCACTTTCAATACACTTCAAACATATTTTTTCTTTATTCTGAAGGATAACCTTTGATTTCCCTTAAATTAAAAGTCTATAAACTAAGTTTTAAATTATTAATTTCATTGTTTATACAAATATAAAATTACAACCAAATTTCATTATTTATTTAAAAATGATGTGATATGGAATTATACAGGTATAAATTTCCACAAGTATGTAATCAAATATATTTAAAAAAATCCTTCCAATGGATGAAATTTAACTTTCCTTTATATTATTATTAAATTGATTTGAGTGAGTCTAGTATCTCAACAATTATGAAATGATTGCTTTTCAGTGCTGTTCTCATTTGTTAAAAGACCTGTTTTTCTGCAATATTTTTTCTTCAGTATACATTTGCAAAATCCATTTAACATTTTTCACCTTTATTCCCCTTTTATTATCATTATCTCACACTGTTCTTTTCATTTTTCTACATGGTTGTTCCTACATTTGATTTTGTGACATATGCCATTAATATATTGGCTTGAATTTTCAAAGCATAATCTCTAGACCAACAGTTTTCTAATTATTTTTCTAGCCAAGAAAGCATTGATTTGAACAGAAATCATGTGCTTACAACTAAAATATAAAACAAGTAAATGGAGCTGTTTTGTTATAGTAGATTTAGGTGCTCAGCATCCTACACATGTTCTCTAGTCTTCCTGCCTCCCACTGCTGACCCCAAGAAAGTTCCTAAGATTTCCTAGAATTTTGTTGACCACAGCTGGAAAGGCCACTATGATAGATGCCAGTTCTCATTAATCATTGCCTTCATTTTCAATCTATCACTGAGCAAGTGGTAATATCTTTGGTTAAGAAACATAATCTGTATGCTTTCATTTCCTCCGGGAAAATAAGGCAGAAATTGATAAGTATACCCTGCCCAAATACCAGCCACTTCTGCCCTTCCCCTGGTCAAATATACATATGTTATAGGTATTTTGTTTGGTTTTGTTCTCTAAAATAAATATTAAGATATGAATATGTAATAGAAGTTTTTTGTTTGTTTTGTTTTGTTTTTGTTCAGCATACTTGGACTTATACTTGGTTAAATAATAGAAAAACTTGAGATAAGCTGGGAATCCTGGAGGAGATACTTGTATTCCTGGCACATTTTAAGTATATATGCAGGTATTCATTTGCTAATTTTTCAAGGTAGAGCCAAAGGGTTTTCTTGGACTTTTGAGTTTTCTGACCAGAGTTCCACCATTTTCTTTTCATGTATACCACACTCATTATTCATTATTCACAATTACAAGTGCTAAGTCCTTAAAATGAAAGGTGACTAGATTGTTTTCTTACAGCGTCTCTCTCACAATTAGTCAGACAGTACTTTTTTAAGACTTGTAGTTATAGATGACAACTGGTATAGTTAGGACTTAGCACAAATTCAGCAGACTCTGGGTTAGTAGTGTAGTGCCTATCCAGAGAAAAGATATGTTTTGCCACCTACGGTGAATGGCAGTAATAGCACAAAACCCCTCCTCAAACCGTGGCAACCACTTATCTTTTTTTTTTTTCTATCTTCATGGTTGTGCTGTTTCTAGAATATTTTATAATTAGAACTATATAGCATGCAGTCTTCACAATGGCTTCTTTCACTTAGCAATATGAATTTAAGTTTCCTCCATATCTTTCCATGGCTTACTAGTTCATTTCTTATAGTCACTGAGTAATACTCCATTGTGTAGATGTAGCACCATTTATTTATTCACCTATAGAAAGACTGGCATCTTAATCTTAAATTACAACCAATAAATCACTTATATTTTAAGATTTACTGCTGTCCAACACTAATACTAAAGTCTATTCCCTTTAAAAAAAAATCTGTATAAGAATGATACATTCCATACACACACACCCCAAAATCATATACAATCTCTTCTTTTAATTTCAAATATATTTTGGATATAAAAAACAGATTTCAATAAGGATTTTAAGCTAATCACTCTCATAAATAACAAAAATGTTTGATCTTATATTTCATTTGGCCCTGAGAATTGTGAGGAAACAATACATCTCACAAACATAATTAAATCATGTATACATCCAAATAGTAATAATTGAGTATTTGCTATATTCTTGTCTCTGAGTTAATAGAGATATATTGGTGAAAAGTAAACATTTTCAATCCTCATGGTCAGGAATTTGTATGACTAGAATGGAGATGATAAAGGTAGTGTTAATTAGAGAAGTTCTTTTCTATATTCTTATTCTTGGTTGGAGTTTTATTATTGAAATATGATTTTATGGAAAGATAGGCAAAGCCACATGATTGAACTTGTTCACCCATCACTTTTCTTTCAAAAGGAAACTAACAGTTTGCTGATCTCCTTTCAGACATTTAATTGTTTTATGTTTCGTAACTATGAATATTACTGAATTCCTATACGATTTTTGGTTCTTCATTTTCTTCATTTTTTAGAAGAGGTAGTTATTAAGATTTCTACTTTTCCAATTTGATTTTGTGAGGCACTAAATCTTTATCTTACAATTCAGAATTTTTAAAGCTGCTTATACGGCTCTTCTTTGTAAGTTGGCCTTTAGAATCATAAAAAAGAAAGAACGAAACATCACTTTCACCCTCAATGTGTGATGAACTCTTCTTGATTTTTCTCCCATATCTTAACTCTGACAATTTCTTAGACTGTGGGCAAATTAAAGCTGCTAAATAACTTTCTTCTCTCGTTGTATGCCTTGGATTTTAAATGCATGTGACATAATCGGCACTAACAACGCATGTTCTCTGCACCCCACCAATTCTCCCAGCACATCGCACTAATTCATCACCATCCAATCAATAATGGTCCCTGCTGAGAGGGGGTGAGAGAAGGATGCCTTTCTTTTTCCCATAAATATTTGAAATTGACCTAATTATAATGTCCTGTGCTTGGATGCAGTGACAATAGCCTTTCATTTAGACGAGAGAGATACACAGGTGGAAAAGTACCCAGTTAGGCAGATTAAATAGAAATGTTCCACTGAAGTGTGTAACTGCAGAAACCATCATCGGCTTCCATTCCACTTGCAGAAAGCGAGTACTATTAAAGGAAGGTGATACCAGATAGAAATCAGCTATATAGCATTTGCTTCCTTTCCTTCCTCTCAGCCTTCTTTTCTTTCCCTACCCTTCTCCCTTGCTATTTGCATCCCTCATTCCCCCTTATAGAAATTTCCTTGCTCTCTCTCACCTTTCACTTTATTCCCCTCCTTCTTCCTTCCTCCTTTTCTTTTATCTTCTCTTCCTGATCTTTACTCCTGGATCTGGGAGCAATATAACCAGAAGAGTGATTTGGGATGGTCAATCTTGCAGCCCTAAGATGCAGGAACTTCAAGGGGATTAGTTTGTATGTGTGGATATGATTAGAAAAATATTGCAATTTTCCAGGCAAGAGATGTCTAGGTTCTGAAGTGGTGGTCATGGGAAAGGTAAAGGGAGGATAAATGTGAGAGGTGTTGTAAAGACAGGCCTGCCAGCTTCACAGTTATAGGGGAGACTAGAGCATACCTTCAGAACACCCAGGGAATTATTTGCACATCATAACCGTGAATTTTTCAACTGCTAATTCGGTCATTGCAATGTGAACTTCAGCAATCTGCCCTTTATATGCATAACAATATCATAAATAAATCAGGGGAAAGCTAATGAGAAAATATATATCAAAGAGCCAAGTAAGCTCCATGCAGAAAATCAACAACAGTTTGTAATTCAGTTCAATCATGTGCTGGGTAATTGCATATTATGCAATCCAAAAGCATGTGCAATTTCTATTGTAAAATCAGATTGAGTCCTGAATGTAGGCTATCTGTGAACACAGACTTCTACGTAGGGACTGTGGTGAGTTTGCATGTTTAGATGTGCTGAAATATACACTTGGAAAAAAAAAAAAAAACCTTCTCTCCCGTGACCTCTTTGGAAAAATAATACCATTGGGCATCACGCCTTGGAAACCCACATGGCACGGTTAATGAAAAGCCAGGAGTTTGGAGAGAATATTGAATTTGAAAGTCTCTGAGAGTGTTCCCCAAATGGGTTGTTAAGTCCCTGTGACAGAGAACATTAGTGCTAGATGATGACAGTCATTCGATTCTAAACACAAACCATATTGTCTGTGATTAAAGGCAGATGCCGGAGGAGGGCATCCAGGGCATTGTGGTCAGAACTGCATTAGAACTATCCCTTGGCAATTTCAAGGCTGTGACAAGAAGTAATAATAATAATCATAATAAAATAAGACAAAATTTGAATTCATCCACATACTGAAAGGTAGTTGTCCATGACTTTTCTGAAAGCTTAAAGTCCAAATTTTCTTCATATTTGGGAAAAGATACAAAACCCTTATTTATACATATTTTTTCATGGATACAAAGACTACAAAATAAATAGCAGGCCACAAGACGTCCAAACCAACTGTTTGGAGTATATACATGAAATGAGGGCCTGCTTTCCTGTAAATCTGTGTTATGGTCTGTCTGTGTGGATTGTTGAATAGAATTGAGGAAAAGACTGGTGCTTTTGTCTCTTTAGTATTTTAATAAAGTATTTTAATACAGAAAAAATACAACTATTTTCCTAGACTGATGAATCCTATTCCGATGAGTTTTTGTGGTATTTTTGTTGAAATAACCTTTCCTTCTTTTAAACTCTTAAAACACCTTCATTGTTTCACTTATGGAACATATCACATTAGATTTATTAGAATTATTTATATACATCTTGCAACTCTCCTGCTGGATGATAAATCACTTTGGGGGAAACACTATATCTATCTACCATTGAATACTTATTTATATGTCCAGAATTTTCTATAAGTTTTAAGTATTATCCCATCTAATATAATAGCCAGATGCAACAGATAGACTGTTTTCTCAATCTCACAGTTGAGGCAACTGAGGCACAGAAAGTTTAGCCTGCCCAAGGACCATGGCTAGTACTTTGCAAAGCTGTGATCTGAAACCAGTCACACTAATATCAGAGCCCACGCATTGAATGAGAGGCATGAGGAACAGAAGACAAAGCTTAAGTGCCCCTCCAAAGTAGGGAGTCTAATTACACCACACTACATTGAAAAAATTAGATACCACTGGGTTTTACTCTGTTTAAGGGTGAACCAAAAGGTTTCTCACTCCCACCTCAGCACATACACTCGGGAGGCTACAAAACAGTGTGTATTGCACATGAGAAGATGAAAAGAGAAACACCCTTAATCCTTAAGAATTCATAATTTTAATTTGCAGTGCTGAGATTGCAATACAAATTCATATGTTTTGGGTGTGAAGCCACAGATTTAGTTTAATGTGGCTGATGGACACATGTGGTTGCCAAAAACAGATAAACGTGCTTCCTGAGAACACATCTTCATCCTAGGCTTCGAATAATCAACATAATTTTCTAAAAGAAATGAGCTTACTGCTCCGAGGAATAAATACCATGAGTGAGGACTAATAGAAACAACAGCCAGAGAAAAGTTGATTTAGAATGATCAAAAACACAGATTTTAAACAACTGTTTACTATATTTACATGAATAAAATATGAGGCTAAAATATCTATAGAGAACAAAAAAGAAAAAAAATCTATAGAGAACAGAAAATGATTAAAAAATGATCCAGATTTAAAAGGAAAATAGAACTTACGAAATAAAAATATATAATTAAAATTAAAACCTCCCTAATGAATTTAACTGCAAATTAAACATAAATGAAAGGAGAATTAATTTAACAGAAAATAATTTGAAAAAAAAATTTATTCTAAGTAGTAAATTTGTTGGCATAAAATTTTTTATAATTGTCCCTCATTGTCCTTTTAACATTTTTAGGTTCTATTGTGATAGAGCCTCTTTTGTTATTAATATTTGGAATTTGTATTTTCTCTCTTAATCAGTTTAGCTAAGATTTTATGAACCTTGTGGTCTTTTTGAAAGAATAAATTTTGACTTTGTTAATTTTCTTTATTGTTTGTCAGTTTCCTATTGTGTTGATTTCATTTCTCATGTTTATTTTCTTTTACTTTTAATTTATTCTATTATTTTCTTCCTACCTTCTTTTTAAAAAAGATTTTATTTATTTTTTCATGAGAGACACAGAGAGGCAGAGACATAGGCAGAGGGAGAAGCAGGCTCCCTGTGGGGAACCTGATGTGGGACTCAATTCCAGGATCCCAGGATCCCAAACTGAGCCAAAGGCAGACACTCAACCACTGAACCACCCAGGTGCCCCTCTCTACCTTCTTAAAGTGAAGGCTTACATCACTTTAGAATTTTTTTTCCTTTTCCAATAGAAAAATCTTTAGCTCATCTTACAAATTTATCACTCAGTTCAAATATTTTCCTATTTCCTTTGTGATTTTATTTTGACCTAAATATTAATTATTGCTAGTTTTCAAATAATTGGAGATTTTCCCCTACTGACTTTTGTATAATTTATTAGTCAAGATACCAACATGTATCATTTTATTTCTTTTAAATCTACCAAGACAGGTTTGGGGACCTAGTGCATAGTCTGTCTTGGTAAACAGTCTTTGAACACATGAAAGATAGGCATTCTGCACTTTGTTAGTATATTGTTCTACAAATATCATTTAAGTAACTTTAATAGTATTGCTCAAATCACCTTAGTCCTTCCTGATTTTTTTTTCTCAGTCATTTTTTCAAGGGCTGAGAGATGTTTAAATCCCCATGATGATTGTGGACTTATCTATAACCAATTCTCTCCACTTTTGGTGTCATGTATATTGAAGTTTTGCTATTGGATATATAGGCCTGGATGTTTATGATTGCCATGTCGTCCTCTTGAATTGACTCCTCATTATGAAAAATCCCTTCTGTGCTAAGTACTCTTTATCTTGATGCCTATTTTATTTGATATTAATGTAGCAATTCCAAACTCATGTCTTTCATTTCTCTCCCATTATGTTTCTGTTTTCCTTTAAACCTTTCAGCATTTTTTTATAATACCTATTTTAAATTTATTTCCCGTAAATTCTATAATTTCTGTGATTGTGGATGTGCTTCTATTGACTGATTTTTTTCTGGCTATGGGTCACTTTCTGTGCTTCTTTGCATATCTATTAATTTTTCATTGGATTTTGGACATTGCAAATATTATGTTTTTGAACACCTTAATTTTATCCTATTCCTTGAGATGCTGTTGATACCTGTTTTGGTGGACTGTTAGGATAGGGAACTGTTTGTTCTCCTAGAGGCATTTTGTTAAAGATTTATTAGAGTGACAGTAGATTGTATTTTATAATATTTTAAACCATTTATCATTTACTTTTTGCCTTTGTAATCAAAGTTTTATTGGGATACAGCCACACCCAGTTGTTTGCATGTTATCTACAACTGCTTTCATGTTAAAATGGCAGAGATGAGTAGTTGCAATGGAGACCATATGGTCTGGAAAGTCTTTATAATATTTACTAAAAAGTAAACAACCTATTTACTATCCAGCCCTTTACAGATACATTCTTTTCCACAAAAGGAAAATGAGGCCTAAAGAAATTTAATTTGAACAAAACCAAATTAAATACAGATCTGTCATACACTAAAAGTCCTATTTCAGTAACCACCGTTATCTGCAGTTTCATTTTTCATGGTTTTCAGCTACCCATGATCAGCCGCAGTATGAAAGCAGATGATCTTCCTTCTGACTAAATGTCAGAAGTTCAACAGTAGCCTAACACTAGGTCACAATGCCCATATTATTCACCTCACTTTATCTCATCACATAGGCATTTTATCATTTCACATCATTATAAAAAGACAGGTAAGTATAGTAAAATAAGATATTTTAAGAGGCTACATCACATAACTTTTATTACAGTATATTGTTACAATTATTCTATTCTATTATTAGTTATCAGTTAGGTGTGGTTTATGAATAGGAAAAAAACAGTATATTTAAGGTTCATTACTGTGGTTTCAGGCATCCACTGGGGGTCTTAGAGTATATCCCCTGTGGCTAAGGCAGGACTCCTGCAATTCCTGTAATGTCTGACTTAAGGTGAATACTTCCATTTGGACTTTGGTTCAACCAATATTGTAAAAATGTTGAACACAAAGAAGTATAATATGATAAAATAGTATATAAAATGCTTTCTCTCTAAAGAATGTTTTAAAGTGTTTTTCTTTTATTCCACTTCTTCTAGTCCTCTAAATTTATCTTTTATCCTTTGTGAGAAGGCTTCTTTGATGATCCCTGTACAAATTTACTTAACTCTTAAAGTTTTGAAAATAATGTCACTCAATCTAAACCTTTATCAAAATTTACTTAGGTTATATATGTATAACCTCACCTCGAGGAGTCAAAACTCTTTCTCTATTTTATCTGTGTCTTCACAGTATATACTGAAGCTATGGCTATAGCTCATTAAATAACTTAGAAGTATGCATTCAGATAATTAACTATCAATCAAGAAATGTTGATCATGCATCTCCAATAATTTAAGACTTGAAAAGTGCTGGTAGTAATATAACAATGAGAAAGATAAGCATTGTTTCTCCATTCATGTAACCTTATAGTTGAGTCGGTAAGAAAAACATTAAACAAATAAATGAATTAGGACTCAGAGAAAGCTAAGCCACTTTGTTTCATTCTCATTAACTCCCATATATGGCAGACAGTCTAAAATCTCCTATTTCCCATTGCAAACTCCCCCCCAAAACTATCTCCAACCCAACAGTCTGCCTTGAAATATGCCTCCCTCACTCTCAGTGGCAATAAATTTCATTTCCTTTCCCTAGAGTAAGTCTGCTCTCTGCAATATAAATCAAGCTTGCTTCACCTACTTCTCCAATTCTCCACTTCACCAAATTCTACAATCAGCAGAATGCAAGTTTAGAAGGTGATGAGCAAGCAAAAATGGAATTTGCTTTGGTGTGTGAAAGGAGATGAGAAGACTGTTAATAACCATACATTAGAGAACTATTTTACTCTGTTTTTAATTAATTAAATAATCCTTAGTATGTTGATTGCTACAAAGGAGAATAGAGAAATTTGCGAATGAATAACAGGTAGATCCTACTTTAGTCCCAAGGTCAGAAAATACTTATTGTTAAGAAGTGGTGCTAGATGAAAAGAAATGTTTAAATGTTGAAAATACAGTTGGGCTTAGGATCTGAGGCTAGGTGTATGAAGGTGAGTATCATTAACATAATAAAGGATTATTTAAACCATGAGAATACATTTGATAACCTAATAAGAGAGCATATATTGAAAAAAGAAGGAGGCTTAGGGAAAGAAGGAAGAAATTCCAGTATGTTCCATTTGGGTAAAAGAAAAGAGTAACAAAAACAAATAGGCACATCCAGAGATATGTGAGCAAATGAACAGAAGCCCACGGAAACCAAAGGGAAGCGCAATTCAGTAAGGAGGGGGCCAGTGGTGCAAGCATAATTATGTATGTCAAATGAGTAACACAAATACCTTTACCCACATATGCAAGCATATACTATCTCTTTCCTTTTACTTAGTTCTATATTTCCTTTTTTAAAAAAGATGAGATTTGGGGGGAAACTGGGAGAGACACTTTAGTGATTATTCCTTTATATTATTTTCAAACAAAACAAAAAAACTACAGAAGCAGCACTAAAAAAAAGACTAGGAAGCATGATTCTGAGTCACACCAAAAGAAAAGTAAAATAGAAGTTTGAGGAGATCCATCTTAGAGACTAGGTATTCTATATGATAGGTACAGCATGTGGCCAAATAAATTTTTGTTTTGGTTAATGATGGTGACTGTGATATTAAAGAGTTTTGGCAGTATGGGCAGCTGGGGATATTGGCTCCACACATTATCTACACACAAGCATATTCACAAACTATTCTGGTCTGTTTCTAAATAATGCTTAGCAATGGGAACATCTAAATTATATAGACCTGATAAAAGTTCTGGGTATTAATTCCAAATTTGATCATCTGACAAAGTAAACCTATTCCTTCTGGTGATTATTATTCCATCTTACGAACCTTCAATTAGAAACTGATATTACATTTATTCATTAAATGTTATCAATCTAAGTGTGATCAGCTAGCTATTTTCAATGTTTGTTTTTTTTTGCTAGTAAGACAAGTTATGATAGACATCAAATATATAACTAATATTTATGGCAGAAAAGTTGAAACTTAAGAAAATGCTATTAACTTATTTGCTTCTGAAAGCTAACAAAACCTGCTCGTAACTGAATTTGGTGGTTGAACATCTGGGTCTAAATTACACAACGTGAGATTTCTTTAAGGAAGCATAGCTTCCTTAAATACCATTAGATTGGCCAAAATAGCATTGGCCAAACATATTGGTGTTTTTAATTTAGTTTTCAGAGGGCTTGAGATACTTTGTCCTGTATACTGAAAAATAGGACCTCATTCTTATACACAGAGGAAAAAAGGCAGAGACTGAGTTTCAATGATTTCTTACTGGGTTGTCTTCTGTGGGTAGATTTCCCAAGTCACTATCCTGAACAGTGCACAATTTCAAATAACTATCCCAAATTGCACTTAAGGGGACATGCAGGATACATGATCTTAAACAACTGTCACAAACTGCACTGAAGAGTAGGCGAAGGGTATCATGTGCCGATCTCTTAGCCTAACTTTCGTGAACCTTTTGCATCCCATTCTCTCATCCCTATTTTTTAGCAGTTTTCTCAGATTTGCTTCATCCAGTGTACCTGCCCTTCACTTTGCAAGTATGCATCATCCCAGCCTACAAAGTAACAAAGAAGTTCTAGTGACTTCCGTGAAAGCATCCATTGCCTTTGTGGCTTTCCATTTTTTGTGAATTCTATAGCTTGAGGTGTTAACTGTTCATTTTGTTTAGCTTCTGCTGGCTCCAAAGAACTCTGTTACCTGCAGCCTCTCCTGGGTTTGAGTGGAGATGGTGGTAAGTTTTAGCTTCCATAAGAAGTGTTATTCAATGATTCTGAAAATGTCTTATCTTTTGTTGCAGGGAAATAAATATTAAATATAGCCTAAAAAATAGATAAATCATCATTGTTGGTGACTGTCTTAGAAAAGAAAAGAACCAAGATCTCATTTAATCTTTTGCTATTCATAAGCAGAGCATACAGTGTCTGGTAGATCAGGATGTGAATGTATTAATTGTACAGTCCTAACTTAGTTGTCTTCTGTTTTCCAAACCTCCCCATCATTGCATTCCAATTTTGTGACATAATAACAATAATATATGTTAAAGTTGTTCAGAGAAGGTAGGGACTATAAGTCAATGTAAGTTTTAGGGAAGAAGTATATTTGAGTTCATTCTTAAAAAAATTAAGATAGACACACACAGGAAGAAGGCCATTCTAGGAGAAGGTAATAGCACACAGATTCTCAAGTAGGTACAAATGTGGTCTAATTTCACAACAATATCATTGGACTGAGGTTTCACTTTGAAATGTGTGAAGATTCGGAGCCAGATGACAGAGGACCTGCAAAGTCAGACATGTTTCAAATTTGATGTCAAATAAGTTAATTACTGTAGTAACCTTGTAAGAAACGGAATGACAATAATTGTGTTTAAAGGAGAGTAGCTTTCCTCTATTTCCCCCTTTGAGGCTGAATGCTTATTTACTTTGTTTGGTTTTAATTATTTATGTATTTACTTATTTTATAATTGATTTTATAATTGTCTCAAATACCCACTTTATTCCACTGCGTGAATGCCCATAAAAATCTGCAGTGTAGATCGGCGGGGTTTCCTTGATGGAGCTACTGAAGTTACCATTTACAGATGCCTCCCAGCAGCCTTAATGACTGTTGCCAAGAAAATGCTCAGCCATCCCCCAATAGCAGCCACAGGGCAAAGCCAGAAAGGTAAGCTGTGCTGGTATGGAGAAGGTCTAGCTTTCTCAGAGTCTGCCTCACTAGCAAAGCAAAAACTTCTGTGCCAATTCTGAAATGAATTAATTAGTTGAAGACCAATCTTGGGTGAACTTTTCTTTCCTTCCTTCTCTATCATTTTTTTCTCACAATAGTGCATGTGGTGAGACCCTCAGGGAGCAATAAGACACTTGGATAAGCCAGTTGTAGATTAAATATAGACTCCCTGTGGCAACTCTTATCTCCTGCCTTCCCTCCTGCTTGCAAAGATGCAGAGACGGGATTATTGCCACAGCTGTGCTTCCTAGAAGACTAATCAATGCAGCTATAAGAAGGTCTGAAATGCAGCAGGATTTTCAATTCTAAGGATAAAAATTTTTTAAAGGTGATGAAGAAAACTGTTCTAAAAGTTATAATGCTGTTAAATCCAAAAAAACCTTTGAAGACAGAAAATAAGTCTAAAAATTGGCCTATTGTCCTATTTTGGGTGCATATCAAGCTGGGATTGATAAGACCTGTCTACAGGAGACTGAAAAATGAAGCTAAGTTCCCAGAAAACATTGATTCCTTACAAGAACTTTGTTCATTTAAGCAAAATTGGAATTGGGGCATGGTTACATTTAGAACTTATAGCTATACTGCTAGGGATGTCAAATTCACCTTTTCTGCCTCTTCATGAATTCTCAGTTGGGCCCAGACACAGAAGTAATTAGGACAAATTCCAAGTTAGCTGAGATACACAATCATAAAGAGAAGTAAAGAAAATGTAAAGGAAGCTCTGGGGAGAAAATAATCTAATTTTTTACATATTAGCAATAAAGATTCTTCCCCCATGTAGTTGTTTGTCACCATTCTTCTCTCGATTTTGGAGGTCAGATCCCATTATCTGATAGCATTCCCCACTCCTCAACAAGGTGGGATGAGACCTTCCTGAAGGGATGGCAGTACAAACCAATCATGAGTTTGAAGATAGTGTATAGGTGGACAATAAGTTAACCAATTTGCTCTTCTAGTCCATGTCAGTCAACATATACTAAAAATCTCAATGTGCCCAATGCTATGCTGAACAAACTAGACTTGGCCCTATATTCTTGAAGCTTACTCTACAGTTGAAGATGTAAACATTATACACATAATTATAACTGTAATAATTCCAATCCAAGAGAAGCAGAAGATGCCAAGATCTAGAGCTAGCAGAAATCCAGACCTATTGAGATGGGTTGTTAGGCTCCCTATCTCTCCACTTTGGGAAAGGGCAAGGGGGCAAGTAGCAGATGATTGGGTCAAATACTGAAAACAGGATGACATCTGACAAATTAATGATGGATCCGTGTAACTTCCCGTGTGGACATACATGGAACAAGACAGCATGGTGTACTCAACCTGGTGATGGGGCAATTTAAAAATTTCCCTCCATTGATGTTTTTGCGCCAGACCTCTGCTTACTGGAAGATGTAGAGAAAGGAATTTGGGTTCTTCAGAGTTCACTCTCCAGTTTTTTCTCCCCTTTGCACAATTTGTTTTGATATTGTCAAGTGAAACTATTTCTGCATTGCTATGATTAGGGTATACTGATAAAAATGTGCAGCATATATCTTAGCAAAACTTTTTAAGTGAATTTAGGATCCCACTGGTTTTAATAAAAATATATGCATTCAGGTTTTTTTTTAATTTAATGAACGACATTAATGAGAAATAAAATGTTTTATACATTTAGCAAAAGACATTAATGGGGAGGAAGAGATTCATTATGACACTGCTCTGTACCCAGAGGATGCCATGTGAAGGTTGTTCTCTGGGTGACTAAACAAAGGGGCACACTTACTTTAATGGCCATATTAAAATAGCACAAGGGTAGAATATTGAATAGAGAATCTTTAGAAGATAAATTGTGTAAATTCTCACTTGGTGTTTAGAAAATGTTGGTTTATTTTTTTTCTCCTTCTCTCTTACTTAGGGTGAGTTTTTACCCTTCCTAGCCTTTCTAACATGAATTCTTCCCAACAAGGAATCTAAAGAACAGTGTGAACTGAAGGGATCCTATGAGACATTAAAATCACATCTGAGAGCCCTGGAAAGAAATTTGGATTTGCATTCTAAATATTCCTGATCCACTTGTTTGTTGCTTGGCTGCTTTATATTTTCCAACGTCAAAATCAGAAGAGCCAGACACTCATTATTCAGAGAACTCTTCTGAATACCAGTTTATGGATGAAATAGACAGGGCTAACACATATAAAATAGAATGAAATTTATTCCTGGAGGCTAATGAACCTTTGTTTGCTATTTTAATATGCTGTGCTTCCTGGGTCAAATTAATCTCAAACGTGTGTTAGTATAAGATTGCTAAGTGTAGATCACTCTAAAGACACGGGAGGCATTTGAAATCCAGATAATCCTAGCATATAGACATAAGAAACATAACCAAAGAAAAATAAGGGATTACTTTGAAGTCTACCCAAATCAAGTTCTCTAACTCTCCCAAACATTGTCTACATATATAGATCACAAGGAACAGCAACATTCCAAATAATCTGGACACTAGAAAAGGCAGCTCCTATAAAATTCAATGCCAACAAAAGGAGGAAATATTACTTTTTTTCCTTTAATGCAGCTATGTTGACAAGAATCCCTGAAAATTTTTAAAATTTTAACCATTGCAGGTTCAGTACATATTTTTAGAGAAAACAGAGCCCATTATATGGGTGAGCCCTCAACAAATCTGCTCTTCTAAAAAAATATATCACAGTTTTATTAAAATATAGTTCACATATCAAGAGAGTCACCCTTCTAAAGTATACGATTTAGTGATTTCTAATACATTTACAGAGTTGTGCAACCACCACCACTATCCGACTTTAGAACATTTTCACCATCCCCACCACACACACAAAAACTGTACCCATTTTAACTACTACCTATTCTCCCTTGCTCTTGGCCCCTGCAACTATTAAGTTACTTTCTGCTTCTGTGAATTTACTTATTCTGGGCATTTTATATAAATGGAATCTTATAATATGTGGTCTTTTGGGCCCAGCTTCTCTTTCATTGAGCATAATGTTTTCAAGGTTCATCCATATTGTATATCCATGAATCAGTATTTCATTCCTTTTTTTATGGTTGAAGAATATTTAATTATACATCATTTTTTTATCATTTCATCAATTGATGGATACTTGGGTTGTTTTTCTTTGCAAAGGTATTATATGGATATATGTTTTTATTCCTTTGGATATATACTTGGAAGTGGACTTCCTGGGCCATACAAAAACTCTATGTTTAACTTCTTGAAGAAATGCCAAAATACTTTCCAAAGAAGCTGTACTACTTTAAATTCCAATTAATAACATATTAATTGGAACTGGAATAATATAGTAATTTTATTTCCCAACAACATACCCAAGTTTTTACATCTAATTTTGTTGAAAGCATTAACCTTCCACATCAAAGGAAAAGATATTCCTTAATCTGTGCCTGGAATTCCATCACTCATCACAATGTTTTCTAATAATTCAAACATATCTACCCTTGCTTTATTGTCAGGCTCTCCTATACTTCTTCCTTCCTCTTACCCTACAAATATGCTAACATGATATGAAGATAAAGGAAAAGAGAACATCTTGACCTCTCTCTCTCAAACTCTCTGACCTAAAGGTTAAAGAGGTGAGTCTTAGTTTTATAAATTAAATAATTACAGCATTTCATAATATAAAAGTTGATAAGTAAATATCAAAATTCTCCATCTTTCCCAGAACCATTACTCTAGATATTAAATCCTAAGAGCCTACCCCAGAAATCTATCTCCTAATGTTTCTTTCTTAGTTGAAGCTATCATCTTTCTCTCCTGGGACTACTATAACACACTGGGTTGTTTCTCTACCATCAGTCTTCCACTCTCTCCAATTGCTTTTCCATATTACTTTTGGAGTTACCTTCTGAAGCACTTTTAATAGTTTCTTATTATTGGGGCACCTGGTGGCTCAGTCGGTTAAGTGTCTGCCTTTAGCTTATATCATGATCTCGGGGTCTCTGGATAGAATCCTTTGATGGGCTCCCTGCTCAGTGAGGAGTCTGCTTCTCCAGATACCTCTGCCCCTCCCCTTGTTCCATCTCTCTCAAATAAATAAATAAATAAAGTCTTTTTAAAACATGGTTTCTTATTAACAACAGGAAAATATCACAACTCCTTGCCATAGGATAAAAGATCCTACTTTGCAATATACTCCATTCACTAAATGGCTTTCCTAACAACCTTAGCACCCTGTGACTAGCACCCTGTGACTTAACTTCATGGAAATTATCATTGATCACAAAACTTCCTTTTGATGCTGTCTCTATGCTCTTACCAGTATACCGAACACTGCCTTTCTATGCCACTGCTCTCTTCTCAATGCTAACTCCATTCTTCTCCTGGTAAGTCCCTACTAATTAAATGTTTTCTTCCCTGTCAATATTTCCATTTCTCAACACAAAGGTTAGAAGCATCATTCTCTGAGTCTCCAAGGCACTGTGATTATTTCTCCATTTTAGCTCCACAAGACATTGCATTGCAATTCATTTTGGCTTACATATTGTGTTAGATTTTTTTTTCTATTTTTATACCCTTCTTTTCCACTGACTTATTTATCAAGGCAAGGAAGCATGTTTCATCAGTTTTTAGATCCCCAACACATAACAGAGTGCTTAGCATATAATCTATTAGTTAGAGTTTAACCAGAGAAGCAGAACCAGAAGGATAGATGAATGGATGGATGGATAGATGGATGGACAGACAGATAAGTAGATACTGATCGATTGACTGATTGATTGATTATAGGCAATTAGTTTACACCTTATGGGAGGGAGATTACTATATAGTCTTCACAAGGCTATCTTTACCTCCAATGTTGAAGCCCAAAGTCTGAAGGGCAAATAAATAGTTGATAATGGAAGGTTATGAGCAGCCTGGAACCTGATGAAGATTAGCTGGAACTCATCAGGATAGACTGAACCCTGTGTCTATCTTGTAGACTGTGAACTTGGTGAAAAGGATATCCTATAGAAATCAGGGCTCTAACTCATAGAGATGAACACAAACATAGTCAAGGAATCAGGGAAAATAAAGGAAGATGAATGGAGAATGCAGAGCAATTCAGTGTTAGCCTATTGCTCCAAAAACAATAAGTCAAGCGGCTTAAAACAATATACATTTGTGGAGTCTTGACATAATTTGCCTGATTTCTTTGTTTCAGAATCTCATAAAGGTGTAATCCAGGTATTATCTAGGTCTGTGGTTTTATCTGAGGCTCAGCTGTGGAAGAATATGCTTCCCCACCCACATGATTGTTGGATGAATTCAGTTTTTTGTTGTAGGACTGAGGGCTTCAGTGTCTTGCTGTCAACCAGAGGCTCCCCTCAACCCCCTACACAGTGTCTTCTGTTTCTTGCCATGTGGGCCAGCAAGAGAGACTACAGTGAGATGGGCACTTTAATTTTATGAAACATAACCATATAATCACACACATGTAATCATGAACATCCTATCACTTTTACCATATTCTATTTGTTAGAAGGAAGTCACAGATCCTAACCACACTAAAGGGAAGGGAGCACTACACGTGAGGTGGGAATAATGAAGAGTCATCCTAGAGTCTGTCTGCCACAGTATCTGTTCTGACCCCCAATGATCCATGCCCCTCCATATGCAAAATACATTGGTACTCCCTCAAAGTCTTTAAGAGTCTCATCCTATTACAGCATCTGTGCATAATTCAGAAGCTCAACGTCAAAATCAGGTCCAGGTGAGGATGAGACCTCTTGAATACAGTGTCTGGCATGTGATAAAATTTAATCCCAGCTTAATATTAGGTTGAACACATTTTGAGGATCAGAGGCAGAATTTTCTAAATTTCCTTGAGGAGGTCTAAGGGTGACTGACTATCTCACCTACTCGGGTTTGAGTTCCCTCAAAGTAGGACCCTTTGTACTTAATGTAACTTACTCAATGACTTACAGGTAGTAGCGATTCATAATGTTAATCAATTAATGATCACAAAAGGCCGATTTGCTATGTATAGTCAAAAGACGTAGCTGACTTGAAATTATAGCTGTACTTCATCAGTCCATTTTCACTTAATACTCTGTTATATTTTTCTTGCTTGGTTGATGTCTGCTATTTACTGAATTTCTTCTCTAATATTCAAATCCCAACCAAGGTTTAAATGATGAGAAAACACCATGCTCAGTTGATTCCTCAGAAGTGCCATTAAATTCTATATTTTGAAATATATTTTCCTCTAAAGGTTCTATGCCTCTTGCTGAAAGAAGGTATCAAATTTAGTGTGACTTTGTATGAGAAGTATCATTTCCAGGATTTGAATGTCTTGATCTGATTAGTTTACAAGTTAAATCAGTGTCTAGAGAATATCACATGTAGGCATGAGATACATCCTTCATTAATCATTTATTAACCCCAAATATATTTGCTGAATGCTAATTCTGGGCCAAGACTTGTGCTGAGCCCTAGAGATATGGCAGTAAATGGATAAGAACTCCTTCCTCACGGAGTTAAGATTGTAATAGAGCAAAGAGACAATTGAGAAATGCACAGGAAGATGTCAAAAAGGCAATTGTATATGAAAACTAGACTAGATATTGTAGAAGAAAATTGGTCTGGATATATATCCATATACATTCAGAAGTCACCAGCATATGGATAGTATTATATGTTACAAGAATAGATAATAAGTCTTTGGTTTACCTTTCCTAGGAGCTATGCTTCCTTCATTTTTGTATGAAATAGCACCTATACAAAATGATAATTCCTGAAAAGCACGCCAAGTTAAGCTTAAATAAATTGGGTCTACATGGAGTTTGGTAAAAACGTGTCTACTAATTTTCCTTTGCAATATGTAATTACGGTAAGAGTCATAGTTTGGTTTCATTGGGAAACAAACTTTGAGGTAGAGATTTGCATGCAGGTGGTTTACTGGGGCATGTTTTGGAGATCAATACCTATAAGGGAGTTGGGAAAACAGAAATGGGCAGAAGGCAAAGTGTGATGTGTTAAATTATAATGTGGTCCAGCAGAAGCCTCTGCCAGTTCCATCTATAGAGAGCTCTGGAGCTAAGAAGCTTCTCAGAGTTTTCCCAAATTGTGTCAAGAGGGAGAAGTCTCTGTACCCCCACATTAACTAGTTATTAGATGCAAACTCTTTCAGGGAAGAGAAAATAACCTTGGCCAAAGGAGCTCCCTTTGGAGAAGGATAGTTTTTAAGGGGGGACTCAGCTAAGAGCCGAGCTAAGTTTTTAAGGATAGTTTTTAAGGGGGGACTCAGCTAAGAGCTATGGCAACATATCTGACAGTCTACGTGGGGGCAGGGAGGTTCTCGGGAGAAATAACAGGCCTGCTAAAATAAAAGAATTAAATAAAAAGTATCAGGAAGATATTAATAGGGAATTTGTATGAAACTTTCATATAAAATGTTTTCACATTTTTAATGAGAAGCTCGAATATGCTTCCAGTGGATGTAACTTTTTATATTAGATTATATAGTTGTAATTGTTACATGTAATTGCTTTTTAATAATGATCTCTTCAAATTATTCACAGTTGCCCCTGATGAGGAACTGTATGGTTAGTGATAGAAATGTTAAATCACATTTTTTACAACTACAGAAAAATTTCCAAGAGTTTAGATTGTATTTACATATTGCAAAATAGTTATTTTTCCCATTGACAATGCTGAATTTTTTCATGAAAATGTTGAATGGATTTCAAATACAACTGAACTTTTGCCATGAAAAGAATTTCAAAAGAATGGTGAAAGTTTAATTTGCAAAAGGTGCATCTGTTTTTAGTAGTTATCTGGAAGCTGGTCTGGTCATCTCAGAAAGAGCAATGGTGGGCCCTACCTACAACTGGTGTTGAAGCAGGTGCCCATGTGGTAGAACACATCCTCAGTTGTGCTCAACGTACTCTTAATCACAAGGGACAGTGGGACAGTGGGGACACAGAAGGGCAGTGGGACATATATTCTGAGCCCCATTTCATTGAAATCATCTTCCCAGAAGCCCTAAATATGGCTGCTCACTGTAGGAAATAACCAAAAAGTCCATGCCACCCCTTTCCCCTGAACACTCACTAAAGGGCTAAAGGAATTCCTATCTCGTGGCATGGTTAAAAAGTCACTGAGAACTGAAAACATCATTTACTGTCCCTGTAAGACTGGGACAAGACATCAAAAAAAAAAGAAGGGGGGGGGGCAAAAGTTAAGTTGATTCTCATTATTTATAGCAGTTGTTTTCTAAAATGTTTGAAAACACTGAATTAGTGAATACTGAATTGTTCCAAGGGGAAATACACAGGTTTCTGCAAGTCTCTAGTCACTATATTTTTATAAGCTAAACAATATATAACTTTATTTTTTAAAAAGATTTTATTTCTTTATTCATGAGAGACACAGGGAGAGAGAGGGGCAGAGACACAGGCAGAGAGAGAAGCAGGCTCTATGCAGGGAGCCCGACGTGGGACTTGATCCCGGGACTCCAGGATCACACCCTCAGCCAAAGGCACGTGCTTAACTGCTGAGCCACCCAGGGATCCCTATACAACCTTATTTTATGTATGTTTATATTTGAAGATTATATTCAATAGTATACACACACACATATTGTATATATATATAGTTGATTCATTAATATTTGAATTCACAGCCAATAGCACTATACCTCATGCCTGAATAAAGTTTCTCCAGCACGTGCACTTTCTCCATTAGGCACAGCACAGCTGTGTCGCACTTGGGAACACCAGGCAGCACTTTAGCATCATGCTTGGGGGCCATTTTAAAGAGCAAAATCGTTAACAAAAAGCACAAAAATATGAAAACGTGGCACTAAAAAGGCCACAAAAAAGGTATTTGATTATGATACAAGAGCAGAAACAAGAAGGCAGAATGTTGCCTTGTTCAACCTCAGCTGCTGCTGTCACTCTGCACATGTCGACAAATGACCACGAGAGCACAAGAAGTATTGATTTGGGGCTCACAGATAAATTGTAACTGGTAAACAAATGTGTGAACACAGAAACTGTGAATAATGAGAATCAACTGTACTTACTCCTCAAAAATAAAACATCAGGGGCACCTGGGGGACTCGGTTAAGTGTCCAACTCTTGATCTCAGCTCAGGTCTTGATCTCAGGGTCATGAGTTAAAGTTCTGCGTTCAGCTCCATGCAGGGCATGAAGCCTACATGAATGAATGAGTGAATGAATGAATGAATGTCAAAGGAACTAAAACAGTTTCTTGTCCAGGCTCCCTTGAAGACCCTCATCTCACTGGGCCTACTATTCCAAAACTATTATGTCACGATCTCCGCCCAATCCTAGCCAGTTCACCATTTTCAGAATCACCCAGTCAAGGCCCTCTAATTTCTTCTATTTTTTTTTTTGTTGTTGTTGTTTTGTTTTGTTTTGAGACACTATAAAATTAGTGTTTCTCCTTACCCCACAGTAAGTCTAACAAACTTAGCTTTACTTGATGAACTGTTTCATTCTTTGTGACCATCTTCCAATGAGCCTAGAGCCAGCACCCTTTTCTCCACAACAGTGTTCCAAGGAATATGAGGTCATAGCAAGTTTTTCTATGGTATGTGGGACCAGGAACCTCTAATAGATTCTTTAAAATTATTTAAATCTAAATTGAATTGAAAACTATGACATTTCAGTAACTACTCCCCTGTCCCCAGACACACACCTCTCTCAGTGAACAGTTATTCACTGGAACAAGCTATTGACTGCCTTATTCTTTTTCTTTTGGCTTAAAGATGAAGACAATTAAAAATACCTGTGGTGGAAAATTAAAATAGTGCTCAGCAATGGAGGCAATATGCTTAATTACTATGAGATGGGAGATAGATGGTAAATGATTCTTGTGTCAATTTGAAGACATCAGCACTCATATTTCTCACATGATATGGACTGTGACCTAATCTCACATTTATTCAATTAAGCCAAGGAGTAAAACTCCAAAATGTTTTTTTTCTTTTCATATCTGCCAAATCAGCAAGACTTTTTGATTTATTGCAATAATTATTACTATTACCAGCCCAAATTCAAAGGGTCAAGAAAAGGCGGGGTGATCTCAAAACCTTACATAAAAACTATACTAAGAATATGGACCAGGGACACCTGGGTGGCTCAGTGGCTGAGTGTCTGCCTTCAGGTCAGAGTGTGATCCTGAAATCCCTGGGATGGAGTCCCCACATCAGGCTTCCAGCAGGGAGCCTGCTGCTCCCTCTGCCTATGTCTCTGCCTCTCTCTCTGTGTCTCTCATGAATAAATAAAATCTTAAAAAAAAAAAAAAAGAATATGGACCAAAAGTAAAAAGCAAAGGCCCTAGTCCTATTCTAGCACTAACACCAGGCAAGTCACTTGCATAGTAATGCTCATACCATAAAGAAACAGGATTAGATATCACTGAGGTTTCCTTCACCTCAGACTTTCTATGTTTCATATTAACAGATTATATGACTCTCCTTGTATCCTTGGAGATTGCTTTTCATACATATCCACCTTCCAGAGAAAATGACCGTGTCTGCTACAGCCTTGTTTACTCACGGCCTAGGACTATGAAAACTAGAAAATCTGCCAAATGCAGGTGTTGATAACTACTTATCAATGGGGGCCATGGGCATGTTTCAGAAATAACTAGAAATCTTAAGTCTCCTGAGTTTCAAGATACAAATATATTCCAGTATCTTCAAGCTCAGTAGAATCTCAATAGAATGTCTGTTTTTTTCTGTCCTTGGCTGCAATTTACAAATGAGTTAACTGAGGTTAAGAGGAGGAAGCCTAAGGCCAGTTGTCATTGTTAACATTACTACCAAAGAAATAACTTGTTTTTAGAAGAAAGAAGCAAAAAAACACTCTAACAATTAAATAATGTGATCATCATCTCATTGGTCTGGCCGTCAGCTTGAGGAGAAAGGTAACAAGATTTTCAGTTAAAGGTAACGAAGATATTTTATTTCAGAGTAGAAGTTTTTGGACAGAGTAACTGACAGTGTAACTCCTAGGGATATTCACATGTGCATCATCAACATCTCCTGCTTGAGAAGGCTGTAAGGAAGGACTATCTATCTATTAGGCTTGGAGAGGAAGAATAAAAATAAATCTTAGGTATCATGTCCAAAGCCAATATTTATGCCTGATCCTTCTCGCAGGTTCCTTGTCTTCTTAGCGGTGTGGGGGCCTGACATCTGATCATTGTGGCACTCCACTCAAATATAAAAAATCTCTGTATCCTGGATGACACAATTAATTTTTGGCTTAAGAGCAACTTTTCCGTTCTAAATGGAAGGCTGTCTTTGGGACTAAAGTTCTCAAGAGAAGACTCTATTAACTTGCAACAGTGCCCCATTTGTGAGTGTTTTGTGCCAGTTTAAACAAACAATTAGAGGAAATCAAAGGAAAATGCCACCCAAAAAAGAGATTCCTGCTAACAGCGCCAATAGAGCATCTAAAATAGATATGGAAAGCTAAATCCCAGATACAGGTTGCAAATATTCAGCAGCAGCTTTATGGGCCCCTGGTGTTCGTTTAAATTATGCCAAGCAGTGAAATGCAATCACATTCCAGGAACAGACCTGTGTAGCACCAAAGCTTGATCCTTACTTTCAGCGTTAAATGTGGAAGAGGATCCTTTACCCTCGGGGAACTTACCGCCAACATATGGCTGTTTCCCACGTGATGGAGAGCCTATTTTAACTAGTTCACAAGTATGTTTTCCTTCTTTCCATCTTGTATATACGTCCTGGATTCTGAGAGAGACGGGACTTTATTTAGCTAAATTATTCTGGATTCTTAATAACTATCTGGGTGTTTGTGGTTTTCAGTTTTTGTGTCGTTTTTTTCTTCCTCTCAGTTTATTCTACACAGTCATTTGCATCCCACTTCCCCATTAGACAATCACAGGGAAGCTGGAGAGATCCCATCTGTGCTTTTCAGGGGGCAAAATCACACAGCCCTGGGACAGGTGGAGCAGGCAGCAGGAAGGTGACCCCAGGCGCGCAGCAGGTGGGGTGAGCGGCACAGGAAATGAGCGGGCAGCAGGCAGTCTGAAGGGCAGAAAGGCCCACGCTGCCTGCATCCAGGCAGCAAATCAAGCAGAGGTTAGCAGGTAAGGAGGGTGACAGGAGGGCAGACCAGGCATGTGACCAATGCGGAGGGAAAAACAGAAGGCAATTAGCCAGGGGGAGAGGGCAGATGGAGGGCATCTGCCGACAATTATCAGGGGAAAGGGTAGCAGGAGGGTAATAATAGGAGGCAGTTCTGAGGGGCAAGAGGACATTAGGCAGGTGACATGCCACAGCAGTGAGAACACCAGGCACGCCTTACCTAGGAAAGAGCATTGAGCGAAGAAGCTTCCTCTCCTTGGAGCAGGACCAAGCAATTAGTGGGGCAATAAGCAACCGAGCCGTATACTCCAAAAATATGTGGCCTCCAGGGTCTTGGGGGTCTGTTTCAAGTCCTTGCTCCAAGAAATATCTGCAACTGCATGCATTGATCCGTTCTCTGAGGGACCTCAAAAAAGTGCTGTCTGGTGACAATAACAGAGGAAGCAGAGGCAACCTGCAGAGCAGACCACTAGACTACCAGGCAAAATTTGAAGAAAAGAAGGAAATAAAGAGAAATTCCATTTTCTAGGTGTTCTTCTGGGGTCAGGCTCTATCACACACTTCATATATATCTTATCCAATCATACGGCAACTCTTGCATGTTGCTGGTACTGGGTTTGTTTTTTAAGGCAAGAAAACCAAGGTTAAGAGACAATGTGGAGCTGGCCCAGGATTACATAGCTGGTGAGTGGGAGCTGTGATTTCCACTAGAACCTCTCTGACACTCTGACTCTTCCATCTTTTATAACACAATGGTTCTCAAGGATGGAAAGCTCACTTTTGACTACTGGCACATGATGTATCTTCTTTTTAAAATTTTTTTTATATCTTTATCCTTAAAGAAAAAGGCTTTGATTTTTTTAAACTATAAATTTCTTCAAGAAAATATATACTACAAAACAGTAAATATGTACAGATTCCCATTAAAGATACAAAAAGCCTCGGGCAGCCCAGGTGGCTCAGCAGTTTAGCGCCGCCTTCGGCCCAGGGCTCCTGGAGACCCTCCAGTGATCCTGGAGACCCAGGATCAGGTACCGTGTCGGGCTCCCTGTGTGGAGTCTGCTTCTCCCTCTGCCTATGTCTCTGCCTCTCTCTCTCTCTCTCTCTCTCTCTGTGTCTCTCATGAATAAATAAATAAAATCTTTTTTAAAAAAATTTTAAAAAAAGATACAAAAAGCCTGGCATATCCTTATGTTCCAGAGGCCTTAATTTGGATGGTAGCATGAAAAACTGTAAATAGGATGTTCAGCAGGTCAATATGAAAAGTAACCTCTTTGAAACATATTGCATTGGTGATCTCTGTATCACTAGTCTCTCTGTTTTGCATGCTCATTGAGCCTTTGTATTGGTTAGAATACTTTTCATAGAAAGCCCTGGTCCAGACTGACATGACTATTAGGACATTTATTTGGCATCACTAGAAGTTCCAAGGTGGAGAAGGATCCAGCACCTCTCTCACTGTTTGTTCTCTTGCTCTGCTCTATTCCATGGTGCCTTCCTCTCTAGTCCAGCAGCAGGGTGGCCACAGCAGTGCCACATGTTACACCTGGTATTGGTCTGTGCTGGGGAGAGACAAGAACTGTAACATCTGTGTCTCTTTTCTTAGGAGTTAAGAAAAGGACTCAGAAATCCCTTAACCCAAAGCACACTTCTCCATACAACTCATTGACCAAAAATAATTATATATCAGTTCCAAACCAGTTACTTGGAAGAGGAATGGGATTATCGTGATGAATAATCCTATCAGAATCCACTCTTCCTCTGAGCTATATCCTGAAAAAGGAGTAACTGAACATAATGAACATTCTTTTAGAAATGAAGGGAAAGATGGATGCTGGATAGGCAACTAAAAGTCTCTGTTCTAGTCCTCAATTAATGATTATTGAAAAATCAAATGACTAAATGTGAATGATCTCTGAGCAGGTTTGACTGGAAAAGGGAATGAAAGCACCAGATAGGAATTGTTTCTGGATCATTACTCATCCCACAGTGGCAATGTGACCTTGAACAAATCACTTCATTTCCTAAGCCTTGGTTTCCTCATTTGTAAAGTGGAGAATACCTGCCCCATTTAACTCACAGGGTGTTATGAGAATTAAATATATATGTGTAAATGCTTTGTGTATGACAAAAGGCTACGTAAATGTGAGGCATTATTAATATCCAGAATTTAATCAACCTAGTTATTTTGTCAGTGAAAAAATATTTATTATTTTCGATGAGCAAAGTACAATTTAAATGTGAGCCGTGAAGACCTTGGAAAAAAGTAGCAGCTAGGAAATACATAATACTCACAGAGGAATCAAAATACTAAATGTCTAAGATTATATCACACATCCTTAAAAGAACACCAAGAAACATAAATGGTGTCAGAAAATTGAGTACAGATTAAAAAATAAATAAATTTAGGTTCCTATATCATATTTAAAAACAAATTGTCAATCAAATAAAAATCAAAATATGGAAATCTAGTAAATATTTTGTGTTAGACAAAATATTAGAAAACATTTATTTTGAATTTCAGGGTGGGAAGGGCCTTCTTAGTTAAGTTTCAAATTTCTGAGGCCATGAAAAAAAAGACTGATATAATTGAATGCATGAAATTTTAAACATCTCACTGAAAAATATGTCATAAGAAAAAAAAGACAAATGACAATCTAGGATAAAACATTTGTAACATTTATGACACATTGAAGTATTAATATCCATGAAGTACTTTTGAAATAAACTAAAAAGCAATCAAGGATAAAACTGCAACATTTTTGTAAGAGTATTAATTTCCAATAAAATACAAAATGACTTGTTCATTCTAAGAAATGACACAAAAATTTTTAAAATTAAAATGAAATCATAATATAACACCATTTTGCCCACAATTGACAAAACGATTTAGAGGCTCAGAACCTATGGAACAAGTAAAGTGTAGGGAAGGATACATTCTGTCATGTAGGTGGGGTATAAACTTGTTCAACTATTTTGGAAGGCAACTGATCAGTGTGTGACAAAACCTTTAAATGCCCATAGTCTTTGATTAAGCAGTTTACATTATAAGGATCTATCCTGCATGAAGTATTTACAATGTGCACAAGAATGTATATAGCCACAACTCATTTAGTTGTGGGAACCTCAAAATAACTTAAATACCTACTGGTAGGATATTGCTTAAGTAAAAGGCAGAAAAAGTATATAATTTGATGCTCCGATTAAACATATTATGGTAGATTTCCAAATAGTAATATGTAAAGATGTTCAAAGTGTATGGCCAAATGCAAAAGCAATTTAGAGAACTCACAGGGAATCTAGGAATCTATGTTCAAATTTTTTCTTTAAAAATACTGACATGCAGGGGGATCCCTGGATGGCTTGCCTTTGGCTCAGGGCGTGGTCCTGGAGTCCCAGGATGGAGTCCCACGTTGGGCTCCTTGCATGGAGCCTGCTTCTTCCTCTCTTCCTCTCTCTCTCTCTCTTTCTCTCTCTCATGAATAAATAAATAGAATCTTAAAAAAAAATACTGACATGCATTTGCCTATACACTTGCTCATTCTCCTGGTCTCTCTCTCTTTCTCTCTCTCTCTCTCTCTCTCTCTTACACACACACACACACACACACTCACACACACATAGCACAAGCAAGGATATATAGTCAAAGGATTCCAGAGTCCAGAGTGAGGCATGATGCAATATTCTGAAATAATAAGGAGGTGTCTCTAAAGGAAATAAATGTAGATTTTACACTTCAGTTTCCTAACTCTTCCAGGTCTTACCTGCTCCATGGACACTGGCTGATTGCACCTCCTCTGGCACTGAATCTAACTATAACTCCAGAATGACACATTATCTTCACATTTTCTGATGTTCAGTTTTCAGACCTTGTTCTCCAAAAACCCCATCTTTTAGACTACTGCATTTCAGGATAGTACAACACTCTCTAGGAATGCATTATTCTATATGGTAGCCCTAGTCAGATGTGGCTTGATATGTAATTAGTGGACACAGGTAGTAATTTCTCTGACATTGGCCATAGTAACACTTACCTAGTTATGTTTCCTAAGGCAAGGAAACAACAACAACAAAAAACTATTGGGACTACATCAAAATAAAAAGTTTTTGCACAGTAAAAGACACTATCAACAAAATAAAAAGGCAACTTACTGAATGGTAGAAGATATTTGCAAATGATATCACTGATAAGGTGTTTATATCCAAAATACATAACAAACTCATATAACTCAACACCAAAATAATCTGATTAAAAAACAGGCAGAGGATCTGAATAGACATTTTTTTTCCAGAGAAGATATACAGATGGCCAACCTGACACATGAAAAGATGTTCAACATCACTCATGATCAGGGACATGCAAATCAAAACCTCAATAAGATATCACCTTACACCTGTCAAAGTGAACAGTATCAAAAAGACAAGAAATAACAAGTGTTGGATGAGGATGTGGAGAAAAAAAATATTTATGCACCGATGGTGAGAATGTAAATCCGTATAGCCATTGTAGAAAACAGTATGGAGGAGGTTCCTCTAAAAATTAAAAATAGAAATACCACATGGCCCAATAATTTCATTACTGGGGCATTTACCCTAAGAAAATGAAAACATTAATTTGAAAAGATATATGTACCCCTATGTATATTGTAGGCTTATTTACGATAGCCAAGATATGGAAGCAATCTAAATATCTACTGTAGATGAATAGATAAAGAGATATGTGTGTGTGTATATGTGTGTGTAATGGAATATTAGGCAGCCACAAAAAAGGAATGAGTTCTTGCCATTTTATGACAACATGTGTGGACCTAGATGGTATTATGCTAAGTAGAATAGGTCAGACTGAGAAAAAAAATACCATATTATTTCATTCACATGTGGAATCTAAAAAAGCACAACAAATGAATAATCAAAAAGAAGCAGAATAAGATCTATAAATACAGAGAATAAACTGATGATTGCCAGACAGTAGGGAAGAGAAGGGATAGGCAAAATGGGTGAAGAAAAGTGGGAGAGATATGGCATTAAAATTACAGCACAGGGACTAGAGTTGATGATACTGTAATAGTGTTGTATGATGACAGAGGGCAGCTACACATGTAATATATAGAGATATTGAATCACTATGTTTGTACACCTGAAAATAATGTAATGCTGTGTTACATATATATGAATATACTCAAATAAAAATTAATATCTAAAATATATGTATACATATATGACTGCTTCATACTTAAGTTTACTAACTCTCAGGAGTATGTTATTCATTAATAGCCATAATTTTGAGATATACTTCTTGCTTTGGTTATTGTAATATTTCATCCCACTTTATGCTTCTAAGATCTAAATTATTATAAGTAATAATATTGGAAATAAAATAGTTCTTTGTCCTGTGAAGAAAAAGAAATGTGACTAGTAAAAACTAAAATATGCTGTAAGTATAAAATACTTGCCATAATTCAAAGACTTAGTATGAAGAAAATAACATATCTCATTAATAAGTATATACTGATTACAGGTAGAAATAATATTTTGGATATATTGGGTTAAGTAAAATATATATTAAAATTAATTTTACTTGTTTATTTTTTAATTTGCTTCTTAATGTGGCCACTGGAAATTTTAAAATTATTCATGTAGCTTATATTTGTAACTACACTGTATTTCTATTGGACAGTGCAACTGTAGACCCTAAGATAATCTTTTTTATCCCCCCAAGAATATCTAGCTGGGAATGTGCCAGTATACGGAGACTATAGGATTCCTCCCCAGAATCCTACATTTCTCCCTTCATAGTTTCTATCACTTAAAACTGAGATTCAAGTAATAAAGTGAAATAATCTTAGAAACTATGAATCAGGACATGGAAAGTGAGTATAAGTCTATAATGAATTTGTGGTTTCAATGCTCAGTGATTGAGTTACACAAGGCCCATTAATAAATAGTAAAAAAGGGGCCGAGAGGGTTTTAGGATAAGGCAATCTACTTGCTTTTAAACAGGATGAATGTGGAAAAATGGATATGCCCAGCAGGCATTTGGAATGAGAAAATCGAACTGCAGATAAAAGTTTCAAATGGTGATTTCAGAAAGGGAGACATTCATAGTCAGTATACGTTAGAAAACCATCTAATCAACTTGCTGTTAAAATATTCTGTTATCGGGCAGCCCCGGTGGCAGTGGTTTAGCGCCGCCTGCAGCCCGGGGTGTGATCCTGGACACCGGGGATCGAGTCCCACATCGGGCTCCCTGCATGGAGCCTGCTTCCCCCTCTGCCTGTGTCTCTGCTTCTTCTCTCTCTCTCTCTCTTTCTCTCTCTCTATGTCTGTGTGTCTTTATGAATAAATTAATACGTAAAAAATCTTTTAAAAATTCTGTTATTAAAGCTTGCCAGAATTAATTTTGACTAATCTGTATTTAAGATAAAAATGTTATATAATGCCAGGTTTATATTTATCTTAACACATTAGTGATTAGAAAAATTCTTAATAAGCGGCAAAATAAACAAAAAGAAGTAAAATATATATATTTCCAAACATGCCAATGACGTATGCTAGTATAATTTTACGTGCTTATATCCAATCACAATGTCATTTTTCATTTTTAATTAAATAATCATATTTAATTTCACACGTACTTAGTGACAGATACTGTACTTGGGTGTGCATCTTTCACAAAACATCATATAGATCCAGCTCTCAATAGTTTATTGTTTAATTAATCCCTTCAAAATTGGAAAATTATAGCCCGAAGATCATAAAAGAACTTAAGTAATTACAGATTCATTTGCCTCAATTTCACACTATTGCATCTTTGATCCAGTATATGCTAAAATAGTCCAGTAAATTATTTTACCCCAAAGACAATAATTCCTGTTGGGATAGATGATGAATGTTAGTGAAGAAAAGGGTAATACATATAGTTCCTGGGAATAACAAAAATTCCATACCTTTTCTCAACAAACCTGATTTTAAAAATGGTCAAAACCCCTAAATAAGCATCTCATCAAAGAAGACACACAGAAGAAAAAACTAAACATAATAAAAAATCTTCAAAATAGTATGTCATTAGAAAATTGCAAATTGGGGGGCATCTGGGTGGTTTAGTTAATTAAGCATCTAATTTTGGCTCCAGGCATGATCTTAGGGTTGTGTGCTCAAGCAGCATCTGGCTCCCTACTGGGCCTGGAGCCTGCTTAAGATTCTCTCTCCCTCTCTCCCCTCTAAAAAAAGAGAAGAAAAGAAAATTGCAAATTAAAATAACAACAAGATATCATTATATGCCTTTATAATGGCCCAAATCCAAAATACTAACAACATTAAATGCTGGCAAGGATATGTCAACAGGAACTCTCATTCACTGGTGGTACAAATGCAAAATGATGTATCACTTTGGAAAGTAATTTGGTATTTTCTTACAAAATTAAATATGTTCTTGCCATATTGCAATTGCACTCCTTAGTATTTATCTAAAGGAGTTAAAAACTTATGTCTACACAAAACCCTGCACATTGATGTTTTTAGCGGCCTTATTTTTTTTTAAAGATTTTTTTTATTTATTTATGATAGTCACAGAGGGAGAAGCAGGCTCCATGCAGGGAGCCCGACGTGGGATTCGATCCCGGGTCTCCAAGATCGCGCCCTGGGCCAAAGGCAGGTGCCAAACCGCTGCGCCACCCAGGGATCCCTTTAACGGCCTTATTAATAACTGCCAAAACTTGGAATTAGCCAAGGTTTCTTTAATTAGGGGAATGGATAAACTCTAGTACATCCAAACAATGGAATATCATTTAGCACTAAAAAGAAATGAGCTATCAAGGCACAAAAAGACATGGAGGAAAGTTAAATGCATATTACTAAGAGAAAGAAGCCAATCTGAAAAGCTACAGACTATATGATTCTAACTCTATGATATTCTAGAAAAGGCAAAACTATGTAAACAGCAAATTGGAAATTGCTAGGGTGATGGAGAATGGAAGGATAAGCCCAGAAGACTGTTATGGCAGTGAAAATACTCCATGTGATACTATAATGGGGGATACATGTTATTATACACTTATCAAAACCCATGGAAATTACACCAGAAGTGAACCCTGATATAAACTGTAGACTCTAGGGAGTAATGATTTATCAATGTAAATCCATCATCAGTGTAACAAACGCACTGCTGTGGTATAGGATGTTGGTAGTCAGGCAGCTTGTACATAGGTGGGAACTACAGATATATGGGAATTCTCTGTATTTTCCACTTAATTTTGCTATGAACCTAAGGCTGCTTTATAAAATAATGATTATGTGGAGAAAGAGGAACCCTCTTGCACTGTTGGTGGGAATGTGATCTGGTACAGCCACTCTGGAAAATTGTGTGGAGGTTCCTTGAAGAGTTAAAAATAGAGCTACCCTATGACCCAGCAATTGCACTACTGGGGATTTACCCCAAAGATACAGATGCAGTGAAATGCCAGAATACCTGCACCCCAATGTTTATAGCAGCAATGTCCACAATAGCCAAACTGCAGAAGGAGCCTCGGTGTCCACTGAAAGATGAATGGATAAAGAAGATGGATAAAGATGAATGGATAAAGAAGATGGAATATAAACGACGAATACCCACCATTTGCTTCAACATGGATAGACTGGAGGGTATAATGCTGAGTGAAGTAAGTCAATCAGAGAAGGACACACATTATATGGTCTCATTCATTTGGGGAATATAAAAAATAGTGAAAGGGATTAAAGGGGAAAGGAGAGAAAATGAGTGGGAAATATCAGTGAGGGTGACAGAACATGAGAGACTCCTAACTCTGGGAAATGAACAAGGGGTAGTAGAAGGGGAGATGGGTTGGGGGGGATGGGGTGACTGGGTGACAGGCACTGAGGGGGCCACTGGAGGGGCTGAGCACTGGGTGTTATACTATATGTTGGCAAATCAAACTCCAAAGAAAAAAAGATACAAATATATATATATATATATATATGTATATATATATATATATATATATATATAAACACAAACAGAAAACAGAAAAAAGTGATCCAGCCAAGAATGAGTAACACATACCAGATTTCTCCTCCTACCCAAAACAACTAAAAACTGCATATAATATAGGAATTAATGATTTTGGAGATACTGAACATTGATGAACATATATCCCAATTGAATGAAAACAAACAAGATGTGCTGAATGCTTTTCCTGACTTATTGCCTGCACAGAGTCTCTAGGCTAAGATGCAAAAACAGTGCAAGTTTGTGACACTTTTGACAATAGATGCTTATAAAACTTCCCGATCCCTCAGTTCTCTCAATTCAACTAGAATGAATGGCAGTTCAACCAGAGAAGGACTAGGTGAGAAAACAAGAAGCTTTCCTATTACTTACAGAAGAGGTTTCTACACATTCAAAAAATTCACTGAACCCCAAGTAAGCTAAACTCAAAGAGAATCAGACACATCATAGTTGAACTGTTGAAAGTCAAAGACAAAGAGAAAATTTTGAAAGCACACACAAAAAATATATATATCAAGTACAGTTATACAAAAATGCAATTAATGGCTAAGTTCACACCAGAAATAATGGAGACCCAGAGGCAGTGCAATGACGAAAGTGTTTGAACAAAATGTCAACCAAGATTCTAATTCAGCAAAACTATTCAAAAATAAGATGAAATAAAGACATTCTCATATAAACAAAGACTCAGAATTCACTGCTAGCAGGTATGCTTGTAAGAAATGCAAAAGGAAACATTTCAGGCTGAAAGAAAGTAACACTAGACAATATCTCTTATCTGTAGAAGTACGGAGAGCCAGAAAGAATAAACAGATGTGTAAATACAAAAATCTATACAAATATATTTTAATAAAGAATATGTCAAAATAAAATATTTCATTTTAAAAAATATTTTGTATAGGGGATCCCTGGTGGCTCAGCCGTTTGGTGCCTGCCTTTGGCCCAGGGCGCGATCCTGGAGTCCCGGGATCAAGTCCCGCATCGAGCTCCTGGCATGGAGCCTGCTTCTCCCTCCTCCTGTGTTTCTGCCTCTCTGTCTCTCTCTCTCTGTCTATCATGAATGAATGAATAAATCTTTAAAAAAAAATATATATATATATATATATAGTATAAATTATGTAACACCATATTGTTGGAATTATAACATGTACATACAATATATGACAATAATAACACAAAGAGGGGAAAAAAGGATCTATAAGGAAGCAAAAATATTTTACTGAGATTACATTTGTAGTATTCTAAAGTAGATTAGGATCAGTTGAGATGCATACTGCAATACTTAAAGCAACCAGTAGGGGAATAACTTGAAATAATAATGCGGTCAACAGAGAAAGTAAAATAGTAAAATATAAAAAATATTTATTTAACACAAAAATAGTGGTAAAAGAAAAACAGTGGAACATTAGAAAAAGAGAAGAAAAATGAAAAGCAAAGAGCAAGATGGCAGGCATAAACCCAACCACAGCAATAGTTATATGAAATATAAATGGACTACATAAAACAAACAAAGGCAGAGATTGTCAGACTGAACATAAACAAGGCCTAACTATATGCTCTCTATGAGACACATTTTATATTCAAAAACACAAATATAAAGTTAAAAGATATAAAAGATAAAACATGAAATCAGTAACTCTATGGCAATTGTAGCCATATCAATACTATACAAATAGACTTTAATACAAGAAATATAACTAGAGAAGAAAATATTTATTTTACAGTAATAAAAAGTATTAATTCATCAGTAATATATGTTATATTTATACACGTAAATACAGTGCCCCTAATACATGAAGCAAAATTTTGTAGAATTGAAAATGGAATCAGACAATTCAAAAATAACAGTTTTAAATTAAAATAACCCACTCTCATTTATGAATAGAACAACTACACAGAAGATTAATAAGGATAAAGAAGACTTAGATAACACTATAAAACCAAGACTTCACAGGTGTCTGTAGAATAGTATACCTAACAATAGCAGAATACACATCTTCTTAAATAAACATGGAACAGTCTCCAGGATAGACTATATTTTATGCCAAAAACAATAACAACAACAAAAACAAAACACAAAAAAACCTCAATAAAAAATTGAAATCACACAAAGTGTATTCTCCAACTACAATGGAATCAGATCAAAAATCAGTAATAGAAAGAATCTTAAGAAACTTATAAATATATGGAAATTGATCAACACCCTCTTATATAATGAGTAGGTCAAAGAATAAATCACAAGAAAAATCAGATTAAAAATAAAAACAAAACATGTCTGAATACAAGATGCAGCTATAGCAGTGTGTAGAGGAAATTTACAGTTTTAAATCCCTATATCAGAAACAAAGAAAAGTCTCAAATCTACAGCTTAAATTTCCACCTTGAGAAACTGGAAAAATGAAGAATAAATTAAAACCAAAACAAATTGTAGTAGGAAACAATAAGAACATTATAAAGATTAGAATAAAAATAATGAAATCAATAGAAAAAAAAAGAACAAAAAATTTATTCTTTTTAAGAAAATCAACAAAGTCAATAAACATTAATTTAGATTAAACAAGAAAATAAAAGAGAAGATAAAATTCCCAAAATTGGAAAAGAAAGCAGGAACATTACTACCAAAACATTCAAAATTAAACATATTTAAAAAGAATATTATGAAGTACTGCATGGACAATCTAAACAATGTAAGACAAAATGTACAATTATTTGTATTCCTTAAAGCAATCATTACTAAAATAACTCAAGAAATTTTTAAGAATTAACAGAAGTATTAAAACAACCTACTAAACAATTATTTAACACAAAGGAAGGTATTTATTAGAAAAATAGAAGAACATTTTTAAAGTCACAAAAATAGAAAACTACAAAATTACCAAAATTGGCTTAAGAATAAGATATTTTTAGGAAAAGTGTAATAATAACAACAAAATTTTTAAATTTGATTGTAATTAAAATTTTCCCACCATAAAAAGTTCAGGCTCATATGGTTTCACTGGTAGATTTTAACAAACTTACAGAAATTTGAGGGGAAAAGGAATGCTTCCTAGTTCATCCTATGAAGCTAACATAATGCTGGAATGTATGCCAGACAAAGACATCAAAAGAAAAGAAAATAACAGGTTACTTTAGACAATAAATAACCTATAGGAAAAAATTATCAAACGAAATCCCACAATATATGGAAAGAGTTATGCACCATGGCTTAGATATATATTGTAATGCACAATATTTTAACATCCAAAAAACAATGTAATACATTATGTTAGTAAAGGGCACAATTCATATGATCATGTTAATAGACACATACACATCAACTAACAAAATCAAACACCCACTTATGAGAAAAACTTTCAACAAACTAGGGAAAGAAGGAACTTCCTCAACCTGATAAAGCAGACCTTTAAAAAAGTCTACAGTTCACATTTCTCTTTATTAGTGGAAGACAATTCTTTCCCACCTGAGATCAAGAATAAGACCAAGATACCTGTTCTCACTGCTTCTATTCAAAATTATCTTTGGGTTCCTAGCAAGTGTAATAAAGCTAAACAAATAGAAATAAAAGATATCCAGATGTAAAAGAAAGAAATAAAATTGCCTTTATTTGCTGTTGGCATAATTGTATCTGGAGAAATCCCACAGAATCTACCAAAAACAAAAACAAACCCAATACTATCATTAACAAATTATTTTTCATTGTTGTAAGATAAAAGAACAGTAATGAAAAACAACTTTACTTCTATATGATAGCAATGAACAACTAGAAATTAAAATTTTAAAAAACTATTTATAATAGCATAAAATATGTAAATTTAGAACACCTGACATATGTGAAAGACCTACAAACTACCTATAATATATTGCTGAAATAAATTAACAAAGACCTAAATATTTGGAGATATATACCATTTTCATGGGCTGAAAAATTCAAATGTTATTGTTAAGATGTTAAGTCTTCTAAAGTAATCTATATACTCAGTGCAATCCCAATCAAAATCCTGGCAGTCTTTATTTTTAAAATGACAAATTGATTTTAAAATTCATATGTAAATGCATGGTCCTAGAATAATCAAAATTACTTTGAAATGAAATAGAACAAAATTGGAGGACCTACCTGACTTCAAAAATTTAAAACAGTGAGGTATTAGCAAGGCAGAAAAAATAAATCAATGGAAAAAACAGTCAAGAAGTGTGTGTGTGTGTGTGTGTGTGTGTATATATATATATATATATATACACATAAATATATATAAATATATATGTATATATTTAGGTTTATATATAAATATTACTATGTTATACATATGTATATATATTACTATGTTATACATATGTGTATATATATATATATACACACAATTAATTTTCATGAAAGACGCAAAGGCAATTCAATGGAGAAATGATAGTGTTTTTTAAAAATGGTGCTGGATCAACTGGCTATCCATACATAAAAATATGAGCTTTTATCCATACCTTGTTCCATATAAAATATATGTGTAATCAGAAAACAGACAATCCACTGAAAAATTCAACACTACATTTTAACACTTATCAAAGAAGATATACAAAAAAAACCACATAAAATATGCTTAATATCATTATTCATTAGGGAAATGTAAACTGAAATCAAAATTAGATACTACTTCACATGTTAGAAGGTCTAACTGAAAGACTGACCATATCAAGCATTGCCAAGATTTGAATCAACCAGAATGCTCATAAACTGCTGGTGGTTTTATAAAATGTTATAATCCCTTTGGGTAACTTCTGCAATTTCTTAAAATGTAAATCAATTGCCTACCATATAACCTAGCTACTCTAAGTATTTACTGCAGAGAAAAATATATTTTTAGAAAGACTTTAGTTTATAATAGCTTTATTTGTAATAAGTCTGTGAATGTTCGTAGCTTTATTTGTAATAGCCCAAAACTAAATCATCCCAAATGTCCATTTAAAAGGTAAATAACTAAATGTGATATATCTGTACACTGTAATACTATTCAGAAATAAAAGTAATGAACTACTGATACATCTAAAGACCCTGGTGAATCTCAAAATAGTGAGATTAGGTGAAAGTAACCCAAGAAAACAATAAAGTCCATGCTATATAATTCTATTTATACAGAATTCTAGAAAATGGCAACTACAGTAATAGAAAATAGATGAGGGACACCTGAGTGGTTCAGTGGTTGAGCATCTGTCTTTGGCTCAGGACGTGATCCTGGGGTCCCGGGATGGAGTCTGCGGGGAGCCTGCTTCTCCCTCTGCCTAGGTCTCTGCCTCTGTGTCTCTCATGAATAAATAAGTAAAATCCTGAAGGAAAGAAGAAAGAAGAATAAGAATAAGAAAGAAGAAGTAGAAGAAAGAAGAAGTAGAAGAAAGAAGAAGAAGAAGAAGAAGAAGAAGAAGAAGAAGAAGAAGAAGAGAAAAGAAAAGAAGAAGAGAAGAAGAAAGAAGAAGAAGAAGAAGAAGAAGAAGAAGAAGAAGAAGAAGAAGAAGAAGAAGAAGAAGAAGAAGAAGAAGAAGAAGAAGAAGAAGAAGAAGAAGAAGAAGAAGAAGAAAGTAGATGAGTTGTTGCCTGGTGGCAGAGGATTAAGGAAAAGCAGGAGAAGGGGATTACCCAAAGGTCACAAGGACACTTGGCTGGTGATGACTATGTTTGTTATCTTGATTTCACAGGTGTATGCATATGCCAAGAATTATCAAATTATGTACTTTAAGTATGTGCTGTTTATCATATGGCAATTGTACTACCGTATAGCTGTAAAACACACAAATATACACACACACTAAGGAGAGAAAGAACTGGATAGTTCATTCACATAATCATCATGGGCAAATTTGTGCTTCAAAGGTAGGAAAAATAAGACCAAAGCAAAAATATTGCATATCTAACAAAGACAGAAACAGAGAAAGAGAAAGAGCAAGATAATATGTGCATTTAATTTTGATGTAGTACATATTATTGAGGTCCTTCTGTCCTTTTTTTTATCTCCCTTAAATGTAATTGGAATAGGTCCAGTTAACTAGAAAATTTTAAATTTAGTGAAGTTCTCCAGCTATGGGAAGTGTACTGCAGTGATCTGTTGCTACCATAAGCAGCTGCCCTGTACCTAGGTAAACCTGGCTTTACCTCAGAGATGAATTAAATATGACATGTAAAATAATATCTTGTATCAGAATATTTGGATGTAAAATATATTACTATAATTAACATAATGAGTAACTGCTTCCAATTTATCTTATTCTTAAATTTTATACTTGCTGAGAGACAGAGACACCTGTCATCAGATATTGGTAGTTTATCCTTGGGATTTTAATGACATTTGAGGATGTCCTTCATTACATCTTTGGATCTTAGTTTCCCCATTTGTAAAAAAAAAAAGGGGGGGGGGTATTTCCATGCAGCCAGGATGTGGTTGGATAATAAACTGCTTGATAACTCATTGTGGTCTTTGGCATAAGCACAAAGTGTTATTATTTTTATTAAATATTATTAGCTAGAGTATGGTGCTGGACTGATAATTACTTCACAGAACACTTTGCTAACTGTAAAGTGTACATAAATTTATATATCCATTAATATCAAACCTGCTATGAACAAATATTTTGGAAGACTGCCATCGTTATTCCTTTTACAGTGCTGGTAAATTTCAATTTATATTCAAACCCAGCCCCTCAAATCCTCAGATTCAACTCTCTTCCATACCAATTTAAGTTCTTTGGGTTGAATAAAACAAATTCATTTTCCTCTTCCATTAGAAGAATAACAACTTATGATACAGTATTATGGGGGAATAACCCCTACTCCTACATTTTATTTGTGGTAGTTTTATATTGTAGTGTTTGGTAAAAAAAGAAATGATCGTAGAAATTAGGGAAGTTGGGAATTAGAATTTGGGAAAGTAAAGAAAAAAGAATTAAATATCACTATGTTAACAGAACTGGTCACACATGTATTGTTGAATTTACCAAAAACAATGTTCATCAGAAATAAATTTTATGGTCATTTCAGAATGCACATCAACAACTCTTTAATCAGAATTGTGAGGGGTCAACAAGCAGTAGGAGGTATGGTCCCTGCTATTAATACACACAAGTGTTATCACACACGTAGACCTGTATGTGATCCAGAGGGAAAGTGTCTTACTTATTAACCAATTAAGGAAGACCTTGGTACCTAGTAGGCCATTCTGATCCGAAGACCACTTCCCCTACCGTCACCCACTTTTTATTTTGAAGACTTCCAATTCAACAGAAAAATTAAAAGGCCAATATAATGAGTACGTATGTACTCATTACCTGAACCCAATAATTGTTAACATTTTGCAACATTTACTTGCACTCTCTTGCTCTCCTCCTGTTTACAGGAGCATTTGAATATAAATTGTATACATTTCTAAGCTTTCTTACATGTTCTGAACAGGGGCAGTTACTTCTAGTCATTGATACCAAATTTCATCACCTCCTCCCCCAATGAGTAAAGTTCAGATTTTTCTATAGGCTAATTATGTATGGACACACCTTAAGAAATCCACATAAAGAGACGTGGGTCTAGGCATGTACAGAGTTTCCTTTTCAATCTTTGCTTTCCAGATGGGCACCTAGAATAGGGGTGACCACATAGTTTATTTCCTAAACTAGGACACTTCTGATGATAGAAGGAGGCACTATTAATAATTACTTTTAGTAGCAGGTGTAAAACAAACTGCCATGGGTATACTAGGACATGTGGTCATTCTACCTTGAGCACACATTGTCGGTACAGTTGCTGAGGAGTAATGTGGGCACTGACTTGGGGGTGCTTAACCTACCTCTAATGGACATAATCCCAGAGGACAACAGGCTCCTCTGCCAGTTGATGAATCTGGGGCACAACTCCTATGTGATTGATCCTCCAAACAATGTAGACTAACTTTTTGGTCTTTTAAAAAAAAGAAAGAATTTATTTACTTAACAAATGAATCCAATGCAAATGAGATACAATATATGTCAGCTGTAGTCAGAGTGATGTCTGATAAGTCAATAAGCTGCACTTGCCAGATACTCAAACTTCACCACTGCTGCCAAGTCTCCCAAGTAATTTGTCATGAGTCTTTTAGATGGTAGCTTGAGAGAGGATCAAAGGCCAGGTCTGATTGCTGGACAACGCAAGAGTCTTTTCCCCTAAACCGGGCATATCTTAGGAAAGTGTTTATGCAAATCCTGTTTGATTTATCCATCTGAATGTTAACTGTGCAAGTCAAAATGACCATTTCCTCTCATCTACTGTCTGGTCTGAGTAGACTGAAAGTCATTCTTTATATTGGTAGCTATCAAGTATGAACATACAGTCTGTTACTAGAAAAAGAAATAATATCAAAATAGGAAAAAAATCACCAACATCAAGGTATCATTAGAAAAGTCAGAGTTAAAACACACACACACACACAGAGAGAGAGAGAGAGAGAGAGAGAGAGAGAGAGAAAAGACGTGGGTAATTAAAATAATCTAAATCCCTATGTACTCCACCTCAAGTCACTATCCACTAGTCTAGCCAAGCAAAAGACGAGCTCGGAAGCATGACTGCATGTCACACATATAAAGACTATCTCCTAAGGATTAAAATTCTCTTGGGTCTCACAGAGAACCTCCTTTCAGGTTTCAGGAATTCCCTGGGCTACTACCCAGACCTCTTGGTCACTAGGGCAAGAGGCCAGCCAGTTAACTCCATGCTCAGGTGAGTATGAGAGAAAGAACAGCTTTTCTAATAAAAAAAAAAAATTAAATTAAAAAAGAGGAGGCAAGGCATTATAAATAATACCTAACAGAAGATGACTGGTAGGTACAATAACTGGAAGTATGGTCTCACATAAATATCAATCTGAAAGATACCACTGAGTTCTGAGCTATTCAGAAGGCTTCAAGGAAGAGGTGCACATTGAGCTGATATTTAACATGTAGATAAGAGAGAGATGGATAATAAAGGTAGTCTTTTAAGGAAGAAACACAACAATTTAAGATATGGAAGTACAATGTAATTCCACAATACCGTGAGCGGATAAACTTATATAATATGTTATGGTTTACAAACTCTTATTTGTAACATCATAACCCATTCTAGGGATTAAACTGGACCATATTATCATTCCCAAATTATAAATAAGGAAACACATATAAGGAAAGTTAACCTGCTGAAGTTCCTTTGAATTTTGAATGGCAGTTGGATCTAGTAGACATATATTTTGATGTATTAGGTTAAAAAAAAGCATAAAATTATGCTTATTTGAATTTTATAGATAAAAAAGTGAAGTTCAGAGAAATCAGCACACAAGTGGCAGCCTCAGATTCCATACTCTAGATTTCTCACTACACCCTATTGACTGAATAAAGAGAAAATGAGGGTCAAAGGATCCATTAAGAAAGTCATTCCCAAAGCACAAATGAGTGGGAAAAAGTTGTGATTTCCAAATAGAACCTTTTTTTAAAAAGATTTTATTATTTATTCATGAGAGACACAGAGAGAGAGAGAGAGAGAGGCAGAGATACAGGCAGAGGGAAAAGCAGGCTCTATGCAGGGAGCTGGATATAGGACTTGATCCTGGGACCCCAGGATCATGCCCTAAGCTGAAGGCAGACACTCAACCACTGAGCCACTGAAGCATCCCCCAAATAGAACCTTTGTCACTATAAGAAATAGGTGGCATCTCAGGGAGCAGAGATGACCAAAAAAAAAAAAAAAAATTCCAGGGACACCAATCAGAATTCTAAGTATTCTAGTAGCCTTCTCCAACTTTTAGCCAGTCTTGGATATAAATATTATATTTGTTACTTTGTGCTTTCTCTCAAGAGTTTTCCTGTGCTTATGGAGTTCTTTCTCCCTCCACTCTACCTTTTCCATTCCTCAGGATCTCGATCCATGAATGCTGCACAGAACCCTTCTTCATTTTTCCCTGACCTGAGCTTCTATGGTACTTGTCTCTGAAATACACATTAACATGCCCTTGTTCTGTGCACACTGAAGAGGGCCCATGTTCTGCTGTTGATCTTTGTGCCAAGGCAAAATAGAATGTTGCTGTTTGGTTTTGATGAGAGCAAACTGCTTCCCAGAAAATCATGCTGTGCTTGTTCCCTGCCCGTTTTACACGAATTTAGGAGTCATTTCACTCTCCAAATTCCCTGCTTCCTGACTTCTAGTGATAGTTATTTTACATTTTAAATAATTTTGAGGGTGGACAGATGCATTTTGGAAATGCTTGTTCCATATTTTAACACTCTTTTCAAAAGGGAAGGAAAGCACACCAGTTTACTGCATGTGGGGAATTGAAATCTTGGCTCACAGAGTCTACCTTTCCCTCAGACCTAGAGCACAATTGAATTTTCATCCAGCACCAGCTTTGACTTCAAGCTGGGAGAGCACAGGTGTTTGGAGGCTTAACTCTCTTATTTTTTCACATGTAGGGAATGAACAATGTCTCCTGTGCCCTGGCACCCATCACCATGCCCCTCCTAGCACTGAAAGAACCAATCGGCATGATCACAGTGCATGTTGGCTTCTTTCTCTTCATCCTTCTGATTTAGGCCAGACACAGGCCAAGTCTCTCATCATTTGGCTTTGCTCTTTAAAACTGGCAGAAAGTTAAATATAAGATATTCATGCTTTGTTTCCTAATCACTGTAAAGGGGAATGCTGTTGTCCTGTTGCCACTTGGAACACCAGCTCTGGTCTGTGCACTCTAGAAATCTGCATTGCAAATGGAGTTTCTTGGTTTTGTGGTCTAGATATTTCGAAATGATAAAAATCAGTTGTAATTTTTTTAAAAAGATTTATTTATTTGAGAGAGAGAGAGGGAGAGAGAGAGAGCTCTCACATGCATAGGTGAGGGTAGGGTCAGAGCGATATAGGGAGAATCTCGAGCAGTCTCTGCACTAAACTCAGAGCCCGACTTGGGGCTCTTTTCCAACATTCTGAGATCATGACCTGAGCCAAAATCAAAAGTCGGACGCTTAACCAACAGAGTCACCCAGGCACCCTGAAAGTAATCTTAAAAGGCCCTTTTTAAGTTGTAAGCTACAAGGGTAATGTAAGGGATAGGAATATGCAGTCAGCCAAATGTGGGTGCAATCATGACGATGACATACCATGAGACTTAGAACAAGTTATTTACTCATTGAGGCAAGGTTTTTTTTTTTTTTTTTATTTCCACCATATACTTTGCTAAGCACTTTAAAAGCATTTTAAATTTAATCTTCACAAATATCTGTGAGGTTAATCTCATACAGATTATGAAATAGAGGTCTAGAGATTTGAGTAATTTTTAAGAGGACTACAACTAAGTATCAGTGGAAATATAAGCCCAAGTCAAAATGATTTCAGAATCAAACCTCTTAATCATTATCCTATATTATTTTCACCAATATGTAGTCATTTCTCCCTGTCCAGAAGGCATAACCCTCCTCTTCATTATGTGTAAGTTTTTGCTGAATATTCATTGTTCATCTTTAGGAAGCTCTGGTTTAAAGAAAGCTCTCCTTTATGCAAAGCCATTCACTTAATAACTCTTTACTGAGTAGCTTCTCATCTGAGGTACTGTAGTGGGGACAGAATGATGTACACATTGCCATTTTTGTCTTCAAGAAGATTATTATTTACTTGGGAAGACAAGCATTAAGGAATAATAAATATTTTGCAGCAGGTCTACTCACTTTGCTTACATAGAAGGCTTTCCTAATGTAGGCAGGAAGGGAGAT